>NC_133334.1:84456454-84758994 GCF_042186555.1 Aquarana catesbeiana | reverse complement strand
GGGATTGCCCGCTGTAATAGCTTTAATTTGAATTTCCCGTCTTCCCGGGGCTCATCGTCACATAGCCCCACCTCTTCGCCTGACGCCTTTGATGACGTCACACGTCCCGCATTGGATTGGCGTTCTGTCTATCAAAGGTGCTGGGCCAAGAGGTGGAGCTATGTGACGTGAGCCCCGGGAACACTGGAAGTTCTAATGAAAGCTATTACATCGGGCAATTCAGCTCTCTGCTGATCCGGGTGGCTTGCCTCTTCCTGTGCACAGGTGAGGCTATATGTGGCACAGGCAACGCTGTATTGGGCACAGGTCACAGCTTGCCTCTTCCTCTCCTCTCTCGTCCCCTGGCTGGGAGACTGTGCCGGCGGTGCTCTCATCCTCACTGGGCCCCACTTGGCTGCGGGCCCCATAGCGCCCGCATGGGTCGCTATGGTGGTAGTTACGCCCCTGACTATGTGTCATGACTGTAACCTCTGTTACACTTTAGACTGCCTGTGATGTATACCATGCAACACAGCTGCATCCTGCTAAGTACCCATTGATCTATGAAATAGGTTATAGCAATCAATGTGTTTAAAATATGCTCAAGCTTAACAGCAGTTGTGAACTTTGAAGTTTACACAGTGGCCTTTGTGCTACCAGTACAAATAATCAGGGCAGCTATACAACCACCGGACCCAGTCTACAAAGTGAAATCAAAATCCCCCCTGAACCCAATTTCGTCTCCAGCACAAAGGTCTCTTTAGATCTCTGATGTCTATACTCTACAGAGAACCTGTTATCATTTGTGTATACGGGCTTATCCCAGCCCCGTGGTAGCAATAATATAATTAAATAGTAAAACAAATCAAAGTTGAATCAAGTTACAAGTTATTAAAAAAATATAAAAATCACATACAAACACACAATGCACGTTCACACTCATAACTCGGAGGTATACAAATTAACACTTTTATACTATTAGAAAAAAAATCCCTGCACACCTTGGAGGTTTAAGAATAATGTTAAGGGGATTATATTTGTATACTGTGAAGTGCATAAAAGTAGAACTAAAGGCAAAACTTTTTTTTTTTAAAGAATAAGGGAGGTTATCACTCCTGTCAAGTTTTTTTTTTTTTTTTTTTTTTGCCATCTGTCCCATTGGGGAGATTTCACTTCCTGTCCCATAACCAAACAGGAAGTGAGAGTAAGCCCTCCAAAATGAGGGAATCCCTGGTTGTCACCAAGGTCCTCAGAACTTTTGTCCCCATTGGAAGATTTTCCCCATTTCTGTTCTAGGGACAGTGCAAAATCTGGATTTTCTATTTACTTAGGGCGGCACAGTGGTGTAGTGGGTAGCACTCTCACCTAGCAGTAAGAAGGGTCGCTGGTTCGAATCCCGACCACGACACTACCTGCCTGGAGTTTGCATGTTCTCCCTGTGTCTGCGTGGGTTTCCTCCGGGTACTCCGGTTTCCTCCCACACTCCAAAGACATGCTGGTAGGTTAATTGGATCCTGTCTAAATTGTCCCTAGTATGTATGAATGTGAGTTAGGGAACTTAGATTGTAAGCTCCTTGAGGGTAGGGACTGATATGAATGTACAATGTATATGTAAAGTGCTGCGTAAATTGACGGCGCTATATAAGTACCTGAAATAAATAAATTTACTTCCACTTTCAGTGATCATGGTAAACATAACAAATAGAGAGAGTGAATCTCCCTAACTGGGGCACAGACAGCAATAAACCCTGACAGGTGTTCTAACTGCTCTCCACTCTATCCAAAACTAAAAAGATTTGCCTTAAAGAGGAAGTAAACCCTGATGGGTTTTACTTCCTCTTTTTCCCCTGCAAAGTAAAAGCATAATAGGCTAGTATGCATCGCATACTAGCCCATTATGTTGCAATTACCTGCAAACAAAGCCCACTATGTCCCCGCTGGTGGTCACGTCCATCTTCACCCCTCTTCCTTCCGAGGCCGTGGACTCCGGCTCTGTGACTGGCCCGGAGTCACGCGGGAGCTGATGGTCATGGCACGGGCCCTTTAGAAACAGCACGATCGTGCCCTTTCTTCAGTGCACATACGCCGATGACGTAGGCGCAAGAGTATATAGTAAATATCTCCTAAACCGTGCAGGTTTAGGAGATATTTCCAGTACCTACAGGTAAGCCTTATTATAGGCTTACCTGTAGGGAAAAGTGGTGTGTAAGAGTTTACAACCACTTTAATAACACTTGAAGTCATACATTTATATGTATTTGTTATTTATTATCTTGGTGCCATTTTATCTTCAGTAAATTTAGCAGGGATTTGATGTATACTGATAAAGATAGTTATACATTTTTATTTATTTAGAATATTGTTTGATAAACATTTTGCAGCCATCATGGGATGTACAAAATCAACAGGAAATCTTCTATTCTGTAGAACGAATGTGCAGATTATAAAAAGTGGTCTGGGCACCTGTAAATTGAAAAACAGGGCCCAGCAGTGAAAGAGTTAAGAGTAGCTGTGTTGTCCATTCAGTAACAGGTTCAGCGGATAGTATGACCCTCCAATGCTTGTACTTACCTTCCTTACGTTCCCCGAAGCTCAGAAGAGATAATTAAACCATGTTTCTGTTTCCTGTCTTATATTACAGGATTCTGTGCTGGAGTCTCAAGTCCCTCGCTGTTCAGCATGTGGTGGTCTCATCAAGCCTGACATTGTATTTTTTGGAGAACAGCTTCCCGCTCGTTTCTTCTTGCATCTCACCGATTTCCCCACGGCAGACCTTCTAATAGTCATGGGCACCTCTCTAGAGGTCAGACTGCTGATAACAGGAAACAGGAAAGGTTCTCAGGACCTTATATTATAGTTATTTTGCATAGCACTATAAGCCCACCATCACACAGCTAAGAAAAGAATATACATTGACCCCATATGAAATATTGATGGATGCCAGCCTAAGTAAGCCAACAACAAACTGCAGTGGGCTTCCATTTCTTTATATTGACGTTGATTTATTAAAGAAGTTGAGCATGTTTACTTTGCAAAGTGAAGGAGGTGAAGCCATGCTAACTTTATTCATCCAATCATTTGTGAGCAAAAATCCTGTTTTTTGAAAATTTTCTTTAACACGATTGTGTATTCATTCAAAGTAAATTTTCACTTAGCTTCAATTCAATCACCAAGCTATGTGAAAATTAATTTTGCAAAGTGAACACGCTCTACTCCTTTAGTAAAACAGTCCCACTGTGTTGATGAAACAAGACCCTTTGCTTGGTTAGCATTTTCCTCATGTAGAAATATACAGTATCTCACAAAAGTGAGTACACCCATCTAATTTTTGTAAATATTTTATTATATCTGTTCATGTGACAACACTGAAGAAATGACACTTTGCTACAATGTAAAGTAGTGAGTGTACAGCTTGTATAACAGTATAAATTTGCTGTCCCCTCAAAATAACTAAACACACAGCCATTAATGTCTAAACCGCTGGCAACAAAAGTACACCCCTAAGTGAAAATGTCCAAATTGGGCCCAAAGTGTCAATATTTTGTGTGGCCACCATTATTTTCCAGCACTGCCTTAACCTCTTTTGGGCATGGAGTTCACCAGAGCTTCACAGGTTGCCACTGGAGTCCTTTTCCATGCCTCCATAACGACATCACGGAGCTGGTGGATGTTAGAGACCTTGCACTCCTCCACCTTCCGTTTGAGGATGCCCCACAGATGCTCAGTAGGGTTTAAGTATGGAGACAAGCTTGGCCAGTTTATCACTTTTACCCTCAGCTTCTTTAGCAAGGCAGTGGTCATTTGGAGGTGTGTTTGGGGTCGTTACCTTGTTGGAATACTGCCCTGCAGCCCAGTCTCCGAGGGGAGGGGATCATGCTCTGCTTCAGTATGTCACAGTACATGTTGGCATTCATGGTTCCCTCAATGAATTGTAGCTCCCCAGTGCTGGCAGCACTCATGCAGCCCCAGACCATGACACTCCCACCACCATACTTGACTGTAGGCAAGACAAACTTGACTTTGTACTCCTCATCTGGTTGTCGCCACACACGCTTGACACCATCTGAACCAAATACGTTTATCTTGGTCTCATCAGACCACAGGACATGGTTCCAGTAATCCATGTCCTTAGTCTGCTTGTCTTCAACAAACTGTTTGCGGGCTTTCTTTATCAACTTTAGAAGAGGTTTCCTTCTGGGGGGACAGCCATGCAGGGACGATCCTGTACGGGGTGCACGGGGTGCAGTGCACCCAGGCGCCACAGAGGTGGGGGCGCTGAAGCGCCAGAGTGCTCCCCTCCCTCCTCCTCCTCCTTCTCTTCCTTGTTCGTAGGCGGCTCTCTCTGCTGGTTGCCGCCTCGAGCTGCTGAGTGCCGAAGCCCGTCCCCCCTCCCTCCTCCTGTCAGAGGAGGAGAGCAAAATGAGATCGCAGCGGCTGTCTCTGCCACGCCGTGACGTCACTGGGGGGGGGGGCATCCCGTGCCCAAGCCCAACGTGTTCCAGTTCTCCTCCTTCGACCTCCTGTGTCTCGATCCTGCCTGCTGCCCAAGCCTGACACGCTCCACCCGGGCGGCGCGGCTGCACACTGTTCTCTCCTCTCCAGCTGCCGCCCAGGTGTTTTAAATTAACCTAATGGGGGGGATGTTTGTGCTGGGGGGGTCTATACTAATGTAGGGGGAGGGGTTTCTCCTGGGGGGTCTATAGTAATGTAGGGGGGGTGGTTTGTCCTGGGGGGGTCTATACTAATGTAGGGGGGGTGGTTTGTTCTGGGGGTCTATACTAATGTAGGGGGGGTGGTTTGTTCTGGGGGGTCTATACTAATGTACGGGGGTGGTTTCGTCCTGGGGGGTCTATACTAATGTAGGGGGGTGGTTTGTCCTGGAGGGGTCTGTACTAATGAAGGGGGGGTGGTTTGTCCTGGAGGGGTCTGTACTAATGAAGGGGGGGTGGTATGTCCTGGGGGGGTCTGTACTAATGTAGGGGAGGTAGTTTGGCCGGAGGGGTCTGTACTAATGGAGGGGAGTGGTTTGTCGGGGGGTCTGTACTAATAGAGGGGGGTGGTTTGTTCTGGGGGGGGTCTGTACTAATAGAGGGGGGTGGTTTGTCCGGGGGGTCTGTACTAATGGAGGGGGGTTTGTCCTAGGGGTCTGTACTAATAGAGGGGGGTGGTTTGTTCTGGGGGGGGTCTGTACTAATAGAGGGGGGTGGTTTGTCCGGGGGGTCTGTACTAATGGAGGGGGGTTTGTCCTAGGGGTCTGTACTAATAGAGGGGGGGTGGTTTGTTCTGGGGGGTCTGTATTAATGGAGGGGGGGTGGTTTGTTCTGGGGGGTCTGTATTAATGGAGGGGGGTGGTTTGTTCTGGGGGGGTCTGTACTAATAGAAGGGGGTGGTTTGTTCTGGGGGGGTCTGTACTAATGGAGGAGGGGTGGTTTGTTCTGAGGGGTCTGTACTAATGTAGGGGGGGGTTTATCCTGGGGGGGTCTATACTAATGTAGGGGGGTGGTTTGTCCTGGGGGTCTGTACTAATGGAGGGGGGGGGTGGTTTGTCCTGGGGGGTCTGTACTAATGTAGGGGAGGTAGTTTGGCCGGGGGTGTCTGTACTAATGGAGGGGTGTGGTTTGTCGGGGGGGTCTGTACTAATAGAGGGTGGTTTGTTCTGGGGGGGGTCTGTACTAATAGAGGGGGTGGTTTGTCCGGGGGGTCTGTACTAATGGAGGAGGGTTTGTCCTAGGGGTCTGTACTAATAGAGGGGGGGTGGTTTGTTCTGGGGGGTCTGTACTAATGGAGGGGGGGTGGTTTGTTCTGGGGGGTCTGTACTAATTGAGGGGGGTGGCTTGTTCTGGGGGTCTGTACTAATGGAAGAGGGGTGGTGCTGTACTAATGGAGGGGGGTGGTTTGTCCTGAGGGGGGTCTATACTGATGGGAGGTCTGTACTAGTGAGCGGCGCACTATGTTTCTTCCCCCACCTTCATATTAGCCAGGGAAGAAAAAAAAAGGAGCAAAGAAGAGGATTGTGGGACATGTAGTCCCGAGGACTGGCAGCCCCACTGTAACACGGAAACTGCAGCCCACACAGCATGCTCAGCTGAATGGGAGAGAGAGAGAGCCAGGAGCTGGGGAAAGCTTTCAGGGAAGTACACCCAGGACTCCAGAGGGAGAGGACAGTGCTGAGGGAACACCATCAAAGAGAGAACCCCGCTGCCCTGCGCTACCAGAGGGAAAGCCACACAGAGAAAGGAATGGAGTCATTGCAAGAATACAGATCTGGGCTCTACCCAATGGAGTCGCCACGGGCAATTCAGAGTGAGCAGACTCCTGATCAGAGGAACCGTTGTTGCTGTATCGCTGGGTCAGGTGAGAGGGCCGATCTACTAATGTTCATAAGAACTGCAGTCTCTGACCATCTCTTGTATTATGTCTGCAGTCTCTGACCATCTCTTGTACTATGTCTGCAGTCTCTGACCATCTCTTGTACTATGTCTGCAGTCTCTGACCATCTCTTGTACTATGTCTGCAGTCTCTGATCATCTCTTGTATTATGTCTGCAGTCTCTGACCACCTCTTGTATTATGTCTGCAGTCTCTGACCATCTTCTGTATTATGTCTGCAGTCTCTGACCATCTCTTGTAACATGTCTGCAGTCTCTGACCATCTCCTGTACTATGCCTGGGGGCTCTTTCTAACAGATTCTCTAACAGAAGCCCTCTCTGTGTGCATCAGAGAGACTCCCCTCCAGGTCTCATTAGTGTAAGCTCTTCCTGCATTTGCTTTATTGTTAAGAGATCATGGGAGGATCCTAGGGTAACGAAGACTTCTTAGGGGAGCACCTCTGTGTTTGAGTCATTGCCATAGAAACATTTGTAAAGGGGAGGAGTTGATAAGATGACCACGCCCACGTGGGGGCGCCAGAAATATTTTTGCACCCAGGCGTCTGTGACCCTAGGATCGGCCCTGCAGCCATGCAGACCAATTTGATGCAGTGTGTGGCGTATGGTCTGAGCACTGACAGGCTGACCCCCCCACACCTTCAACCTCTGCAGCAATGCTGGCAGCACTCATCCGTCTATTTCCAAAATACAACCTCTGGATATGACGCTGAGCATGTGCACTTAACTTCTTTGATCGACCATGGCGAGGCCTGTTCTGAGTGGAACCTGTCCTGTTAAACCGCTGTATGGTCTTGGCAACCGTGCTGTAGCTGTTTCAGGGTCTTGGCAATCTTCTTATAGCCTATGCCATGTTTATGTAGAGCGACAATTCTTTTTTTCAGATCCTCAGAGAGTTCTTTACCATGAGGTGTCATGTTAAACTTCCAGTGACCAGTAGGAGAGAGTGAGAGTGATAACACTAAATTTAACACACCTGCTCCCCATTCACACCTGAGACCTTGTAACATTAACATGACACCAGGGGGGAAAATGGCTAATTGGGCCCAATTTGGACAGTTTCACTTAGGGGTGCACTCACTTTTGTGCCAGAGGTTTAGAGATTAATGGCTGTGTGTTGAGTTATTTCAAGGGGACAGCAAATTGACATTGTTATACAAGCTGTACAATCGCTACTTTACATTATAGCAGTGTCATTCAGGGCCGGTTCACACAGGGGCGACTTGTCAGGCGACCTAGTCGCCTGACAAGTCGCCTCCCGTTCTGTGCTACGGAACCGTTCTAATAGGAGCGCCGCAAGTCGCTCCGACTTAGAAAAAGGTTCCTGTACTACTTTGGGGGCGACTTGCATAGACTTCTATACAGAAGTCGTCTTGCAAGTCGCCCCGGCAGTCGTGTGCAGGTCGCCTTGGTGAGGCGACCTGCAAGTCGTGCCGCGTCTAGTGTGAACCGGCACTCAGTGTTGTCACATGAAAAGATAATAAAATATTTACAAAAATGTGAGGGGTGTACTCACTTTTGTGAGATAATGTACATACAAATACAAACCATCACTTACAAATACACCGAACCATCACATGCAAATACACTGACCCATCACATGCAAATACATCGGTCCATCACATACAAATGCAACGACTCATCGTATACAAAAATAATATCCAAAAGCTGTGCTCTGAATTTTCTGGAGAGATGTCTTTTTTTTCCCCAAGTACATGTTCTCTACTAATTATGATAGTCCATGGTTTTCAAGCTTGCCCAAATGTTTCTACAGAAATGTAATCCATGCCCCCTATATCCAAAGACAGACATTTTTAGATCTATTCCCACCTCTACCATTGGCTGTTTAATAAAGGACCTTTGTTTGGTGTTTGTGCTATACTGCCAGTAGTCTTGTTTTAATAACTCCTCATCCTATATACTCGACAAGAAAAGCTTTACAGGAAACTACAGCAATAGTTAATATACAATGTAAAACTATATGTCTGGTTTACAGGTGGAACCATTTGCCAGTTTGGTGTATGCAGTCAGTCGTTCTACACCACGAGTTCTTATAAATCGAGATAATGTGGGACCATTTTTGGACACTTCAGATGGACTCAATGTAGTGGAGCTTGGAGAAGTCACCAGTGGAGTGAAGCATTTTGTACAACTGCTGGGCTGGGAGCGTGAACTTGGCAAGCTAGAGGAAAGTGGCAAGGTAATGTAAAAAAAAAAAAATTAAAGTGACACATAACAATATCCTTATTTTCCAAAAATAATCACATACGCTGCTCTATGCATCCCTTAGTCCATCTCGGGAGTAAGCAAGGTAGGCTGGCTATGTTCCCACATACAGTGGGACCATGGTTTATGAGCATAACCACCCTCTAACAGCAGCCAAATAATAATTTGGAGGAGGCTGGGAGCAATAAAACACAACATATGTCATCATCACACTAATGATCTTCAAAAAAGGGTCTTTATTTGATGATCACATCAAAGCTAAAACAGCGACTTTTCAGGGCCACACAGGACCCCTTCATCAGACATTGGAGATCCTTGGTGTACTGGGTGTTTCTGGTTTCCAGCCAGTGGTCGCTACGCATCCACTTACCTGACGGCCATTTCCAGGAATGTGTGCGTTGGGAATATTTATTTGGACTTAAAAGCAATAGAAGGTACTTTGAGTTAGGAATACATACCTAAATATAATTTTTTTTAAACCAGAATTTAAAGTCACTTTAAATCAACTAACCAGATAGACAAATATACTGATACATTCCTCTTGTTTCAGAACATAGAAGATCATCAAGCATGAACGGTTTGTAGTGAAAACCTAAGTACGGTGTAATTCAGGAATGACGGGTGAAGAAATGTTACTGTATAATAGTAATAACTAACAATAAGTATGTGTGTAATAAAAATTATAAATGGAGCTACTATGAACCTGTGAGAAGTGCTTTAGCTAATGGTAATAATTGAAAGAAGTAATACTGTCAATGTGACTACTTACTGTACTCTTTACCTCAGCAACTGTGTTTTTAAATAAAAATAAATTCAAAATGTATTAATATATTGGTAGCAGTGTATTGCTGTATTTACTCTCACAACATTAGTGGTAACTAACTAATTATGCCCCGGTGAAAGTAGCAGTCACATTGGTGATTCACTATATTCATAAAAAGTACATTCACCTGCACGTTCACTCCTTCAAGAAACATTCACCAACATCTATTCCTCTTGAAACACGGCGGAGGTTACCAGGACACAGGTGTGAAGGCGATGATAGTTTTAGCGGCGCTTTACCGCTGAGATATTGGAGCTTTTCGGCCGCTAGCTAGGTGTTTTTAACCCCCGCTAGCAGCCGAGGAAAGGGTTAAAAGCGCCCGAAAAGCGCCGCTGCCGAAGTGTTTTGCAGGCACTTCGGCAGCGCTCCCCATTGATTTCAATGGCAGGGGCAGTTTAGGAGCGTTGTATACAGCGATCCCGCACCGCCCCAAATATGCTGCTTGCAGGACCATTTTCCCGTCCTGCAAGCGCACCGCCCGAGTGTGAAAGCACTCGGGCTTTCACACTGGGAAGGCATGAGAGGTGCTTTTCAGACACTATTTTTAGAGCTAAAATGCCTGAAAAGTGCCCCAGTGTGAAAGGGGTCTTAATGCTGTGTATGCACATGTCCAAGCTGCCGGATGGGGCAGTGATGTGAATTATTATATACAGTTATCCCTACAAATATGAAAGCTGAAGTTTAATCTGCTTATTTTACTCCCTCTTCATTAACACGCTCATTATATTTTAAATTACTAAACTAAACTTAAATTCAATTCCTTTTTTATAGTTTGGATTTAAATATCTGTCAGGCTTTTATTGCTCTCTGTGGCCCCCGGTTTGCAGATTTACCCTCTTTATTTGTCTTCTTTACCATTATCAAGTGAAAGTAAATCACAAATTTTGGGTTGTCATCAGAACAGGAAAAGAGTGGAAATCTTTCAATGAGGATGTGAGTTCTGGTGACAGCCAGAGATTTCCCTTCGGAGAATTTTCCTCTTACTTCCTGTTGTCTCTATGGGACAGGACGTGTCCCATAACCACAACAGGTGACACATGACCACAGACCAAAATAGAAAAAAATTATATTTTTTTACCTCACATAGACTACTGTATGGGGCATGCATGGAGTACATTTTGAAGTATACTGTAGGAGAGTGTGTGGGGCATACATGGTGCGTGGAATGGCGTATAGGAGAGTGCATGAGGGATGCATGGCGTGTGCTATGGGGTATAGGAGAGTGGATGGAGTGCGCTATGGAGAATAGGAGAGTGTATGGGGCATGCATGGAGTGTGCTATGGAGTATAGGAGAGTGTATGAGGGATTCCTGGATTGTGCTGTGGAGTATAGGAGAGTGTATGAGGGATTCCTGGAGTGTGCTGTGGGGAATAGGAGAGTGCATTGGGCATGTATGGAGTGTGCTATGGGGTATAGGAGAGTGTATGGGGCATGCATGGAGTGCAATATGGGGTATAGAGGAGGTGATTGGGATATAGGAGAGTGTATGAGGGACACATGGTGTGTGCTATGGAGTATAAAAGTGTATGGGGCATGCATGGAGTGTGCTGTGGGGTATAGGAGACTGTATGGGGCATGCATTGAGTGTGCTATGGAGTATAGGAAAGTGTATGAGGGATGCATGGAGTGCAATGTGGGGAATAGGGGAGTGTACGAGGGATTCATGGAGTGTGCTATGGGGTATAGGTGCATGCATGGGTCATGTATGGAGTGTGCTATGGAGTATAAAGAGTGTATGGGAATACATGGAGTGTGCTTTGGAGTATAAGAGAGTGTATGAGGCATCCATGGAGTGTGCTATGGAATATAGGAGAGTGTATGCTAAGGAGTATAGGAGAGTGTATGGGGACACATGGAGTATAGGAGAGTGTATGAGGAATGCATGGAGTGTGCATTTGGGGTATAGGTGAGTGTATGGGAGAGGCATGGAGTGTGCTATGGGGTACAAGAGAGTGTATGGGGCATGCACAGAGTGAATTATGGAGTATAGGAGAGTGTATGGGGACACATGGAGTGTTCTACGTGTTCCATAACCACAACAGGTGACACATGACCACAGACCAAAATAGAAAAAAAATTATATTTTTTTTACCTCACATTGACTACTGTATGGGGCATGCATGGAGTACATTTTGGAGTATACTGTAGGAGAGTGTACGGGGCATGCATGGTGTGCGCTTTTGGGTATAGGAGAGTGCATGGGGCATGCATGGAGTGTGCTATGGAGTATAGGAGAGTGTATGAGGGATGCATGGAGTGCACTGTAGGGGCTGACACATGATTCAAAACCCAGACTGTCCACGTGAATCCTGGACAGGTGGTAACCATAGGTATAGTAGAGCGTATGGGGCATGCATGGAGTGTGCTATGGGGTATAGAAGAGTATATGGGAGACACATGGAGCGCACACCATAGGAGAGTGTATGGTGCATGCATGGAGAACCCTATGGAGTATAGGAGAGTGTATGGGGCATGCATGGGGTGTGCTATGGTATATAGGAGAGTGTATGGTGCATGCATGGAGTGTGCTATGGGGTATAGGAGAGTGTATGAGGGATGCATGGAGTGTGCTCTGGGGTATAGAAAAGTATATGGGAGATGCATGGAGTGTGCTATGAATATAGGAGAGTGTATGGGGACACATTGAGTGTGCTATGGAGTATAGAAGAGTGTATGGTGCATGCATTTAGTGTACTATGGGGTATAGGAGAGTGTATGAGGGGTGCATGGTGTGCACTATGGGGTATAGGAGAGTGTATGAGGGATGCATGGAGTGTGCTATGAAGTATAGGAGAGTTTATGGGGACACATGGAGTGTGCTATGGAGAATAGGAAAGTGTATGGGAGACGCGTGGAGTGTGCTATGGGGTATAGGAGAGTGCATGGAGTGTGCTATGGAGTATAGGAGAGTGTATGAGGGATGCATGGCGTGTGCTATAGAGTATAGGAAAGTATACAGGAGATGCATGGAGTGTGCTTTTTGGGGTATAGGAGAGTGTATGGGGCATGCATGGAGTGTACTGAACTGAAACCCAGACTAGGGTTGCCTCTTTTTCTTCAAGCCAAACCCGAACACTTTAGCGGTGCTCATTAATTTTTTTTTTCCAATATACACTATAGCAGGGATATGCAATCAGCGGACCTCCAGCTGTTTCAAAACTACAAGTCCCATCATGCCTCTGCCTCTGGGTGTCATGCTTGTGGCTGTCAGAGTCTCGCTATGCCTCATGGGACTTGTAGTTCTGCAACAGCTGGAGGTCCGCTAATTGCATATTCCTGCACTATAGGATTGTAACAGACCTGGGACACCTTTGGGCACTCCAAAGAGAATAGTAATGTGGTTCACATAGTGCACCCTCACCTTCCTGTCAAGCCCTGTTCTGAGCCACATTCCTGTCTGAATAATGTGTCCGGGTTTCAGGTGGACTGAAACCCAGACACATGATTCAAAACCCGAACTGTCCGGGTGAATCCCAGACAGGTGGTAACCCTAACCCAGACACATAATTCAAAACCCTGACTATCCAGGTGAATCCTGGACAGGTGGCAACCATAGGTATAGGAGAGGGTATGGGGCATGCATGGAGTGTGCTATGGGGTATAGAAGAGTATATGGGAGACACATGGAGTGTGCTATGGGGTATAGAAGAATATATGGGAGACCCATGGAGTGTGCTAGTGGGTATAGGAGAGGGTATGGAGCATGCATGGAGTGTGCTATGGTGTATAGAAGAGTATATGGGAGACACCTGGAGTGTGCTATGGGGTATAGAAGAGTGTATGAGGGATGCATGGTGTGTGCTATGGTGTATAGAAAAGTATATGGGAGACAGGTGGAGTGTGCTATGGGGTATAGGAGAGTGTATGAGGGGTGCATGGAGTGCGCTATGGGGTATAGGAGAGTGTACGGGGCATGCATGGAGTGTGCTATGGTGTATAGAAGAGTATATTAGAGACACATGAAGCATGCTATGGGGTATAGGAGAGTGTATGGGGCATGCATGGAGTGTACTATGGGGTATAGGAGAGTATATGGGAGACACGTGGAGTGTGCTATGGGGTACAGGAGAATGCATGGGAGAGTTATGGAGTGTGCTGTGGGGTATAGGAGAGTATATGGAAGACGCATTGAGTGTGCTATGGGGTATAGGAGAGTGCATGGGGCATGCAGGAGTGAGCTATGGGATATAGGAGAATGTATGAGGGACACATGGAGTGTGCTATGGGATATAGGAGAGTGTACGGGGCATGCATGGAGTGTGCTATGGTGTATAGAAGAGTATTATTATTATTATACAGGATTTATATAGCGCCAACAGTTTACGCAGCGCTTTACAATATAAAAGGGAGACAATACAGTTATAATACAATACAATAGGATTAAGAGGGCCCTGCTCAGAAGAGCTTACAATCTAATAGGGTGGGGCAGGTGGTACAAAAGGTTGTAACTGTGGGGAATGAGCTGGTGGAAGTGGTAGGAGATTAGTTGGAGACGTGATAGGCTTTCCTGAAGAGATGCGTTTTCAGGGATTGCCTGAAGGTAGCAAGAGTAGGGGATAGCCGGGTAGATGGAGGTAGCGAGTTCCAGAGGATGGGAGAGGCTCTGGAGAAATCCTGGAGACGAGCATGGGAGGAGGAGATGAGAGAGCTTGAAAGCAGCAGGTCTTGAGAAGAGCGGAGAGGACGATTTGGGTGATATTTGGAGACAAGATTAGTGATGTAGCTCGGGGCAGAGTTGTGAATGGCTTTGTATGTTGTGGTTAGAATTTTGAATTTAATTAGCTGGGTTATTGGGAGCCAGTGTAGGGATTGAAGTAGAGGGTTGGCAGACACTGTGCGGTTGGTAAGGTGGATAAGTCTGGCAGCAGCATTCATGATAGACTGAAGAGGGGATAGCCTATGGAGAGGTAGGCCAATGAGAAGGGAGTTGCAATAGTCAAGGCGAGAGATAACAAGGGAGTGAATGAGGAGCTTGGTGGTTTCATTTGTTAAAAAAAAAAAAAAAAGAGTATATTGGAGACACATGAAGCGTGCTATGGGGCATGCATGGAGTGTACTATGGGGTATAGGAGAGTGTATAGGACATGCGTGGAGTGTACTATGGGGTATAAGAGAGTATATGGGAGACGCATGGAGTGTGCTAAGGGATATAGGAGAGTGTATGAGGGACACATGGAGTGTGCTATGGTTTATAGAAGAGTTTATGGGGTATGCATGGTGTATAGAAGAGTATATGGGAGACATGTGGAGTGTGCTATGGTATATAGAAGAGTTTATGGGGTATGCATGGAGTATAGAAGAGTATATGGGAGACATGTGGAGTGTATGAGGGGTGCATGGAGTGCGGTATGGGAGAGTGTATAGGGGACACATGGAGTGTGCTATGGCTTAAAGATGAGATTATGGGGCATAAATGGAGCGCGGTATAGCATAGCTCCCAACTGTCCCTGATTTCACGGGACTGTCCGTGATTTGGAACAAAGTCCCCCTGTCCCCCTCATTTTGGTCTGATCTATATAGTTCACTTATTATCCTTAACCACTTCCATACCGGGCCATAGTGAAATGACGGTCGCAGGAACCTTTCCTTCCCCCGGGAGGACGTCATATGACGTCCTCGGCTTCCCGGGATTGTGGTAAACGCGCGCGCCGCATCACTGGAGACCTGATGCGCGTGCCCGGCGGCCGCGATGTCTGCCGGGCACCCAGGATTGCTTGTCACAGAGCAGGGACGTGGATCTGTATGTGTAAACACACAGATCCACGTCCTGTCAGGGGAGAGGTGAACTGATCGTATGTTCCTTGTATATAGGAACACCGATTGGTCTCCTTCCCTCATCAGTCCCCTCCCCCCCAGTTAGAATCACTCCCTAGGACACACATTTAACCCCTTCAGCGCCCCCTAGTGTTAACCCCTTCCCTGCCAGTGACATTTATACAGTAAATCTGTGCATTTTTATAGCACTGATCGCTGTATAACTGTGAATGGTCTCAAAATAGTGTCAAAAGTGTCTGCAGCAATGTCACAGTCACGATAAAATTCGCAGATCGCCGCCATTAGTAGTAAAAAAAAAAAAATAATAATAATAAAAATGAAATAAATCTATCCTCTATTTTGTAGACGCTATAACTATTTTGTAGACGCTGTAACTTTTGCGCAAACCAATCAATATACGCTTATACCAAAAATATGTAGAAGAATACGTATTGGCCTAAAATGAGGAAAAAAAATATTAAAAAAAAAAAAAAATTGGGATATTTAATATAGCAAAAAGTAATAAATATTGTGTTTTTTTCAAAATTGATGGTCTTTTTTGTTTATAGCACAAAAAAAAAACGCAGAGGTAATCAAATACCACCAAAAGAAAGCTCTATTTGTAGGGGAAAAAATTATCAAAATTTAATTTGGGTACAATGTCACGCAATGGTCATGCAAAGTGTGACAGCGCTGAAAGCTGAAAATTGGCCTGGGCAGGAAGGGGGTGAAAATGCCCTGTACTGAAGTGGTTAAAAAAGTGTTTCCCAGTGCTAAACCTTTCATCCAATTTCTAAACTACTTCATCTGTAAATTTCAAAAACCAGAATAAAGGAATATGAGTGGTAAAAAAAATAGCACTTATGTGTTTAACCAATCATTTTTTTGGTATAGTTCTCCTTTAACCACTTCAATACCAGGTGCTTACACCCCCTTCCCGCCCAAGCCAATTTTCAGCTTTCAGCGCTGTCACTTTTTAAATGACATTTGCGCGGTCATGCTGCACTGTACCCAAACTACATTTTTTATCATATTGTTCCCACAAATAGAGCTTTCTTTTGGTGGTATTTGATCACCTCTGCAGTTTGTATTATTTGGTACACTAATAAAAAAAGACCGAAAATTTTGAAAAAAAAAAGTTTTTCTTTGTTTCTGTTATAAAATTTTGTAAATAAGTAAGTTTCCTCCTTCACGAATGGGCACTGATAAGGCGGCACCAATGAGGTGGCACTGACAATGGGCACTGATAGGCGGCCCTGGTGGGTGACACTGATATGCAGCACTGATGGGCACTCATAGGTGGCACTGATAGGCGACACTGATTAGTACTTATGAGTGGCACTGATAGGCATCACTGGCAGGCATTTTTAATTGCCACTGATTGGCAGCTGCCTGGGCACCGATTGGCATATCCCTGTTGGTCTAGGGTGGCATCCCTGGTGGTCCTGGGCGGGCATCCAAGGGGGGGCTGTGCCGATAAACAATCAGCACAGACCCCCCCTGTCAGGAGAGCAGCCGATCGGTTCTCCTCTACTCATGTCTGACAGATGCGAGTGAGGAAAAGCTGATCAACAGCTTTTCCTGTTTACATCATGATCAGCTGTGATTGGACAAGGCTGATCACGATGTAAAGAGCCTCCATCAGAGGTTATCCTGCTGGATGTCATATGACGCCCAGTCAGGATAACTGAACCACCGCCCAGCTGTCAATCTGCTATAGGTCGGACGGGAAGTGGTTAAGGGGGCGTGGCATGGGGTGTCCTATACCTACATACTTTTGCTAATAGGTGTCCCTCGTTCCCATCTCAAAAAGTTGGGAGGCATGGTATTGGAGAGCGTATGAGGATGCATGAAGTGTGCTATGGTGTATAGGAGAGCGTATGAGGATGCATGGAGTGTGCTATGGGGTATAGGAGAGTGTATGGGGCATGCATGGAGTGTGCTATGGGGTATAGGAGATACATCCATGGTGTGTGCTGTAGAAAAGTGTATGGGGAATAGGAGAATCTATAGGAAACATATGAAGTGTGCCATGGTGTATAGGAGAGTATATAAGAAGCACACAGGGGGCGCAGGAGAGGGGATGGGATGGGTTCAGGGGTTACCTATCAGTCCCCATACTATATATCTAGATGAGGGGTCAATGGGGAGGGGGGGGGTGTTGGGGAGGGGAATGGATGAAATAGATTCCAGGATTAGTATGGAGTAGGGTTGCCACCTGTCCGGGATTCACCCGGACAGTACGGGTTTTGAAACATGTGCCCGGGTCTCTGACCACCTGAGACCCGGGCACATTATTCATTTCAGAACCGCCAGTGGCTCCCTGTGCCATCGGTGCGGCCGTGTCTCCTCGATTTCGGGTCCGCAGCGCTGCTGGATTTCTGCTCCTGCACAGCTGTCAGACTTGGGACGGGAGTCGGGACACAGAGGCAGAGGCGGAGTCTCCATGATGCTGGCCGGGTGCTCTCCTCGAATCCTATGGCCGGCTGCAGAAGTGACAACGAAGTGGGCGGAGCTTCCCCAGTCCCTGCTGCTCTGGAATGTGTGCAGAGATCGCACTGGGATTGCAGCCAAGCTTGTAAGGTAAGTTTGTGCCATGTCAGGATTTCAAAGCACTCTCACCTCTCCTCCCCCACCATACACTATACATACATACACACACCCCTCCCCCCACCATACATACACTATACAAACATACACACCCCCCATACACCGTCCATATATACAGTCCTCCCCCCCAATCACCCTCCATATATACTGTTCTCACCGGGTGACACCGTCTTCTGCCCTACCGACACCGTCCTCTGCCCTACCGACACCGTCCTCTGCCCTACCGACACCGTCCTCTGCCCTACCGACACCGTCCTCTGCCCTACCGACACCGTCCTCTGTCCTACTGACACCGTCCACTGCTCTACTGACACCGTCCACTGCTCTACTGACACCGTCCACTGCCCTACTGACACCGTCCTCTGCCCTACTGACACCGTCCACTGCTCTACTGACACCGTCCTCTGCCCTACTGACACCGTCCACTGCCCTACTGACACCGTCCACTGCCCTACTGACACCGTCCTCTGCCCTACTGACACCGTCCTCTGCCCTACTGACACCGTCCACTGCTCTACTGACACCGTCCACTGTTCTACTGACACCGTCCTCTGCCCTACTGACACCATCCACTGCTCTACTGACACCATCCACTGTTCTACTGACACCGTCCTCTGCCCTACTGACACCATCCACTGCTCTACTGACACCATCCACTGTTCACCGTAGCACACCTCATTAGTACTCTCTTTGGGTAACCCAATGTATTTTACAATCCTATAGCGTGTACTACAAAAAAATTGTCGTGCGCCGCTAAAGTGTTCGGGTTTGGCTTGAGGAAAAGGTGGCAACCCTAGTATGGAGTGTGGCGCACATGGGGACAAATACAAATATGGATGGATATGGGGGGGGGGGGGACAGGACCACCTAATGGGGTGCATTGTGGAGTGTAAAAGGGTATGGGGGGGGGGGGGTTGTGGTGGGTATTAAGCCATTTGCAGGGGGAGGGGGAGGAGAAGTTAGTGAATTTTTATTTTATTATGTTTCCCCCATGTCCTGTGATGATTGTAGACTTGTCTTTGTACCTGGAAGTGATGACAGTGACCCCCCCCTCCATACATTGTTATGTCTTTTCTCCTTTAGGAATAGATGACAAACTTCATCCTCTGTACAATGGAAGAGAAGTCGGGGAGTGACTTCGTTCTCCATCTTCTAGATGTGAACTGTACCTCAGTGATCTCTTCTTTGTCCTGAATTCCTCCTAGAAAATAAAAGGTTCTCTTCTCTGTGATTAGGGATTGCTGTGCCCCCAGCCTCATATCTGAAGTGGGAGATTTGAGGTTCTGCCGCCTCACCAGATGTAAATCAGTATTAAACCCAAATGAAAACATTTATATTGCAACCTTTATTTCAAGCTGGTGATCTTGCGAGCAAGTCTGTTGTTTCTCATAGAACAAGCTCTCCAGCAGAATGTACCCCTCACAGGGATGAAACAAACCATTTACCACTGACGGTGCTTACCATGATCAGCTATTTGTTTACATAAAACCTTTATCTCAAAAGAAAAAAAAAACTGTTTGCTGTAGCTCATTTCAAAGCCTGACGTAGAGTTTGGCTTTAATGTATTTAAATCTAATATATTTAACACCCCCTCCCCCCAGACTGATAATGCCAATGTCTGCTGTGCCTCCTCTGCACATTCCTCTGAAATTGGGTCTCACTAATGTAGAAAGTGTGTCACCGACCAGATCACGAGGAAAGAAAAAAACTAAAAAAAGAAAACTAATGCAGCCACCACATCTAATAATATAATATATTTTTGGTGAGATCTGGTGATGTCACATCTGTAGTGGTGATGATTTTTGGTGCTGGACAGGAAGCTGTGCCTGAGGAGCTAGAGTGGAAGAATCTCCTGCATTGTATGTCTCCCCTCGGCTTCCTTCATCACTAGCCGTCTTCAGGAGAGGAGATCTGACATGAGGAAGCAAAGCCCGGCTCCTCTACCAAGATGGTCTTCTCCACCCAGAGACACAGTACAGAGACAGGCATAGTACCTCAGCTATTCATGGGAAGCTTTGTATATAATGAATGAATATAAGGGCTTCCTCTGATTGGTTGAGACAAAGAAGCAGGTGGGTGCGATCTGCATCTTAGCCAATCAGAAGGGAAGCCTTGTATCATTCATAATAAACAAAAGCTTACCGAGAGCGGTTGAGCAGTGCTCAGCCTGACTCCATTTTTTGTTCCAGGAGTGGGAAGTCCCCATCCTGCTGCTGGAACACAGCACTGTATACTGTGTGTAGCTCTTGTCGCATACAGCACTGATAGCTGGGGCACCCGGACCAAACTAAATATTATAAAAGGTAACAAGAAGCTGGAATTGGGCTTTAACCACTTGCCAACCGCAATATGTATATATACCGGGATTGTGGCTGAAGCTAGCAGCCGTAACTCCGGTATTGTTTTTTCAGCCGGCGGCTGGCTTTTGCTTGAAAGCGTTCTGAGCGGCTCAGAGGAGATAAATGACTAGATAGTCTTTGATTGCCTCTATGGCCTTGGAGGACCAGAATGAAATCATGAGATCACATCCAGTCCAGGGTGGAAGTAAACTTTTTTTTTTTTTTTTTTAAAGCACAAGATACATTTTTTTTCTAAATCTTTTGCTTTTAAAAAGGTAAAGAAGAGATTTGGGGTCTTTTACATTCCTTGTAATAGAAATAAAAGTGATTGAAAAAAAAATTAAAAAGGGCAGTGTAAAAATAAAATAAATAATAACAGGAAAAAAATGTAAAGCGCGGGCTTCGTTTGCAGGTAAGTGCCACATAATGGGCTTGTATGGGATGCATATTAGCCCATTATGCTTTTACTTTGCAGGGAACAAAAGAGGATGTAAAACCCATCAGGGTTTACTTCCTCTTTAACCACTTGCCGCCCGCCCACCGTGAAATGACGGCGGGGAGGTGCGGCTCTCGTTCTGGGTGGAGGTCATATGACGGCACCCAGAATGGCTATACTTGGACACTAGACAAAGATTTAGGGGGCACACCCTAAAAAATGCATGAAAGATGGCGCAGCCATAAGACCATACAGACAGAAAAATAGATTAAAGCGCACACATACAAAAATGACATTTATCCTGCAAGGCTAGTTGAAAACACCTGAACATATTCAATTGAATATGTTCAGGTGTTTTTAACTAGTCCCGCAGGCTGTCAGTGTAAAGCCCCGTACACACGATCCGATTATCGGACGAATCATCGTCCGTTTTTTTTGCATGCTAATCTCACGTCGAATCTGATGAGTTTACTTAAGTCGCGAAAATTCCCGTACGACAGAATAAAAATTCGGAAGTGATGTCATGTGTTGTAATGCATTTGTATTGCATTTTCGAACGATAGCTGTACTGATTAAAGGAAAATCGTACGATCTGGCATCGTACGAAAAAAATTTCCATGCATGTCCGATAGAATAATATCAGATGAACTGTCCAGATCGGCTCTCGAAAGCTCTGTATTAACAATCCGATTATTGTACGATCAATTCGAATGCGGCATTTTTCGTATGATTTTCGGATCATACGAAAAGAGCTTAAGCTGTCTGCCAGATACAAACTGACAGGAAGACTCAATGAACTACCAGAATGCTCAACAGCACCATGGTAGTTCATTGAGAACTACAAGCCGACAGCCTCAAAGGTTGTCGGTACTTCTAGTTTATTCATTCACAGAACCCTGTTGAATGAATGCCGTGGCTGTGCCTCTTTTAAAAAAGCGATAGCTGGTATGAGGAACTTCTCCCTGTACTGAGTGGCTGCAGGAGCGACATGTTCCCGAAGGTGAACTTCTCCTTTAAGGCTAGGATCACATCTCAGCTTGTGCTTGCAAGGGAAACGTAACTATGTATGTAACAGGGTTCTGTGAATGAATAAACTAGAAGTACCGACAACCTTTGCCGCCGTTGGCATGTAGTTCTCAATGAACTACCATGGTGCTGTTGAGCATTCTCGTAGTTCATGGAGCCTCCCTGTCAGTTTGTATCTGGCAGACAGCTTACACTGACAGTCTGCAGGAGCCCTGCATTGCTCCCATGATCTGCTGATTGCTAGTGCAATGCTTGCCAGGCTACTACAAAAAAAAAAAAAAAAGGCACATTTTGTTTACCTGCAAAAAAAATATGCATTTATTTTATTGTTTTTAAAGGTGAAATTATCGTTAAGCAAGCGGTATTCTGATGCGAGTGTTCAGAGTGTGGGTAGGTAAGTACTCTGCTGCAGGTATTCCTTTATAGACTTTTTTTGTTTTGTCTCTCAATTATAAATATGGCCAATCCAGTATCCAGTCCATATAATACAATATTATATATATATATATATATATATATATATATATATACACACACATACACACACAGTTTTTTCATATTTAAGCAAAGCAGGTCCACATGTGGGTGTGGATTCTCATCCTCCTGTTTAATGTATGGCCTGATTTAGAGCTTAGAATTTATTTGAAAAAAGTTAGGGTATGGATGTAAAGTATTTTGTTCTGGTTCGGGATACTCCTTGCAGTTTATTCTTTGGTGTATTTGTTGAAATGCTGGAAGTCATTTTATAATTTATGTTATATAAAAACATTTTGTACCTGTGTAAGCTCCTTTAATAAAGAATTTTGAGACAAATGTGTTTAGTTTTTTTCTTGGCTTTTCATAGAGGTTGATGTTAAATGTGACAATCCCACAACCCCCAGGAGTTCTTATTGTGAGCTCTTTGGAGTGGGAGGTAGTGCTGTGTACAGGTGCGAGCGGAGATCTCCCCTGTCATTGCTGATTTCACCTAGGCCGCAGTGTCACTGTGTAGAAAGGTCAGTGATTTTGCCTGCATAACAGTGATATATGTGCTTACTGCAATGCTGTGGGCTACTAAGCATTGGCAATAGGTGAGGAGATCTCATTCAGGGGTGACAGTCCAGTTTAAAACCTCCATTCCCCCTGTCCATGGGAGCTGTAAAGGACCGATACAGGCTAATGCAAGGTGAGTGACACAGTTGAGGCCACCCCGGGGTGAGCCACTCAGCTTGTGAGCACCTGCAGCCCACCCCATACAGTCAGCATGTTTGCAGGTGGTCTCTGCTAAACAGAAGAGGAGCTATAGGGGAACTAAAGGGAAGAAACTGATCAATGGATTCTGTTGCTTGGGCCGGCTGTAGCTCAAGGTGACCACTGCAGTTCCCCAATTTGGGATTTATGGACAACTCCACAGCATGTGATAAAAGGTGCCTATCTCAGGCTATCTGCTGCAGATAGGGGAGGGAGACAGTAGGGTTGATGTGATACCATCTCTGGGGTATAGTTAATTCTTGTCGTAATCAAACATTGAAATGCCCCCCGTCCCTCAGGTGACTTCACATGGCACTCAGGAGGTCACTGTGGACCATCTGGCAATCTGAGGCTCCATCTCCATCCTAAATTCTGGGCAGTCTGTGACTCCTGCACTCCCTCCTGACCACCCGCAAACATGCTAACTGTAAGATATTGATGAGATAGAACGAGTCCAGAAACAGAAATGGTGAAAGGCTTGGGGGGATAAAACATATCAAGAGTGACTACAGGAACTTAACCACTTAGCCTCGGTTCACACCAGAGGCGGCACGACTTGCAGGTCGCCTCACCGAGGCGACCTGCACACGACTGCCCGGGCGACTTGCAAAACGACTTCTGTATAGAAGTCTATGCAAGTCGCCCCAAGTCGCCCCCAAAGTCGTACAGGAACCTTTTTCTAAGTCGGAGTGACTTGCGTCGCTCCGATTAGAACGGTTCCATTGTACTGAACGGGACGCTACTTGTCAGGCGACCTAGGTCGCCTGACAAGTCGTCCTAGTGTGAACCGACCCTTAAAGACCAGGCCTCTTTTTCAGACTCAGTGTTTACAAGTTAAAAACAAGGTTTTTTTTTTTTGCTAGTAAATTATTCAAAACCACCAAACATACAATTTTTTTCCTAACACCCTAGAGAATAAAATGGCGGTCATTGCAACACTTTGTCACACCGTATTTGCGCAGCGGTCTTACAAGCACACTTTTTTTGTAAAAAGTTCACTTTATTGAATAAAAAATAAGTCAACAGTAAAGTTAGCCCAATTTTTTTATATTGTGAAAGATAATGTTACGCCGAGTAAATTGATACCCAGCATGTCACGCTTCAAAATTGCGCCCACTTGTGGAATGGCGTCAAACTTTTACCCCTAAAAATCTCCATAGACGACGTTTAAAAAATTCTACGGGTTGCATGTTTTGAGTTACAGAGGAGGTCTGGGGCTAGAATTATTGCTCTCGCTCTAACGATTGCAGCTATACCTCACATGTGTGGTTTGACCACCGTTTTCATATGCGGGCGCTACTCGCGTATGCGTTCGCTTCTGCACGCGAGCTCGACGGGACGGGGCACTTAAAAAAAAAAATTTTTAATTTATTTTACATGATTTTTTTTAAAAAAAAAAAAAATTGGCTCACTTTTATTCCTATTACAAGGAATGTAAACATCCCTTGTAATAGAAAAAAGCATGACAGGTCCTCTTAAATATGAGATCTGGGGTCAAAAAGTCCTCAGATCTCATATTTGGACTTAAATGCAATAAAAAAAAAAAAAATTTGTCATTTGAAAAAATGACAACAGAAAAATAGCCCTTTAAGAAGTATGAGCGGAAGGGACGTTTTGACGTCACTTCCGCCCTCCTATGGTATGGAGACGGGTGGGGGCCATCTTCCCCTCACTCGTCTCCATACCCAGCCACGGACAGGTCCCGATCGCCTCCGCCACTGCCGACGGCTCCGGTAAGTGGCGGGAGGGGGTGTGGCCTCTCTCCCACTGCTGATAACGGTGATCTCGCGGTGAATCCGCTGCAGAGACCACCATTATCGTAAACAGGACCGCCGGCTCAAAAGATGAATACCTCGGTTGTGGCAGCAGCTGCTGCCGTTACCGAGATATCCATCTTTAAACTGCCGACGTATATGTACAGGAGCCGGTCAGCAAGTGGTTAATATGTACAGTCTGGAGGAAAGAAGAGAAAAGGGAGACATGAGTGAGGCTGGATTCACATATGTGTGGCCGCGGGTTCATGCCTGTTCACTGATTTAGGTACAAATTTTTGCCTGAATTTGCACCTGAACAGGACCCTTTTGTAACCTGCTCCCCGGCTACCCCAGACCTGTGTGAGTCGGTCACACTCGCATGTCATGCGAAATAGATGTGGGGAAACCAGCACATATGTGAACCCGGCCTTAAAGCGGAGTTCCACACAAAAATAGAACTTCCGCTTTTCGGAACCCTCCCCCCCTCCGGTATCACATTTGGCACCTTTCGGGGGGAGGGGGTGCGGATACCTGTCTAAGACAGGTATTTGCACCCACTTCCGGCATAGACTCCCATGGGAGTCTATGCCTCTTCCTGTCCCTCCGCGCTGTCTCCTGGGAAACACACAGCTCCCAGGAGAGAGCGGGGACCACTTGGGACGCGCAGCGCGACTCGCGCATGCGCAGTAGGGAACCGGGAAGTGAAGCCGCAACGCTTCACTTCCTGATTCCCTCACCTAGGATGGCGGCGGCAGCTGGCGAGAACCGAGCGGGTTCTCGGCGTCGCCTGCCGACATCGCTGGACCCTGGGACAGGTAAGTGGCCATGTATTAAAAGTCAGCAGCTGCAGTATTTGTAGCTGCTGGCTTTTAATATTTTTTTTTTTTAGCTGATGTAGGTGGACCCCCGCTTTAAACCTTTAAATACATCAAGGGGGTAAACAAGGTTCAGAAGGGCAGTTTTTTCAATATAAATCCAAAATCAAGAACACGGGGACATGACCTCAAACTAACTGGAAGAAAGTTCAAAACTAATCTTAGAAACTATTATTTTACTGAAAGGGTAGTTGATACTTGGAATAAAGCAGAGGTAGTGAGAAAGACAACAGTAAATGGCTTCTCACATGCTTGGGACAAACCTAGATCTATACTTAGAAAAAAAGCTAAAAAAAAAAACAAAAAAAAACCCCCCAAAAAAAACGACTCTGTCTTTTTCTGTTTCCATCGTTTTTATTAGTTTTACAAAAAAACAGTAATACAATTTAGTAAACTCTTTTACATTACTGAAGCCATCAAGAACGGTAAAGGCCTGCCGTCACCTTCTTATGTATCCTTTAATGAGCACCCCCTAATCTGTGATGTTCACCCCCTTACCTTTCTTAACCGCTTCAGCCCCGGAAGATTTTACCCCCTTCCTGACCAGAGCACTTTTTGCAATTCGGCACTGCGTTGATTTAACTGACAATTGTGCGGTCGTGCGACGTTGTACCCAAACAAAATTGACGTCCTTTTTTCCCACAAATAGAGCTTTCTTTTGGTGGTATTTGATCATCTCTGCGGTTTTTATTTTTTGAGCTATAAACAAAAAAAAAAAAAGAGCGACAATTTTGAAAAATAAAAAAAACGCAATTTTTTTTACTTTTTGCTATAATAAATATCCCCCAAAAATATATAAAAAATGTTTTTCTTCCTCAGTTTAGGCTGAAAAAAATAAATAAATAAAAATAGCAATAAGCGTATATTGATTGGTTTGCGCAAAAGTTATAGCGTCTACAAAATAGGGGATAGTTTAATGGCATTTTTATTATTATTATTTTTATTTTTTTTATTAGTAATGGCAGGGATCTGCAGTTTTTATTGGGATTGCGACATTATGGCGGACACATCGGACATTTTTTACACTATTTTGGGACCATTGTCATTGACACTGGCAGTAAAGGGGTTAACCACTAGGGGGCAATGAAGGGTTAAGTGTGTCCTAGGGAGTGATTCTAACTGTGGGGTGGAGGGGCTTCAACACACACAACAGTGATCACTGCTCTCGATGACAGAGAGCAGTGATCTTTGTCCTGCCACTAGGCAGAACAGGGAAATGCTTTCTTTACAAAAGCATCTCCCAGTTCTGCTTCTCCGTGACACGATCGCGGGCACCCGGCGGACATCGAGTCCGCGGGAGCTGTGATCACGGAGAATGCGGCGGGCGCAGACGCCCGCTTCTTAAAGGGGACATACCTGTACGCCCTTTTGCCCACCAATGTCATTCTGCCAACGTAAATCGGTGTGCGCTGGTCGGCAAGCGGTTAAGGATCACCCTGCAAACTGTGACTCCCTCTTCCATCTGCACCTGTACCCAACAACCTGCAATCTAGGATTCCCCATCCATTCCCATCATAAGGGGCACCCTGCAATATAGGCACCCCACCACCATACTGATGATCCTGTAATGTGACCCACCATTTCCCCATACCAGACAGCTTACAATCTATGTACTTGTGTAAGATGTAGTAGATCTTCTGTTTTTAATATCAAATATTGCAAGTGACCCATTCAGGTAATCCTGCCAACTAGCTTCAGAGGGGATGGTCTCATATGGCACAGCAATCCCTCTTCTATGAGTTTCCTGGAAGAAATCCAAAAACATAAGATAACCAGTTAGTGCCACACCAATGTTTGTAGAGTCCAGAAAGAATTACAGCATTATAAAGAGTGACACCCAGCATACAGGACAAGAGAAGTAGTACTGTGTGGTGTCCATACATACAGACAGAAAAAGAATGATGTGCGCTGATGAGGCAGCACTGATGGGCACTGCTGGGGCTGCACTGATAATTAGTGCCCCAATTATCTGTACAGGTCTCCCCTGCAAGGAGATGCCTCTGATCCGCTCTCCTCTCCTCACAATCTGTCTATGTGAGGCGAGGAGAGACGATAAATGGCACTTCCGTATTTACATGCGATCGCTGTGCTACATGCCCCCTGCCAAGTCCAGGTTTCTTCTTCTCTTTCCTCCTCCACCTGGCACAACTTCTTCCTGGAATTTGTAGTACCACCAAGTATCTCAGTTTAAATTCTCCAGATGGGGACTACATCCCCCACAGATCCCTGCAGTTCCCAGCAGCCCTTCACAGCTCCCTGGGTGGGCTTTCTCTCCCCGGGATATTCTGCCACCAATCCTTGCCCTCCTGCTGTCTGAGTGGTAGGTGGGACCGCCATCCAGCAGCCGCAGAGTCCTCCTTCTCTTCTTCTCTAGCCCAGCAGCTCTGGCAGGGAGAAGTAGAGAGTGTGCAGGGTAAGCTGTGTGTGACGACCCATCATTCAGAGGGACAAAGCAGCACCACTGTCCAGGCTGCAAAAGCAGTAATGTATTCACATAACAGTACAGGGATTTAACCGCTTTAAGACCAGGCCTTTTTTCTGACACTTGTTGCTTACAAGTAAAAATCTGTATTCTTTGCTAGAAAATTACAAAGAACCCCCAAACATTATATACATTTTTTAGCAGAGACCCTAAAGAATAAAATGGTGATCGTTGCAATATTTTATGTCACACTGTATTTGCGCAGCGGTCTTTCAAATGCAATTTTTGGGAAAAATACACTTCAATGAATTAAAAAAAAAAAAAAAACGACACAGTAAAGTTAGCCCAATTTTTTTATAGAATGTGAAAGATGATGTTATGCCGAGTAAATAGATACCTAACATGTCAAGGATTGAAATTGCGCAAACTTGTGGAATGGCGCCAAACTTCGGTACTTAAAAATCTCCATAGGCGACGCTTTAAAAATAATTTTATGGTTACCCATTTAGAGTTCCAGAGGAGGTCTTGTGCTAGAGTAATTGCTCCCACTCTAACAATCGTGGTGATACCTCACATGTGTGGTAGAATGGAGGGATGGGGGGGCTTTAAAAAAAATATATTGTCTTATTTCTTTTATTTTTTACACGGTCACTTGAATTAATTTTTTTGATCACTGTTATTGCTGTCACAAGAAATGTAAACATCCCTGTGTCAGATATAGTCACTGTCAGGTATTTTTTTGGAGGGTATGATTAAATAATTGATAAAAACACCGGGGTTAGTAGTCAAGGATTACAGCTTATAGCGAATCAAAAACCCGTCCCACCCATCAGGGTGGGGTCCCTCAACAACAGAATCCAAATAAGAATGAATTAACCGCACTAAGTGCCACAAATATTGAATAAATATCACATTTGAAACTGATGCGACCTTAAATTGAAAAAGTTGCTAGAAAATCCCATACAAATTATTTGTAGCAAACATCAAAAAACTTTAAGCAAAAAGAGTCCCAAATAAAGTGATCTACAAAGTGGATGCAGATCCGTGCCTGATAAGTGCTCACAAGACGGTGCCCCCACATAGATGTGAACTCTCCCTTCTAAATGGACCAACTATTTTTAGTTTGGTCAATCACGCATGTGGGGCAGTCCCCGTGGGTCCTCTATGGACTGGCGTTGTTTGGGGCAGATGTTCCTCATGTAAATAGACATAACAGAAAAAGCCTAATTGCGCATGGGCAGATTTCCTGGGAACTTACCTGCTGTTCAC
The DNA here is from genome assembly GCF_042186555.1 of Aquarana catesbeiana. Taxonomy (NCBI): domain Eukaryota; kingdom Metazoa; phylum Chordata; class Amphibia; order Anura; family Ranidae; genus Aquarana; species Aquarana catesbeiana. The sequence continues at coordinate 84,729,864 of NC_133334.1, read as the reverse complement.
ACCGGGTGCCAGGCTTTTAGGCACCTTTACATGTGAGTTTAATTACTAAAAGCCTGGCACCCGGTGTGAACAGCAGGTAAGTTCCCAGGAAATCTGCCCATAGGCAGTAGTAAGCCATCTCCACGGTTTACTGGTCAATTTCCGGAACCGGAAGTGTGTCGTTTCAGCCAATCAGCTGAAATCAAACTTCGTTTCAGCAACTTCCTGAAGACGGCCCATTTGGCTGAAGCGTGTAGAGGTTGGCCCACGTTACCGCATCGTGACACACTTCCGGTCCCGGAAATCGACCAGTACACCGCAGCGGCTTACTACTGCCTATGGGCAGATTTCCTGGGAACTTACCTGCTGTTCACACCGGGTGCCAGGCTTTTAGGCACCTTTACATGTGAGTTTAATTACTAAAAGCCTGGCACCCGGTGTGAACAGCAGGTAAGTTCCCAGGAAATCTGCCCATAGGCAGTAGTAAGCCATCTCCACGGTTTACTGGTCAATTTCCGGAACCGGAAGTGTGTCGTTTCAGCCAATCAGCTGAAATCAAACTTCGTTTCAGCAACTTCCTGAAGACGGCCCATTTGGCTGAAGCGTGTAGAGGTTGGCCCACGTTACCGCATCGTGACACACTTCCGGTCCCGGAAATCGACCAGTACACCGCAGCGGCTTACTACTGCCTATGGGCAGATTTCCTGGGAACTTACCTGCTGTTCACACCGGGTGCCAGGCTTTTAGGCACCTTTACATGTGAATTTAATTACTATGTCTATCTGTGGGGGTCCCCCAAGGCTCTGTTCTTGGACCCCTTCTCCTCTCTATCTACACCTCCTCCCTTGGTCACTTGATAACTGCCCACGGCTTACAATACCACTTATACGCCGATGACACCCAAATCTGTCTACTCCTCACCTCACTCCCTCAGTCTCCTCTCGGATTACTAACTTACATATCAGCATGGATGTCGCACCACTTCCTTAAACTAAATATCTCTAAAACTGAGCAATTAATATTCCCCCCGCCCGTGCCCCCCAACATGACTTTTCCATCAAAATCAGCAATGCAACCATCAGGCCCTCCCCTCACTCTAGGGTACTAGGTGTAATCCTAGACTCTGATTTGTCATTTCAGCCTCAAGTCCAATCGTTGTCAAAAGTTTATAGAATTCACCTCCATAACATCTCTAAACTTCGCCCCTTTTTAACAAATGAAACCACCAAGCTCCTCATTCACTCCCTCGTTATCTCTCGCCTTGACTACTGCAATTCCCTTCTCATTGGCTTGCCTCTCCATAGGCTATCCCCTCTTCAGTCTATCATGAATGCTGCTGCCAGACTTATCCACCTTACCAACTGCTCAGTGTCTGCCAACCCTCTCCTCCAATCCCTACACTGGCTCCCAATCACCCAGCGAATGAAATTCAAAATACTAACCACAACATACAAAGCCATTCACAACTCTGCCCCGAGCTACATCACCAATCTTGTCTCTAAATATCACCCAAATTGTCCTCTCCGCTCTTCTCAAGACCTCCTACTCTCAAGCTCTCTTATCTCCTCCTCCCATGCTCGTCTCCAGGATTTCTCCAGAGCCTCTCCCATCCTCTGGAACTCGCTACCTCAACCTGTCCAGCTATCCCCTTCTCTTGCTACCTTCAGGCGATCCCTGAAAACTCATCTCTTCAGGGGAGCCTATCATGTCTCTAACTAATCTTTTACCACTTCCAACAGCTCATTCCCCACAGTTACAACCTTTTGTACCACCTGCCCCATCCTATTAGATTGTAAGCTCTTCTGAGCAGGGCCCTCTTAATCCGCTTGTATTTTATTGTATTGTAACTGTATAGTCTCATTTTATATTGTAAAGCGCTGCGTAAACTGTTGGCGCAATATAAATCCTGTATTATAATAATAATAACTTAGTGCGGTTCATTCATTCTTATTTTGGTATTATTTTGCACTTGCAAAGTTTTTATTCACTGCAGCTGTCTATTTATTTGGTATCACGTTATTCGCACTAGTATCCAGACTTCTTTGGTGCTTTGGATTTTTTCTATTAACAGAATCTAAATACTCAAAAAACAAACCTGAGGGTCAAGAAGAGATCACCCAAATAAGTAGCTGTAAAGTGAGGACCAACTGCAGCGTTTGAGTATTTTTTTTTGGGGGTAGGGATCTGGGATCTATAAGGCCCCAATCCCTCCATTGCATTTAAAAGTACTCAAAACTGCAAGATTGGCGTTTTTGAATGCTGATATTTTTTTAAAGCTGGTGTTGTTTGCTGCTGAGTAAACTGGAAGTGACTTTGTGATGCTGCTTCGGGGGTCACTATATCTTAAGAGACACGATGAAAGCCGATTCCGGCTTTGTTTGGGTGTCCGGCCAGCCAGCGGACATATCGGCTGGTCACTGGGGCCTCCTGGTGGGACGGAGAGCCGGACATAGCGGCGATGGGGACGTCCCCTCCAGCTGCTTGTGATAACAATTGAGCGGCTGCTTACCCGCATTGGTTGTTATCACAAGAAAGCCGACCGTCGGCTCTAAAAAAAACAGTAGCGGGGTGATGCCTGCAGCTACATATCACCCGGTACAACCACTTGTAGCAGAATGACGTACAGGTATGAGATTTTGCATCAAGTGGTTAAAATGCAACTACTAGAAATACTTCAATTTGGCTTCCTATCAGCCTCGTAGGTTGCTGGTCACAGACTGGAGCAATGTGTCCCATGTTTCCAAATACATGACAACATTGAACAGTAAGGTCTCCATTCTATGAGGCCCATTCTCATGTGAGTGATGTGCTGTCATCCCAGAGAAGTACAGACACTTCTTTGGGGAAGGATCACATGTTTTTAGCCCAACAGAAATCAATTGGAGCGCCTGAAAAACGCACTTAACACGTGTTTTTGTGCCTAATAGCCAGTCTCCTCCTCCAAGTAACCTCCTTCCAATTGGCTGAAACAAAAACCCTTCCACATGAACATACATGAAAATCACATGTAAACACAACTGAAGAAGCCGACACTCACGTGTGCACCTAGCTTTAGCGTGTTGTAATTCAGGCAGAACTGGCCAATCAGTAGCTTTGTCTAAATAGTAACCATATTTTCTGCAGCAACCATGTGACCAGAGTCTCAGCAGCGCTGGAATGAGCGATTTCCCAAAAACGATACAATTAGGATTTATTAACCGCTTCCGGACCGTCCCACATATGGGGCTGGGAGATTTTCTTAAAAAAAAAAAATCTTCGATTCTCTTAAAAAAAAACTTGACTCGAGTTGTTTTTTTTTTTGGTCCTGAGGCGCTGCGGGCATGAACTTTTAGGCGAGGCCGCGGCTTCGGCCTAGTCCGCGGCGTCAGGCCGCGCTGGCTAGGCCGGAGCCGCGGCCTCACCTAAAAACTCCTTGCCCACAGCTCTTAAGGCCCGGCGCGGTGTCAGCGCCGGTCCGGAGACGCTGCGGGCATGGCCGAAGCCGCGGCCTCGCCTAAAAACTGATGCCCGCAGTGCCTCGGGACCGGCGCGATGAAAAAAAAAAATCGATTTGCTTAAATTTTGAATCGATTTGACCTCTCAACTCGATTCAAAATTTAAATCGATTTTTTTCCCAGCCCTACCCACATATATATACTGCGGCAGGGCGGCCCTTCAGAGCAAAATCCTCTACCTGTCCTGTACATGATTTTTTATTTCTTTGGGTCGGGGCACACCCGGCGACCCGCTGTGATTGGACACAGCGGAAGCCAATCAGCGGGTCCAGTGGACCCAATGATCAGTCTTGAGGCAGACAGAACGACGGTCTGCCTATGTGAACAAAACAGATCACCGTTCTGTCAGAGGGGAAGATGGAGATCTTGTGTTTCTGCTAATCAGGTAAATGGATCTCTGTCACCCCTCAGTGAAATCACCTCCCACAGTTAGAAAGTACCCCCAAAGGAATACAGATAACTGTTTGATCGCCCCTGATGTTAACCCCGTCCCTGCCAGTGTCATTAGTACAGTGACAGTGCATATTTTTAGCACTGATCACTGTATTGGTGTCCCTGGTCCCCAAAAAGTGTCACTTAGTGTCCGATTTGTCTGCCGCAATGTCGCAGTCCGGCTAAAAATCGCTGTTCGCCGCCATTACTAGAAAAAAAAATTCCATAAAAATATCCCATAGTTTGTAGACAGTATATGTAGCAGAATACATATTTGCCTAAATTGATGAAGAAAATTTGTTTTTACATTTTTTTTGGATATGTTTTATAGCGGCCTTTTTGTTTACAGCGCAAAAAAATAAAAAAAATTGCAGAGGTGATCAAATACCACTAAAAGAAATCTCTATTTGTGGGGGAAATGGACATAAATTGTATTTGGGTACAACGTCACACAACTGCTCAATTGTAAGTTATAGTAACGCAGTGCCGTATCGCAAAAAATGGCCTGGTCATGAAGGGGGGTAAATCTTCTGGGGCTGAAGAGGTTAATCTCGGTTTCATGTTCTGTTATATCACTGAGGATGATTTTTAATAACATTCTAGTAATGATAAGGTAGAGATCTACATGGATGGAAGAAGCTTTATTGTGGAGAAATACAGACAGTGCAGAGCATAGAATGAGTCTCTTATCACACAGAACAATCTAGTAGTGAGACCTCCATGTGTTATAGTGAGCCCTGGGGGGGGGGGGGGGTGGGGAAGAGAGAGAGAGGGGGGGGGATGAGGAAGAGAGAGAGAGAGAGGGGGGGGATGAGAAAGAGAGAGAGAGGGGGGGGGGAATGAGGAAGAGAGAGAGAGAGAGGGGGGGGAATGAGGAAGAGAGAGAGAGAGAGAGGGGGGGGGAATGAGGAAGAGAGAGAGAGAGAGAGAGAGGGGGGGAATGAGGAAGAGAGAGAGAGAGAGAGAGAGAGAGAGGGGGGGAATGAGGAAGAGAGAGAGAGAGAGAGAGGGGGAATGAGGAAGAGAGAGAGAGAGAGAGAGAGAGAGGGGGAATGAGGAAGAGAGAGAGAGAGAGAGGGGGGGAATGAGGAAGAGAGAGAGAGAGAGAGAGGGGGGGAATGAGGAAGAGAGAGAGAGAGAGAGAGGGGGGGAATGAGGAAGAGAGAGAGAGAGAGAGAGGGGGGGAATGAGGAAGAGAGAGAGAGAGGGGGGGAATGAGGAAGAGAGAGAGAGAGGGGGGGAATGAGGAAGAGAGAGAGAGAGAGGGGGGGGGAATGAGGAAGAGAGAGAGAGAGAGGGGGGGGGAATGAGGAAGAGAGAGAGAGAGAGGGGGGGGGAATGAGGAAGAGAGAGAGAGAGAGGGGGGATTGAGGAAGAGAGAGAGAGAGAGAGAGGGGGGATTGAGGAAGAGAGAGAGAGGGGGGATTGAGGAAGAGAGAGAGAGGGGGGATTGAGGAAGAGAGAGAGGGGGGGGATTGAGGAAGAGAGAGAGGGGGGATTGAGGAAGAGAGAGAGGGGGGGGGATGAGGAAGAGAGAGAGAGGGGGGGAATGAGGAAGAGAGAGAGAGGGGGGGAATGAGGAAGAGAGAGAGAGGGGGGGGGAATGAGGAAGAGAGAGAGGGGGGGGGAATGAGGAAGAGAGAGAGAGGGGGGGGAATGAGGAAGAGAGAGAGAGGGGGGAATGAGGAAGAGAGAGAGAGGGGGGAATGAGGAAGAGAGAGAGAGAGAGAGAGAGAGAGGGGGGGAATGAGGAAGAGAGAGAGGGGGGGAATGAGGAAGAGAGAGAGGGGGCGAATGAGGAAGAGAGAGAGGGGGGGAATGAGGAAGAGAGAGAGGGGGGGAATGAGGAAGAGAGAGAGGGGGGGAATGAGGAAGAGAGAGAGGGGGGGAATGAGGAAGAGAGAGAGGGGGGGAATGAGGAAGAGAGAGAGGGGGGGAATGAGGAAGAGAGAGAGGGGGGGAATGAGGAAGAGAGAGAGGGGGGGAATGAGGAAGAGAGAGAGAGGGGGGGAATGAGGAAGAGAGAGAGAGGGGGGGGAATGAGGAAGAGAGAGAGAGGGGGGGGGTGAGGAAGAGAGAGAGAGAGGGGGGGGGTGAGGAAGAGAGAGAGGGGGGGGAATGAGGAAGAGAGAGAGAGGGGGGGAATGAGGAAGAGAGAGAGAGGGGGGGGGTGAGGAAGAGAGAGAGAGAGGGGGGGGTGAGGAAGAGAGAGAGAGGGGGGGGTGAGGAAGAGAGAGAGAGAGGGGGGGTGAGGAAGAGAGAGAGGGGGGGAATGAGGAAGAGAGAGAGGGGGGGAATGAGGAAGAGAGAGAGGGGGGGAATGAGGAAGAGAGAGAGGGGGGGAATGAGGAAGAGAGAGAGGGGGGGGAATGAGGAAGAGAGAGAGGGGGGAATGAGGAAGAGAGAGAGAGGGGAATGAGGAAGAAAGAGAGGGGGGGGTGAGGAAGAGAGAGAGGGGAGGGTGAGGAAGAGAGGTGAGGGTGCTGTGTGAGGAGTAGAGATGGAAGGTCTGTGGTAAGTTGTCCCCGCTCCTCCCTCTACTTACAGACTGATAAACATGTTCTTCTTCCTCCCTCCAGTCACCTGACAAGGGGATAGAATAAGTGAGAACGTGCACAGCCTTTCCTCACTGTACAGCGGCGCTCTCTATTGCCACCTGCAGGCTGGAGGGTGAAGAGCGCCGAATCCTCTCCAGCAATCCGTCTTCTCCCGTCACAGGACATTATGACTGAACGAAGTCAGAGGCAGCGCGTGTCCCGTGCGGGGGGGTCACGGGGGCGGACGGATAACGGTTATACCGGCACGAGAGGGCTGAGCGGCGCCATTTTCTTCCGTGCGTTGGCAGCGACAGGACGTGTCTCCTAGCGGCTCTCGTCACAGAAGAAGAACAGCGCCCTACAGCGCATTTATCGGTGATTACACCCCAGCCTTTCCATCGGTGATATAGTAAGTGTCATTATCAGTGATTATAACCTTACAATGAGATCGGGTCCAGTGTCGGGATGTGTGGGGCAGGTCGCGCCAGGGTAGGGGGGGAGGTAAAATCCGGATCCAATACTGTCTGTCCCTCCACCCTGCGCCCCATAGAAGAGGAAGGTTTAGTTTGCGGGGAATGGGATGAAGATCTGGGAAATGGATCCCGGTGGGGGAGGGGCAGGATGGACAGAGTGAGCGGCGCGGTCCTATGAGGAGAGAGAGCCCAGAGGGGAGGAGACTTTGGGAACCAATGAGAGAACTCAGGGGAGGGGCTCAGCAGCACCGCTGACACATAGGCACCATGTGGGATTGTTTTACTTCTGTCCCGCTATCTGCATAGCCCCGCCTCCCAGCATGAGCTCTGGCTGCCGATTGGTCTGCTGCTCTGTCACTCAGCTCTGCACCCGCCTTCTCTTCATTCTCCAAGCTGTGTGAGAAGTACAATGGTGTCCTTTTATAACACTGAGATGAGCGGCGATCCCGAGTGTCCCCGCTGATCTCAGGTCATTAGCAGTGTATGAAACTGAGGAGAAACAAGGAAAGGGGCGCCTCTGTATCAATATAGTATTTCTTATAAAAACCAATATCCAGTGACATGGAAGACGGCACATCTGTGTTCATGTCTGTGGATGGGAAGAGAGGAGGGGGACTGCAGGTCTCAGCAAGTCCAGAACCGGCTGGTAGCACATGAAATGCGATGCGGATGGTGTGAGGTTTGGGGGGCACAGCGGTTTCTCCTGGTAAAAGTGACAGACGGAGCAGAGATGAGATGACTGCTCAGATCATGTGACCAGGTGTGGGTTCCGGGAGAAGGGGAAATGGGACGTCCAGTCCTGTCACAGGCTGTGCCACCATATGTGTTCAGTCCGTCTGCCATCCGAGGTGTAAAGATGACACGGCCGTAAGAGGGGAGCCACAACGAGGCTTGGCAAGCACAGCAAAGCGTGGCGCGGGGCCGTGATGTCACAAATGTGCGACACGTTTCCCAGTATTCACACTATGGATGGAAAACATAGCAGCGCTCCTTTGTCAAGCATGATGCTGGAACCAGCGTGATTCCTGTGCGGGTTTCCACATCACACCTGCATTGACATCTGCGCACCACTGCGGGTGTCAATGTAAAGTTAATGACACCCCCAGATCATTTCGCAGTGCCAACTATGTAATGGTGCAGGAATCAGATCGCATGAGTCTTCACACCGATGTGATCCCATTCCAGTGCAGACCAAATAAAGGGTCCTGTACCATTTTGGTGCAAATGCAATATGATTTCAATTTGCATCACACAAACATTGCATGTGATATGCACAGCAATGCGGCACATGCAATATCTGTGATTGCACAATTGTGATGCCAGCCTCTTTCTCTCTCTATCTATGTACAGTATCTCACAAAAGTAAGTACACCCCTCACATTATTGTAAATATTTTATTATATCTTTTCATGTGACAACACTGAAGAAATTACACTTTGCTATGATGTCAAATAGTGAGTGCACAGCTTGTATAACAGTGTAAATTTGCTGTCCCCTCAAAATAACTCAACACACAGCCAATGATGTTTTAACCGCTGGCAACAAAAGTGAGTACACCCCTAAGTGAAAATGTCCAAATTGGGCCCAATTAGCCATTTTCCCTCCCCGGTGTCATGTGACTCCTTGGTGTTACAAGGTCTCAGGTGTGAATGGGGAGCAGGTGTGTTAAATTTGGTGTTATCGCTCTCACTCTCTCATACTGGTCACTGGAAGTTCAACATGGCACCTCATGGCAACAAACTTTCTGAGGATGTGAAAAAAAGGAATTGTTTCTCTACATAAAGATGGCCTAGGCTATAAGAAGATTGCCAAGACCCTTAAACTCAGCTGCAGCACGGTGGCCAAGACCATACAGCCAGGGCCGGTACAAGGAAGGGGCGGATGCCCTGGGCGGTACAATTTTCTGGAGGGGGGGGGCGCAGGTGAAGTTCCGGCAGTGTGCTTCACAGTACACACTAGCCGGCGCCGCTAATCGTCTCTGTACCTTTTACTGTAATGTGCCGAGTGCGCTCCTGCACCTGGCACAAGCCTAGACAGATAGTCACCGCACACGCCCTTCCCTGTCAGCGCTTCACTGCCCCTATGAAGGTGCTGCTTCGTAGGCCCGTCCCGGCGGCGTGACGTCACTCACGGCCAGAGGCGAGATAGGAGGAGTGTAGAGAGCTGCTGCTGAAGCTGCACGTGCAACCTAGAGGAGCCGCCAAGGAGGAACCAACAAACTGTGTATATCACACAAAAATAAGAACTAAACACTGCTAATGATTGCCAAATGGCATGCCATTAACCCCCGCCCCCCCCCATGCTGCATATTAGAGAAATTAAAAATAACATTGATAATTAATGTCCCCTCAGCCTCCTCCCCTCCCCCAATCGGATCCAGACAGTTCATTAATGAATCTGCTGCAGATTCATAAATAAACTGCCTGGATCCGATTGGGGGAGGAAATGAGGCTGAGGGGAGGTTAATTACCAATGTTATTTTTAATTTCTGTAATTTGCAGCATGGGGGGGGGTTAATTAACTCTGACACTGGTGCCACTAATGCAGCACAAAGGGGTTAATTAAAGCGGAGTTCCACCCTAAAGTGGAACTTCCGCCCATCGGATTCCTCCCCCCCTCAATTGGCACCTTTCAGGGGGGAGGGGGGTGCAGATACCTGTATAATACCCGGTATCTGCACCCATTTCCGGGAATAGCTAGCTGCAGCTAGCTGCAAATGCCCTCCCCCCCATTGTGTTGTGAGAAACACACAGTTCCCACAACACAACGGGGACCAGTGTAGACGCGCAGCGCGACTCGCGCATGCGCAGTAGGGAACCGGGCAGTGAAGCCGCAACGCTTCACTTCCTGATTCCCTGATCGAGGATGGCGTTGGGGGCAGCCGAGAGACAAGCGATCGATCGGCTTCGGCTGCCGACATCGCTGGACCCTGGGACAGGTAAGTGTCCATTTATTAAAAGTCAGCAGCTGCAGTATTTGTAGCTGCTGGCTTTTAATATTTTTTGTTTAAGGTGGAGCTCCGCTTTAATTGCCACTGGTCAGCCACTGATGCATCAGTGGACCAGCAGTGGCAGTACATTAACCCCGCCCATGCTGCGAATTACAAATACCATTGGCATTTAACCACTTGAAAAGACAACCCGTCACAGTACATATACTGCTACGGGGTGGCAGCTACAGGCGTATGACGCTGCCAGTTTTAGGGTGTCGGGCGTATGCTCCCACCCGCCTACACCCCTGTGATTTGACACAGCAGGAGACTGTCAGCAGATCCCAGCCAATGATTCATGGCTGGGACCTGCTGAACGTCTGTGACAAATCACAGCCCACAGCTCTGTGTTGATAATCAATACAGGGCACTTTACAGAGTAAAAAGCAGCATACACAGGAAACATAGTTAACATCCACTATAAGTTGCTGATCGCTGCCATTACTAGTATAAGAAAATGTATTTCCCTTTTTTTGTGAATATTTGGGCACTACCTTACGAAAAAATAATGCAAAGCTAAAAACTTAGTATGTTCACATGGGCTCTGACAGAAAAAACAGTTAGCAGGCCTTTCTACAAGCACATTTTCTGCATTATTATTCCAAAGCACTTTAAGTGCCTCTAAAAATACATATAGTTAAAATGTGTGTATTGTCTTAAAGAGGAGTTCCACCCAGGGGGTCCAGTAAAAAAAAAAAAAAATTAAAAGTCAGCAGCTACAAATACTGCAGCTGCTGACTTTTAATTGGACACTTACCTGTCCCTGGGTCCAGCGACGCAGGGGATCGAAGCCCCGCTCGTCTCCCCCTCCGTTCAGTGGCGCCGGCATTGCAACTGTGGGCGCCGGGCTGTGGCTTCACAGCCTGGCACCCACTGCGCATGTGCGAGCGGCGCTGCGCGCCGTGATTGGCCGCTCAGTCACCTGGTACCTGTAATGGGTCCCAGATGATTGACAGGAGGGAGGGAGCAGAGCGGAGCCCTTCCTGTGCCGAGGGGGAAGTGATGTCACCAGCCCAGGCACTGGAAGGGGCAGACTACGAGGGACCCCCTAGCAACAGGCATTTAGAGGTAAGTTAAAAAAAAAAAATATCCAAATTTTTTTTGTTTTTTTTTTCATGTATTTTTGTTTTTTTGGGTGGAACCCCACTTTAAGCATTTTTTTGTTTTGAAATAACACTGCCCTTTTTTTACACCCGGGGGCGCAGTTTGCCATCTTCACCCTGGGCACCGTATGACCATGTCCCGGCACTGCATACAGCGGTTTAACAGGACAGGTTTCAATCAGAGCTGGCCTCGCTATGGTCGACCAAAGAAGTTGAGTGCACGTGCTCAGTGTCATATCCAGAGGTTGTCTTTGGGAAATAGACGTATGAGTGCTGCCAGCATTTCTGCAGAGGTTGAAGGGGTAGGGGGCAGCCTGTCAGTGCTCAGCCCCAGACCATATGCCGCACACTGCATCAAATTGGTCTGCATGGCTGTCATCCCAGAAGGAAGCCTCTTCTAAAGATGATGCACAAGAAAGCCTGCAAACAGTTTACTGAAGACAAGTAGACTAAGGACATGGATTACTGGAACCATGTCCTGTGGTCTGATGAGACCAAGATAAACTTATTTGGTTCAGATGGTGTCAAGCGTGTGTGTCGGCAACCAGGTGAGGAGTACAAAGACAAGTGTGTCTTGCCTACAGTCAATTATGGTGACGGGAGTGTCATGGTCTGGGGCTTCGTGAGTGCTTCTGGCACTGGGGAGCTACAGTTCATTGAGACAACCATGAATGCCAACATGTACTGTGACATGATCCCCTCCTTTCAGAGACTGGGCCGCAGGGCAGTATTCCAACATGATAACAACTCCAAACACTCCTCCAACACGAACACTGTCTTGCTAAAGAAGCTGAGGGTAAAGGTCATTGACTGGCCAAGCGTGTCTCCAGACCTAAACCCTATTGAGCATCTGTGGGGTATCCTCAAAGGGAAGGTGGAGGAGCGCAAGGTCTCTAACAACCACCAGCTCCGTGATGTTGTCATGGAGGAGTGGAAGAGGACTCCAGTGGCAACCTGTGAAGCTCTGGTGAACTCCATGCCCAAGAGGGTTAAGGCAGTGCTGGAAAATAATGGTGGCCACAGAAAATATTGACACTTTGGGCCCAATTTGGACATTTTCACTTAGGGGTGTACTCACTTTTGTTTTCAGCGGTTTAGACATTAATGGCTGTATGTTGAGGTATTTCGAGGGGACAGCAAACTTACACTGTTATACAAGCTGTACACTCATTACTTTACATTGTAGCAAAGTGTCGTTTATTCAGTGTTGTCACATGAAAAGATATAATAAAATATTTACAAAAATGTGAGCTATGGGGGGGGTGGTGTTTGACATAACATATATATTTATTGTAAATAACTGTTAACGGTTCTTTATATATACATATTTATAAATATATATGTATATATATTATTCTACCTGCATTTAAATGCTATTATTAATATCATTTTTATATAATTTTTAATTAGGTAAAATTTTGTAAACCCTGAAATATGATTGTACCCATGGCATGTTCTATTACAGTTATACGGGTGTTTATCAATTATGAAATATATTTTATTTTAATTTATTAATAAATATTTATACTTGTATACTTTATTAAAATTATTTTTTAATGATTATAAATGTATTTTGCATTTATATGAATGGTGTATAGCTGCATTACATATGTGGATTACATTCATTTACTATACACCATTCACATTTAAATAGGGACATATATGATCTTTAAATATTGATAAAAACAATGTTTTTTTTATAATTAGGTTAATGTATATTGTGTAGGGGAAATTTAACATTATTATTTTATTAATATGTTGGGGAATAATGTGTGCTGATTCGTGTTGAACTTTTTGTATTTTACACTTCCTCATACTGTAATCCCGCTACATCACGCGAGATTACAGTGAGAGGAGCCATTCTCAGGAGTTCCCGGCGTTTGTAGATCGCTTCTCAACTCAACATGAGAAGCGATCTACAGACCTTCATAAACAGGCACTCAGAGGAGAGCGATCTCCTCTGAGAATACCTGAGAACTGAATAGCGCTATTTTACCGCAGTTTCATAAAAGGACACCAATGTGCAGCTTGGAGAATGAAATGTGTGCTGGAGCAAGAGTGGGAGGAGTCAGAGCCCCCTCTTGTCACAGTTGTACAAAATGTACACAGAACCCGGATTACCATCAATAGGGAATATGTGCAGGAGAGAGAGAGTACAGCAATGTAACATGTGTGTGCAGGAGAGAGTGAGTACAGCAATGTAACATATGTGTGTGCAGGAGAGAGTACAGCAATGTAACATGTGTGCAGGAGAGAGTACAGCAATGTAACATATGTGTGCAGGAGAGAGTACAGCAATGTAACATGTGTGTGCAGGAGAGAGTACAGCAATGTAACATGTGTGTGCAGGAGAGAGTACAGCAATGTAACATGTGTGTGCAGGAGAGAGTACAGCAATGTAACGTGTGTGTGCAGAGAAAATTGAGTACTGTCCGTGATACTTTTTTTAATTGCACTAACATACAATTTTTCAGGACAAGCTTTCGGGGTATGTCCCCTTCTTCAAGGTCCAAGCAGTACACAGTACTGCTTGGACCTTGAAGAAGGGGACATACCCCAAAAGCTTGTCCTGAAAAATTGTATGTTAGTGCAATTAAAAAAAGTATCACGGACAGTACTCAATTTTCTCTGTCACAATTGCGCTAATACGGCTAAAATCAAATCAAGTGTGTGTGCAGGAGAGAGTACAGCAATGTAACATGTGTGTGCAGGAGAGAGTACAGCAATGTAACATGTGTGTGCAGGAGAGAATACAGCAATGTAACATGTGTGCGCAGGAGAGAGTACAGCAATGTAACATGTGTGCAGGAGAGAGTACAGCAATGTAACATGTGTGTGCAGGAGAGAGTACAGCAATGTAACATGTGTGTGCAGGAGAGAGTACAGCAATGTAACATGTGTGTAGTAGGGAGAGTACAGCAATGTAACATGTGTGTAGTAGGGAGAGTACAGCAATGTAACATGTGTGTGCAGGAGAGAGTACAGCAATGTAACATGTGTGCAGGAGAGAGTACAGCAATGTAACATGTGTGTGCAGGAGAGAGTACAGCAATGTAACATGTGTGTGCAGGAGAGAGTACAGCAATGTAACATGTGTGTAGTAGGGAGAGTACAGCAATGTAACATGTGTGTGCAGGAGAGAGTATAGCAATGTAACACGTGTGTAGGAGAGAGAGAGTACAGCAATTTAACGTGTGTAGTAGAGAGAGTATAGCTATGTAACACGTGTGCAGGAGAGAGTACAGCAATGTAACACGTGTGCAGTAGAGAGAGTACAGCAATGTAACGTGTGTAGTAGGGAGAGTACAGCAATGTAATGTGTGTGTAGTAGAGAGTACAGCAATGTAATGTGTGTGTAGTAGAGAGTACAGCAATGTAACGTGTGTGCAGTAGAGAGTACAGCAATGTAACACGTGTGTGGTAGAGAGTACAGCAATGTAACATGTGTGTAGTAGAGAGTACAGCAATGTAATGTGTGCAGTAGAGAGTACAGCAATGTAATGTGTGTAGTAGAGAGTACAGCAATGTAACACGTGTGTAGTAGAGAGTACAGCAATGTAACATGTGTGTAGTGGAGAGTACAGCAATGTAACGTGTGTAGTAGAGAGTACAGCAATGTAACACATGTGTAGTGGAGAGTACAGCAATGTGATGTATGTGTAGTAGAGAGTACAGCAATGTAACATGTGTGTAGTGGAGAGTACAGCAATGTAACATGTGTGTAGTAGAGAGTACAGCAATGTAACATGTGTGTAGTAGAGAGTACAGCAATGTAACATGTGTGTAGTAGAGAGTACAGCAATGTAACATGTGTGTAGTAGAGAGTACAGCAATGTAACGTGTGTGCAGTGATGGATTATGTGTACAGGAAAGTACAGTGATGGAACATGGGGGGTAGAGGTGGGGGGGCACTGTACTTCATATAATGGGGGGCCTCTGTGTGTCCTGAGCAGAGACAGTGTACTCATAATGGGGGCCCCCTGTCATGTGGATTAGGGGGGCTGCGCTCATATTGAGAAACCCCTGTGTATCCTAAAGGATGGGGGGCACTGTACTTATAATGGGGACCTCAGTACATCTTCTAACCATCCCCAGGTCCTATATGTCCTGGGGGTGGAGGTTTTATACACCATGTAATGAGGGGCACACTTTAGGACTTATTGTGCTTTATAATTGGGAATCCCCTCTGTGACCTGAGGATGAACATATACACTGCCACTGTATACATGGGCAGGGCAAAGGGGGGGGGGGGGGCAAAATTAGGTTTTGCCTAGGGTGTCAAAAATCCTTGCTCCAGCCCTGGTGTGGGGGGTTAATAGAGAGCTGGACCCGGCTTGTGCTGTAATGATCTGTCAGTGTTTTCTCTCGGGGTTGTCACCTTTTCTTCAAGCCAAACCTGAACACTAAAGCCCCTATTACAGGTGGACGTGATCGGAGCCTCCATTCACCTCTATGGAGCGGTGGATGTGAGCGGTGACATGTCCGCTGAGATCCGATCCGTGAAATCCAGACGGATGGTGACCCTATTTTCCGTCTGTCTGGCGGATCGGATGAGAATGGAGAACGGCGCTCTGACAGGTCCGTCTCTGCACAGTGAGTGGAGACAGACCTGTCATCCGTCTGCTCAGCGGGTATCAGCAGATCGATCGCCCGCTGAGCAAAGCGGAGTCCACCAGCAGGATCGCCCATGTGAAAGAGCCCACTAGCCTATGGCACTGCGCTTGTTTAACTCCACCCATTCAACTGAATGGGTCAATGGGCAGTAACTGTGTGCAATGCACATGGCTAGAGCACAGTGACATGAGATTTTAGGGGCTAAAAACAGGTGGAGAGGAGAAAACATAACGCTTCTTCACCACCTGTCAAATACTTAAAAAAAAATCATCCACTGTGGATTACTCTTCAGAGTGCTCTGCAACTTTGTTTACACTTGTGGTTGGGGGACAGTAAAAAAAATAGAGGTTGAGCTGTGTTTTTACTGCTACCCAACTGTTTCTCTTAAGCTGCAAAGGCAGCAGAGGGGGGATCTGCACACACAATAGCCAAAATGCTTTGCATCACAGTGTGGCAAAAATTGTCTGCACTTTTGGGTTCATTGAGCAGTAATGCCTGCTGAATGTGGCCCATCCATGTGAATGGGGGTTTCCTGCATCCGTGTGCAATGCATTCAGTTGCGGGGTGCTGCTGTGGGGTTTAAACAGGTGGTGAGGAGGTGATATAACACCTCCTCACTGCCTGTCAAAGTCCCTCTGAAGAGCAATCCAAACATGGATTGCTCTTCAGAGGGCACCACATGTGTAAACGACCCCCTGAGCCTAGGTTTAGATATATGCGATGTGGGAACCAGTGCAATTCCAGCGCCGGTTCCTGCATCACATCTCTCCCGCAGGCAGTTCACACTGCCCTCTGCGAACCGCTGCGGGTGTCATTATAATGTTAATGACACCCCCAGATCGGTTTACAGATCGCAGTGCGAACTGTGAACTCGCACAGGAATCAGAATGCATAGGTGAGAACACCCATCCGATTCCAGTGTGGGGGGAAAAAAGTCCCTGCACTATTTTCCTGCAAATCTAATGCAAGTTCAGTCATACAACTGTATACAACTGTATGGCTGAACTTGCACTGCACAGACATCGCATGCGATCGGCACAGCAATACGATTGCGAATCACATGCAATGTCTGTGTTCGCACAAGTGTGATCCCAGGCTGAGGCTGTTCAGCCATGCCAGTATATTCTGTGGAGTAACCTTTTGTCTGCAACAATTCCAAAAACTTCTGCTCAGCTGGGGGCCAGGAGAAGGAACACTATTTAACCCCCCGGGCTCAAGTGCTTACCTCCTGTGGTGATCCAGACTGTGGCTCTGCCCAGTGGGGGCACTGAGATCCCCACCAGGGGGCACACACTATCCAGTGGGGGCTGAGAGATCCCTGACGGGGGCACACACTACCCAATGGGGGCACAGAGATCCCAGCCAGGGGGCACACACCACCCAGTAGGGGCACAGAGATCGCAGCCAGAGGGCAAACACCACCCAGTGGGGGCACAGAGATCCCCACCAGGGGGCGCATACTACCCAATGAGGGCACAGGTATCCCCGCCAGGGGGAGCACACTACCCAGTGGGGGCGCAGAGATCCCCCCCGTCAGGGGGCGCACACTACCCAATGGGGGCACAGAGATCCCCGCCAGGGGGGCACAGTCACGCACACTACCCAGTGAGGGCACAGAGATCTCCGCCAGTGGACTCACACTACCCAGTGGGGGCATCGAAATCTCTGCCTGGGGGCACACACTACCAAGTGGGGGCACTGAGATCCCCACCTGGGGGCACACACTTCCAAGTGGGGGCAGAGAGATCACTGACAGGGGGCACACACTACCCAGTGGGGGCAGAGAGATCCCTGACGGGGGGCAAAACTACCCAGTGGGGGCAAAGAGATCCCCGCCTGGGCGCACACACTACCTAGTGGGGACACAGAGATCCCAGCCAGGGGGCACACACTACCCAGCGGGGGCACAGAGATCCCAGCCAGGGGGCACACACTACCCAGCGGGGGCACAGAGATCCCAGCCAGGGGGGCACACACTACCCAGTGGGGGCACAGCGATCCCTGCCAGGGGGGCACAGAGATGTGTGCCAGGGGGCGCACACAACCCAGTGGGGCACAAAGATATCCCTGCTGGGGGACGCACACTACCCAGTGGGGGCACAGAGATCCCTGCCGGGGGGCACACACACTACCCATTGGGGGCACAGATCCCTGCCAGGGGGCACAAACTACCAAGTGGGGGCTCAGAGATCCCTGCCAGGGGGGCATACATTGCCCATAGTTGGTAGTATAGTGTGTGTGTGTGTGTAGGGGGAGGGGTATAGTGGTTCTGGTGTTTTCCAAGAGTGGGGGGTATAGGGGGGTATGTTACCCAATTGTGGGAGGTATAATCGTTCTGTTGTTATCTAGGAGTAGAGGTTATAGTGGTTATGGTGTTATCTAGGAGTAGGGGGTATAGAGGGGTCTGGTGTTACCTAAGAGTGGGGGGCATAGAAATCACGGGGCCTACCTGACAGGGCCCCCCTCCTCCCAGCTTAAATCTTTGCTCCCCAGTACCGCCTCTAAACTCGCATCCCACCACAATTCCCCCTCCTAACAAAAATCTACTCCCCCAAATTCCCCATCTCAGCACAAATCCCTCCTAATACAGCCCCCCCCCCCAATCCCTCCTCCTAGCACAAATCCTCTCAATCACTTCTAGCACAGATCCCCCTCCTCAATCCCCCTCCCAGCACATATCCCGCCCAATTACTCCCACCTCAAGCCCCCCCCCCCTTATCAGAAATTTGCACCCCCCCCTCCTAGTACATACATTCACCCAATGCCTCCTCCTGACTCAAATTCCCCCCCCCCCAACTCTTCTCCTAGCACATATCCTTCCCCAGTCCTCCTTCTCGCAACCCCCCCCCAATCCTGATTACACTTCTCAGCACAGATAGCTGCCCATCCCCCCTTCTCCACAAACATCCAAAACTCATACAATTACCCCCCCCCCCCCACACACCTCATTGTATACAATTTCCCTGTAGCCTTCCCCCTTCATCCTCTCCTGTCACTACAGCGCTCCTCCAGGACATGAGACAGGATCGCTCTTAGATGGCATCCGACTGTACACAATTACAGTGTGATTACCGCCCCCTATCCACACTTCCTGCTGCTGGGAGATGAGAAGCCCTTGGAGGAGATAGGGGGCAGTAATCAAACTGTGTGTGTGTGTGTGTGTGTGTGTGTGTGTACAGTCCGATGCCATCTCTCCACTCTGCCACTTCTCCTCTCACTGCTCCAGTATCCCTTTTCCCGGCTCTGGGCGCGGGCAATGGTGGGGGGGGAGATCAGCGGCCACTCAGACATCACATCAAAGGGAAGGCTGGCCTGGAGAGGGGGGGACAACTAAAATCTGTCTGGAAATCAGCACCCCCCTGGATGTGGCCATGTCTATGTCTCTCCCTCCAGCAGCTGAAAGCCGGTGGGTAGGAGAGGGGAGAAATCGGCTTTAAAGGAGAAGTACAGCCAAAGCTCGTTTTGCACTCCTGTGACACGTTTTCAGTGGAGAGCGGGCTGAAGTCCGCTCTCTGACGTCACAGAAGTCAGTTCAGGGTCCATGTCATCACAATGGAAGTCGGGATCTGCCAGGTCCCTGGACCAACACCCAGATCAGCCTTTCAGTGAGCTGCTGAGAGCCTGAGCCGGCCACCCCCTCCACAGCCCAGCACTCCAGTGAGCGAGGAGGGGGCAGAGCAGAGAGCTGTGACTGACAGTCGGCAGCTCTCTGCTCACGGAGCTGTCAGAACCGAAGCATCAACAGTTTTCGATCGATTGGTTCTCCATGTAGAGGGGCTGGGGGACGGATGCAGAATCCACCTAGGTAAGTATGATACTGGAAAAAACACCTAGCATACGGGACAAGAGAAGTGGTACTGTGGAGAGTCCATCCATAAAGAATGAGAACAGATACTGAGAATGACACCCAGCATACGGAACAAGAGAAGTGGTACTGTGGAGAGTCCATACATACAGAATAAGAAGAGATATTGAGAATTATACCCAGCATAGGGGAAAATAGAAGTAGTACTGTGCAGGGTTCACACATACAAAATAAGAACAGATACTGAGAATTATGCCCAGCATACCCAGCCGTTAAAATGACCTTAGTACAGTTTAATTATATGTAAAATCTATGAAATGATATAAAATGTATTTGGCTACAGTGTTACATGACCAAGGTATTTCCGGTCAAAGTTTTCAGGCCTGAAAAGTGGCAGCTGGTATGAGGTGTGTGATGTCACAGTGGGCTGCAAACCGGTTCAAACCGGACTGCAGTTGTTTCAAAACATTGCTGCACTGGAAGCTGACCGAGTCACATTGTCAGATTGTGTCTCCTGGGATTATTAGAGTTTTTTATTCAAATATATTGCTATCGTACTATTATTGGATATATTAGTAATATTAAACCTTTTTAGTTTTTTTTTCAGGTATACTGGCATCAGTCACCACCACCATGCCACGAGCTTCACGACGTCGGTCCTGTGGAAGGCGATCCTGTCAGGAGGGCGGAGAGGATCCAATTGCTCGCAGGAGGACAAGAAGACAGCGTCGGAGGAGACGGGAGGAGGCAGCAACCAGGAGCCGTTCTCCCGGAGACAGGGATGCTGAGCAACACCCAGCGCCACAGAGACCACCGGCAATGGAGCAGCCTACCTGCTCTATCTGCCTCGGTGAGTATAATGCAGAGGACACCCGATTATTATCATGTTCTCATACATTTCATTCTGAATGTATCAACAGATGGCTTCGACAGAGCCCTACTTGCCCATTGTGTCGGGCATTTGCTTCACCATCCGAAGACCTTGTCTTGAATATTCATGCTTTCCTGAGGTTTCATCGAAATGGAGGAATCTGAATGTCCAGTAATGTATCACCTTTCTTCTTTTACATGCCTCAAGAACATCGTGGGGCAATGTACAGTATACCGATATGTATGTTTTTTTTATATATCCTGCTTATAGTATATAATGCCAGGAAAAAAAATATACTTCAGACAATAATTACCACCGAAAAGGAGTCCCTTCACCCTGACATAGCCTCGAGCTCGCGGGTGGAGGCTCCTAGACCATTACAACCGAAAAGGAGTCCCTTCACCCTGACGTAGCCTCGAGCTCGCGGGTGGAGGCTCCTAGACCATTAACACCGAAAAGGAGTCCCTTCACCCTGACGTAGCCTCGAGCTCGTGGGTGGAGGCTCCTAGACCATTAACACCGAAAAGGAGTCCCTTCACCCTGACCTAGCCTCGAGCTCGCGGGTGGAGGCTCCTAGACCATTACAACCGAAAAGGAGTCCCTTCACCCTGATGCAGCCTCGAGCTCGCAGGTGGAGGCTCCTAGACCATTACCATCGAAAAGGAGTCCCTTCATTCTGACCCAGTGTCACGTACCTGGTAGGTTTTGAGCCTGAAGTGCAGAGAAAGACCTCCCTTACAGCTCCCACTCCCGTTCCTCTGGAATGGAGACAGAGGGCCCAGGAGTGAGGAGTGGTATGGGTGCCTGGCAGGATCAACAATCACCAGAAGTTCTGGAGTGGTGGCACCCTCTGGAACCTGAAGCTGAAGAGGAGACTGGAATGCAGAGTGGACCAGGAACCACAGCAGGTAAGTAGGCAGGAACTGCAGAGCTGGGCTGGAACCAGGAACAAGCAGTAGGTAGTAGACTGGAACGCTGGGCTGGAACCAGGAACAAGCAGCAGGTAGTAGACTGGAACGCTGGACTGGAACCAGGAACAAGCAGCAGGTAGTAGACTGGAACGCTGGGCTGGAACCAGGAACAAGCAGCAGGTAGTAGTCTGGAACGCTGGCTGGAACCAGGAACAAAGCAGCAGGTAGTAGCCTGGAACGCTGGGCTGGAACCAGGAACAAGCAGCAGGTAAACAGACTGGATACTGGTATCAGGCAGAGGGATGGTCAAACAAGCCGGTGGTCAGTATCGGTCGAGCAGCAGAGGTACCAGGGAATACACAGAAGGATGGTCAGGCAAGTCAAGAGGGTCTGGTGCAGGCGGATAGCAGGATGGTCTGACAGGAAGCCGGGTCAGATTACAGAGTACACAGGTCAGATCAGGTTTTGGCACACGGAACGCTGTAGAGCAGACAGCGGGGATTGAATGTGACAGGCCAGTTTAAATAGCCTGCCTGACACCAGCGGGAGTGCGAGCGCGCGTGCCCGTGTGTGACAGCACCCGTGAATGTGCGCGCATGCGCGGTAGAACCCGTGGTCGTGTTCCCGTGCGTCTGGATCGCCGATTACCGGCAGGATCTTCATGACATTGCCCCCCCCCAAGGGGCAGCCTCCGGATGCCCCTTTGGAGAAATTTCTCTGGATGGGAGAAACCACTTAAGGACCAGCCTCGTTTTGGATTTTAGGTGTTTACATGTTTAAAACAGGTTTTTCTGCTAGAAAATTACTTAAAACCCCCAAACATTATATATGGTTTTTCTTCTAACACCCTAGAGAATAAAATGGCGGTCATTGCAATACTTTTTTTTGCACCGTATTTGCGCAGCGGTCTTAAAAGCACACCTTTTTTTTTTAAAAATTCACTTTTTTGAATAAAAAAATAAGACAACAGTAAAGTTAGCCCAATTTTTTTTATATTGTGAAATATAATGTTACGCCAAGTAAATTGATACCCAACATGTCACGCTTGAAAATTGCGCCCGCTCGTGGAATGGCGTCAAACATTTACCCTCAAAAATCTCCATAGGCGACGTTTAAAAAATTCTACAGGTTGCATATTTTGCGGTACAGAGGAGGTCTAGGGCTAGAATTATTGCTCTCGCTCTACCGGTCGCTGCGATACCTCACATGTGTGGTTTGACCATCGATTTCATATGCGGGCGCTACGGGCGTATGCGTTCACTTCTGCACGCGAGCTCGTCGGGACAGGGGGGGGTTTTAAAAATTTTTTTTTTTTTTTATTATTTATTTTACAATATTTTATTTATTTTTACACTGTTTAAAAAAAAAAAATGGTGTCACTTTTATTCCTATTACAAGGAATGTAAACATCCCTTGTAATAGAAAAAAGCATGGCAGGACCTCTTAAATATGAGATCTGGGGTCAAAAAGACCTCAGATCTCATATTTACACTAAAATGCAATAAAAAAAAAAAAAGAGGCGCGGACAGAAGTGACGTTTTGACGTCGCTTCCGCCCAGCAGTGTCATGGAGACGAGTGAGCGCCATCTTGGCCTCACTCGTCTCCAGACAAACCACAGAGGAGGACGCGATTGCCTCCGCCGCTACCGACGGCTCTGGTAAGCGGCAGAGGGCACCGGATCGCGGCGGGAGGGGGGGGCCCTCTCCCACCACCGATAAAAGTGATCTCGCGGCGAATCCGCTGCAGGGACCACTTTTATCTGACAGCCGGCTGCCGCACGAAAACGGAGATACCGGGGTTATGGCAGCTAGCTGCTGCCATAACAACGATATCCCCGTTCAAAGTTTGGACATACATCGTCGTGCGGTGGTCTTGAAGTGGTTAAAAGATTGCAACAGATCTTCAGCATGAATATTGTCCTCAGGTTCCCAAGAATTTTCTTCTGGGCCGAACCCCCTCCATTTTATCAGAAATTGATTTTGGTTACCTCTTTTCCTATGGTCCATGATAGCCTCCACCTCGAATTCCTCCTCCCCATCTACCAAAATTGGATCAGGAGGATCCATACTTCGGCCTGGAAATGGATTAGAAATAGAGGGTTTGAGCAGAGACACATGAAATACTGGATGCACTTTTAGTGAATCCGGGAGTTCAAGTTCGTATGCCACCTCATTAATTCTCCGCTTGACAGGGAATGGTCCAAGAAACTTGGGACCCAATTTCTTTGAAGGGCAAGCCATCCTGAGATTTACTGTAGATAACCATACCTGGTCCCCGGGTGTAAGTAAAAGCTCACCTCGCCTCTTCTTATCGAAGATTGCTTTATTATATTCCTGGGTCCTGGTCATGGTCTCCTGTAAAACTTGGTTGTTGGAAGTAAAGAAATTCAACCTCTCCTGAACTGCGGGTACTGTACACTCTGGAAGAGAATTAGGCAAAAATGAAGGGTGGAAACCATAATTCGCAAAAAATGGAGTTTGTTTGATAGCGGAATGAATAGAATTGTTGTAGGCGAATTCAGCCAATGGGAGAACAGAAATCCAATCATCTTGGGCAAAAGAAGAAAAACAGCGTAAATATTGTTCTCTGGTTTGTTCTCTCTGTTTGCCCATTAGTCTGGGGATGATAAGCAGATGAAAATGAAAGCTCAATGTTCAGTGTTTTGCAGAGACCTCCAGAATCGGGAGGTAAACTGTAGCCCCCGATCTGAAACAATATTGACCGGTACCCCATGGAGCCTGATGACTTCTTTAATGAATGCCTGTGCCGTTTCTGTAGCTGAGGGAGTGCCCTTCATTGGGACAAAGTGGGCCATTTTTGACAGCCGGTCCACTATGACAAAAATCGAGGTGAAGCCCCCGGCCAGAGGTAATTCCACAATAAAGTCTATAGAAAGCATTTTCCATGGCCTATCTGGGACAGGCAATGGTTTTAGCAATCCCCATGCCTTGGTTCTGTGCCCCTTGTTCCTAATACAGGTGGTACAGGACTCAACAAATTTCCTACAATCTTCGCGTAACTAAGGCCACCAGAAGGTACGCTGTACCAGATCAGTGGTCTTAGCCACGCCAAAATGCCCAGCCAATGCATGATCATGACAGAGTTCTAGTACTGGAACTCGTAGTGTTTCAGGTATAAAAATCCTATTCTCGTGCCACAGTAACCCATCCTTAACTTGGAGTTCTGACCTAATGGAAGATCCCATTTCCGCGGAAGCCTGCTTAATCTGGGAAAGCAGGTTTCCCTGAAGCAAAAGAAAATTCCCCAGGGACAGAATGGTGTCTTGTGAAACATCCTGGATAGGGCATCAAGTTTGGTATTTTTGGAGCCAGGGCGGTAAGTGACATGAAAGGAGAACCTGGAGAAAAAGAGAGCCCACCTGGCCTGACATGGCTTCAACCTTTTTGCAGATCTCAAATACTCCAGGTTCTTATGATCTGTAAAAATTAAGACTGGGTGAGCGGCACCTTCCAGCAGATAGCGCCACTCCTCTAATGCTGATTTGATTGCCAACAACTCTCTGTCACCTACATCATAATTTCTCTCTGCCGTGGATAGTTTACGAGAGAAGAAGGCCACAGGATATAACAGGGCCTTAGTTCCCTGTCTTTGGGACAACACTGCCCCTACTGCAATTTCAGATGCGTCCACCTCTAGTACGAACGGCAGAGAGGAATCTGGATGCTTTAGTACGGAGGCGGAAGTAAAAAGGCCCTTGAGGGTCTCAAAAGCCTTTTGGGCTTCAGCAGACCAGTGGAAGCGTGTACCTTGTTTAGTTAGCTGTGTGATGGGTGTAATGATGGCTGAGAATCCCTTAATAAATTTACGGTAAAAATTCGCGAATCCAACGAATCACTGGATTCCCTTCTTGTCTGTCGGGACTGGCCAATCTAAAACTGCAGCGACCTTTTGAGGGTCCATCTTAATGCCTTTACTGGAAATGATTAACCCCAAAAATGGAATACTTTCCTGTTCAAATTCACACTTCTCAGCTTTTGCATATAGGCCGTGTTGTCGAAGCCGGCCCAACACACTTCTGACGTGCCTGCGGTGAGATTCAAGGGAACAAGAAAAAATGAATATGTCGTCTAAATAGACGATAACGAACAGATCTAGAAAGTCTTGTAAAACATCATTGATGAAATATTGAAATGTAGCAGGGGCATTGCACAGACCGAAAGGCATCACTAGGTACTCAAAATGTCCATAACGGGTACGAAAGGCGGTCTTCCATTCGTCTCCGTCCCTAATACGAACTAAATTGTAGGCTCCGCGGAGGTCAAGCTTAGTAAATATGATGGCCGTCCCAAGTCTTTGGAACAACTCTGGTACCAGAGGAAAAGGGTAACGGTTTTTTACAGTGATTTTATTTAGTTCGTGGTAATCCACACATGGTCTGAGGGTTTTATCTTTCTTCTGTACAAAGAAGATGCCTGCACCTGCTGGAGACGTGGACGTACAAATGAAGCCTTTCTTTAGGTTCTCATCGATATATTCCTTTAAAGCCCCTTGTTCTACTTCAGTCAAAGGGAAGATTCTTCTAAAGGGAATCTCAGCACCGGGAAGTAATTCGATAGGACAGTCATAGGCCCGGTGAGGAGGTAAGACTTCTGCCCCCTGCTTGCTGAATACATCTAAGAAATCATGATAGGCTGAAGGGATGGAGAGATGTAGACTGGGATCTGTATCTAGGCAGAGCAATGTAGGGTTCTCCTGAGCGTTCTGAATTCTGCAAGACTGTTGGCAATATGAAGAAGAAAAGGTAACCTCACCTGTGATCCAATTAATGTCAGGATTGTGAGCCTGTAACCAGGGCATGCCGAGGATTATGGGAAACGGGTGTGGTGATGATATCCAGGCGTAGCAGTTCTTGATGAGAATTGGAGATAGAAATGGGTATTGGAACAGTCTCTTGGGTAACAGGTCCAGATTTGATGGCGGTTCCATCAGCTAGATGAATGGAAAGTCCACGGGCCTTAGGCAACAAAGGTATCTGGTGTTGAGTAGCAAAAAGAGAATCCATGAAACAACTGCACGCTCCAGAGTCAATAATGGCGGTTATTTGCAGAGTCTCTCCTGGAAGCTGTAACAGGATAGAGAGAGCAAGGTGAGTAGTATTCTTGGCCAGAGGTGCAACATAGTCAGTGGACAGGGATAGGCACTTAAGGGGACTTAAGGGGAGTTTAAGGGGACAGTTCCTGACATAGTACCCAGGTTCTAGGGTGAGAGCGAATATTAGTGGGGACAGGGGACACCCCTGCCTTGTCCTATTCCGTATGGAAAAGGAGTTAGAGAGCGTCCCATTGACCCTAACCCGTGCCTCTGGGGAGCTGTATAAAGAGCCTATCCACCTGAGCATGTTGTGGCCCAAGCCCAATCTAGATAGTACTGCCTGCAGATAGGTCCAGTCCACCTGGTCAAACACCTTTTCGGCATCCGTGGATAGCAGAAAACAGGGAGGACTGGACCGCTGCAAGTTCGCCAAATTAATTAGTTGTATCGCTCGGTTGGAATTATCCCTAGCCTCCCTCCCTGTTATGAAACCCGTTTGATCCGCAAGAATTACTGTCGGTAGGATGGGTTTTAGACTATTCGCCAAAATTTTTGCTAAGATTTTAATGTCAGTGTTTAACGAAATCGGTCTATAGCTGCTGGGGACAGAGGGGTCTTTCCCCACATTCGGGAGGACCGTAATGTGCGCCAACAGTGCCTCTTTCGGGAGGGAAGTGCCTGGGGCAAGTGCAATAAAATAAGTGCGCATGCGGTCGGACAAGAGTGAGGAAAATTTGCGGTAATACGCATTAGTAAACCCATCAGGGCCAGGACTCTTCCCCTGTGGAAGGTCCTTGATTACCGACTCAATCTCCGTTACAATTATAGACCGGTCTAGTTGTTCACTAAGTCACGTCGATAGTTGTGGGGCCAGTGCTTCTTCTAGGTATTTTGAAATGCATTCTGATTTCTGTAAGGGAGAGTGACCTGCGAGTGTAGGGGGGGAGTTGGTAAAGTTGGGCATAATATTCTTTAAAGAAGTCAGCGATTTTGGAGGACAACACAGTTTGGGGTCCTGCGGGGGTTTGTAGCTGGTGGACGTGGCCGGATGCGCCACTTTAAGGGCTCTAGCCAAGAGTCTCCCACATTTGTTTCCAAACTCATAAAATCTATGAGAAACAAATCTCAATCTATCCCGTGCGCGTGTTTCCAACAGAAGCGAAAGCTTCTCTCTAAGGGACACTAGCTCTGCGTATAGGGGTGGAGTCATTTGGCGTTTGTGTTTCAGTTCCACGGCTCTTAGTTGGGCCAGAAGGGACTGAAGTTCCCCATTGCATGCCTTTTTCAATCTGGATCCCTGGGTGATAAGCTCCTCCTAGACCACCGCTTTATGGCCCTCCCACACGAATGCCATCCCCGTCTCCCCCGTCATGTTTTCCTTAAAGTAACCTGCTTCTTAGCTACTGTGTCATCTAGCAGGTTCTCGTTTAAGCGCTAAATCACTGACAGGTGTCGGAAGATGGAGGGGTTAGGGAGACGGAGATGGGTGTGTGGTCGGAGATCGTAATTGATCCAATCGACACACTGGAGAGAGACTCCAAAAAACCCTGATCAACCAATAAAAGATCTATGCGCGTGTACAAGTTGTGAGTTACAGAGTAGTAGCTGAAGTCTTTTGTGGTGGGATGGAGCACTCTCCAGCAATCAACCAGATAATGGGTGTGCAATGATTTGTGGACATGTGAACGAGTGTGTGGAGCGACCGGAGGTGTCCATTTGTGGGTCGGGACAAACATTAAAGTCTCCACCAACCACCAGCTGCCCCTCACGAAATGCGGACAGGGAATCTAGTAACTTGTCTAGGAACGCCAGTTGCCTGGTATTTGGTGCATACAGCGCCACGAGGGTCAGTCTGCGACCGAACAGAGTGCCTTTCAGAAAGACAAATCTGCCATTGGGATCCGCATAGTGGTCCAGGGGGATGAATGGGCAGTGTTTATGTATCGCAACCGCCACTCCGCCGCAGCATACTGACCCAAAAAAAAATCTGAGGTGCTGAAAAGAGAAAACATATGAGTGCAACCCAAAAAAAGAAAAATACACATACATAACACAAAACAAGTAATGAACAAGGTGCCCATCAGGCGAGTAAGTATTATTAAAATCAACGGTGCAAGGTCCACCTCACGTCTAGCCAGCCCAATAAGGTGCAGGTGGTCCACGCACCGTGGATGTCCTCGTCAGAGGAGGATAACTTCCAAGAGTCCACCTATGGGGGGTAAATGGAGCAGCATCAGGCGAGAACCCATCAAGAGGGGTGCTTCAGTCAATGAGCACTTCCATGGTATGGATGTGCATTCGGATGATCTACAGCAGCAATAGCAATCCTGAAAACAAAGGTGAGAGTTAGGAAAAATGGGGGAAAGGGGAGGGCAGAGTCTTCAGGCACTGGAACAGTCATTCAGCGTACACTTGAGGAAGAGTTGTTGCCAAGGTTCAGGGCAAGTCAATGCTGGGATCACCAGGGAAGAACGCCACTCTGGGATGTCCATCTTGGGGAGGCCAAGGCGGGCAAGAAAATGGGGTAGATCTGACTTGTTCCTTAAAGTAACCTGCAGACCTCCTTTAGTAACGGAAAGGCTGAAGGGCAGTGGCGTAGTGTGGGTTGTCAGCACCCGGGGCAAGGCAAGTAATTTGCGCCCCCCCCCCCAACCTGCGGACTTTTAGCTATCCCTGAGTCCCTTCAAATACAATAGTACTGACCTACCTGATTCCTATACTGACCACTATACTATACTGTCCACTATATTACACTGACCACCATACTACACTATACTGACCACTACACTGACCACCATACTACACTGTCCACTATACTACACTACACTGACCACCATACTACACTGACCACTATACTACACTATACTGACCACCATACTACACTGACCACTATACTACACTACACTGACCACTATACTACACTATACTGACTACCATACTACACTGACCACTATACTACACTATACTGACCACCATACTACACTGTCCACTATACTACACTACACTGACCACTATACTACACTATATTGACCACCATACTACACTACACTGTCCACTATACTGACCACTATACTACACTATACTGACCACCATACTACACTGACCACTATACTACACTACACTGACCACTATACTACACTATACTGACCACCATACTACACTGACCACTATACTACACTACACTGACCACTATACTACACAATACTGACCACCATACTACACTGTCCACTATACTACACTATACTGACCACCATACTACACTGTCCACTATACTGACCACTATACTACACTACACTGACCACTATACTACACTGACCACTATACTACACTACACTGACCACTATACTACACTATACTGACCACCATACTACACTGACCACTATACTACACTATACTGACCACCATACTACACTGACCACTATACTACACTACACTGACCACTATACTACACTATACTGACCACCATACTACACTGTCCACTATACTACACTACACTGACCACTATACTACACTATACTGACCACCATACTACACTGTCCACTATACTACACTATACTGACCACCATACTACACTGACCACTATACTACACTATACTGACCACCATACTACACTGACCACTATACTCCACTACACTGCCCACTATACTACACTATACTGACCACCATACTACACTATACTGACCACCATACTACACTGACCACTATACTACACTATACTGACCACCATACTACACTGACCACTATACTACACTACACTGACCACTATACTACACTATACTGACCACCATACTACACTGACCACTATACTACACTACACTGACCACTATACTACACTATACTGACCACCATACTACACTGACCACTATACTACACTATACTGACCACCATACTACACTGACCACTATACTACACTACACTGACCACTATACTACACTATACTGACCACCATACTACACTGTCCACTATACTACACTATACTGACCACCATACTACACTGACCACTATACTACACTATACTGACCACCATACTACACTGACCACTATACTCCACTACACTGACCACCATACTACACTATACTGACCACCATACTACACTATACTGACCACCATACTACACTGACCACTATACTACACTGACCACTATACTACACTGACCACTATACTACACTATACTGACCACCATACTACACTGACCACTATACTGACCACCATATTACACTGTCCATTATAATACACTACACTGACCACTATACTACACTATACTGACCACCATACTACACTATACTGACCACCATACTACACTACACTGTCCACTATACTGACCACTATACTACACCATACTGACCACCATACTACACTGACCACTATACTACACTGACCACTATACTACACTATACTGACCACCATACTACACTGACCACTATACTACACTACACTGACCACTATACTACACTGTACTGACCACTATACTACACTGTCCACTATACTACACTACACTGACCACTATACTACACAATACTGACCACCATACTACACTGTCCACTATACTACACTATACTGACCACCATACTACACTGACCACTATACTACACTATACTGACCACCATACTACACTGACCACTATACTACATTATACTGACCACCATACTACACTGTCCACTATACTACACTATACTGACCACCATACTACACTGACCACTATACTACACTATACTGACCACCATACTACACTGTCCACTATACTACACTGTCCACTACACTGTCCACTATACTACACTACACTGACCACTATACTACTCTATACTGACCACCATACTACACTGTCCACTATACTACACTACACTGACCTCTATACTACACTGACCTCCATACTAAACTACACTATACTACACTGTTATAGTACACTCTCCACTATACTGACCACCATACTACACTGACCACTATACTACACTATACTGACCATCATACTACACTGACCACTATACTACACTATACTGACCACCATACTACACTGTCCACTATACTACACTACACTGACACTCTATACTACACTATACTGACCACCATACTACACTGTCCACTATACTACACTATACTGATCACCATACTACACTGACCACTATACTATACTACACTGTACTATACTGTCCACTACACTAACCACTACATTACACTGACCACTATACTACACTGTCCACTACACTACACTGACCTCCATACTAAACTACACTATACTGACCACTATACTATACTACACTAACCACTATACTACACTGTCCACCATACTACACTATACTGACCACCATACTACACTGTCCACTACACTACACTGACCTCCATACTAAACTACACTATACTGACCACTATACTAACCAGTATACTATACTACACTAACCACTATACTACACTATACTGACCACCATACTACACTGTTTACTATACTACACTATACTGACCACCATACTACACTGACCACTATACTACACTATACTGACCACCATACTACACTGTCCACTATACTACACTATACTGACCACCATACTACACTGTCC
The DNA here is from genome assembly GCF_042186555.1 of Aquarana catesbeiana. Taxonomy (NCBI): domain Eukaryota; kingdom Metazoa; phylum Chordata; class Amphibia; order Anura; family Ranidae; genus Aquarana; species Aquarana catesbeiana. The sequence continues at coordinate 84,698,051 of NC_133334.1, read as the reverse complement.
ACTATACTACACTGTCCACTACACTACACTGTCCACTATACTACACTACACTGACCACCATACTACACTGTCCACTATACTACACTACACTGACCTCTATACTACACTGACCTCCATACTAAACTACACTATACTGACCACTATACTATACTACACTAACCACTATACTACACTGTCTGTTATACTACACTGTCCACTATACTAAACTATACTGACCACCATACTACACTGACCACTATACTACACTATACTGACCATCATACTACACTGTCCACTATACTACACTACACTGACCTCTATACTACACTGACCTCCATACTAAACTACACTATACTGACCACTATACTATACTACACTAACCACTATACTACACTGTTATAGTACACTCTCCACTATACTGACCACCATACTACACTGACCACTATACTACACTATACTGACCATCATACTACACTGACCACTATACTACACTATACTGACCACCATACTACACTGTCCACTATACTACACTACACTGACACTCTATACTACACTATACTGACCACCATACTACACTGTCCACTATACTACACTATACTGATCACCATACTACACTGACCACTATACTATACTACACTGTACTATACTGTCCACTACACTAACCACTACATTACACTGACCACTATACTACACTGTCCACTACACTACACTGACCTCCATACTAAACTACACTATACTGACCACTATACTATACTACACTAACCACTATACTACACTGTCCACCATACTACACTATACTGACCACCATACTACACTGTCCACTACACTACACTGACCTCCATACTAAACTACACTATACTGACCACTATACTAACCAGTATACTATACTACACTAACCACTATACTACACTATACTGACCACCATACTACACTGTTTACTATACTACACTATACTGACCACCATACTACACTATACTGACCACCATACTACACTGTCCACTATACTACACTATACTGACCACCATACTACACTGTCCACTATACTACACTGTCCACTATACTATACTGTCCACTACACTGTCCACTACACTACACTGTCCACTATACTACACTACACTGACCACCATACTACACTGTCCACTATACTACACTACACTGACCTCTATACTACACTGACCTCCATACTAAACTACACTATACTGACCACTATACTATACTACACTAACCACTATACTACACTGTCTGTTATACTACACTGTCCACTATACTAAACTATACTGACCACCATACTACACTGACCACTATACTACACTATACTGACCATCATACTACACTGACCACTATACTACACTATACTGACCACCATACTACACTGTCCACTATACTACACTACACTGACACTCTATACTACACTATACTGACCACCATACTACACTGTCCACTATACTACACTATACTGATCACCATACTACACTGACCACTATACTATACTACACTGTACTATACTGTCCACTACACTAACCACTACATTACACTGACCACTATACTACACTGTCCACTACACTACACTGACCTCCATACTAAACTACACTATACTGACCACTATACTATACTACACTAACCACTATACTACACTGTCCACCATACTACACTATACTGTCAACTACACTACACTGACCTCCATACTAAACTACACTATACTGACCACTATACTAACCAGTATACTATACTACACTAACCACTATACTGACCACCATACTACACTGACCACTATACTACACTACACTGTCCACTATACTGACCACCATACTACACTACACTGACCACTACACTACACTGACCACCATACTACACTACACTAACCACCATACTATACTACACTGACCACTACACTATACTGACCACCATACTATATTACACTGACCACTACACTATACTGACCACCATACTACACTACACTGACCACTACACTATACTGACCACTATACTACACGACACTGACCACCATACTATACTACACTGACCACTACACTATACTACACTGACCACTACACTATACTGACCACCACACTATACTACACTGCCCACTACACTATACTGACCACTATACTGTCCACTACACTAACCACTATACTACACTACACTGACCTCCATACTAAACTACACTATACTGACCACTATGCTAACCACTATACTATACTAACCACTATACTGACCACTATACTACACTGTCCACTACACTGCCCAACATACTGACCACTACACTACACTGACCTCCATACTATACTACACTGACCACTACACTATACTGACCACCATACTACACTACACTGACCACTACACTACACTGACCACCATACTACACTACACTGTCCACTACACTATACTGACCACCATACTACACTACACTGACCACTACACTACACTGACCACTACACTACACTGACCACCATACTATACTACACTGTCCACTACACTATACTGACCACTCTACTGTCCACTACACTAACCACTATACTACACTACACTGACCTCCATACTAAACTACACTATATTGACCACTATGCTAACCACTATACTATACTACACTAACCACTATACTACACTGTCCACTATACTATACTACACTACACTGTCCTGCCTACAATCCCCCCCCCCTTCTCACTCACCTTCTTATCCTGGCCTGCATCAATCCGGAGGAGGAGAAGACAGCGGCGGCTCACATTCTTCTCTTCCCTGCGCTCTGCCTGCTGCCATGTTTAGTGTCCAGGGCCCTGTGATTGGGCGTATGGGGGGGTCATGTGCGGAGGCGGGACTTCAGGAACGATCGAGGACAGGCCAGCCCTACGCCTCACATGACCCCCATACGCCCAATCACAGAGCGCCGGACACTTAACATGGCGGCCGGAGCCCGGGGACACAGGAATTAGAAATTAGGAGGCGGCAGCCAGTGACACATACTGGCGCCCCCCTAAATGTTGCACCCGGGGCCACGGCACCCCCCACGCTACGCCACTGCTGAAGGGGAATCCCCAGTGATAGATCACGTGAGCATCTATCTTGTAATACTTCCAGCAATGGTTTAACCACTTGCTGACCGCCTCACGTAGATATATTGCGGCAGAATGGCACGGGCAGGCAAAGTAACGGTCGGCATCTGTCCCCGAGCGATCAGAGGTGAGGGGGAGGCCATCCATTCATAGCCACTCCCTCACGATCGCTCCCAGCCAATGACAATCTTCCTCTGCTGCTGTAATGTAAACAGCGGCAGAGGAAGTGATGTCATCTCTCCTCGAGCCGGTCTTTTCGTTCCGGCGCAGAGGAGAGAAGACATCAAGTAAGTTTGCACCAAACACCACACTAACAGTAGAACATTCTAGGCACACATTTCACCCCCCATCGCCCCCCTGTACCCCCTGTCACAGTGACACCAATAGCAATTTTTTTTTTTCCTGATTATTGCATTGGTGTCAGTTTGTGACAGTTACAAGTGGTAGGGCAGTTAGTGGTAGCCCCCTTTAGGTCTAGGGTACCCCCCTAACCCCCCTAATAAAGGTTTAACCCCTTGATCACCCCCCGTCGCCAGTGTCACTAAGCGATCGTTTTTCTGATCGCTGTATTAGTGTCACAGGTGACGCTAGTTAGAGAGGTAAGTATATAGCTTCGCCGTCAGCTTTTTATAGCGTCAGGGACCCCCATATACTACATAATAAAGGTTTTAACCCCCTGATTTCCCCCTAGTTAACCCTTTCACCAGTGATCACCGTAAAACTGTTACGGGTGACGCTGGCTAGTTAGATTATTTTTTATAGTTTCAGGGCACCCGCCGTTTATTACCTAATAAAGGTTTAACCCCCTGATTGCCCGGCGGTGATCTAAGTTAAGTTTTAGGGTCAGATAAGGTCTGCGTCGCCCCAGGCAGCGTCAGGTTAGCGCCAGTACCGCTAACACCCACGCACGTAGCATACACCTCCCTTAGTGGTATAGTATCTGAACAGATCAATATCTGATCTGATCAGATCTATACTAGCGTCCCCATCAGTTTAGGGTTCCCAAAAACGCAGTGTTAGCGGGATCAGCCCAGATACCTGCTAGCACCTGCGTTTTGCCCCTCAGCCCAGCCCACCCAAGTGCAGTATCGATCGATCACTGTCACTTACAAAACACTAAACACACATAACTGCAGCGTTCGCAGAGTCAGGCCTGATCCCTGCGATCGCTAACAGTTTTTTTTGGTAGCATTTTGATACAGTCGCTAACAGTCAGGAGCTTTTTTACCTGTGAGTCTCACTAGTGTACCACTAAATTTAGAGCCCAAAATGGCAAATCGAAGGTACACTAGTGAAGAGGCCTACACGTTTCTGAGCATGACAGATAGTGAAGAGGAAGTCACTCATCTGTCAGATTCAGGCTCAGAATACGATCCTGTAGAGGACAGCGGCTCCATGACAGATAGCTCTTACGACGGAGTTGTGGTCCCTGCCAAGGTCAGGCGTACCAGACCCCGATCTTCTTCTGCTGTTGTTGAGGTGCAAGAATCGCAGGTTCCTCGTATGGAGCAGAGAAGTACTAGTGCCGCTATTCCTTCTGGTGAGCTGGCAAGAACCAGCGGCCTAGTACACCCTGGTCGTACATCCAGCACTGCAGTAACACTTGGTGACATGGCGAGTCCCATAAGTGCAGTTCAAGCTGGTGAGGTGGCAAGCACAAGTAGTGTCCCGCTGCCACCAAGAAGACGAACACAGGCCCGTCGTGCCCATAGTGCCCTTCCTGCTGCATTCACCAATCCTAATTGGGAACCCACCACTTCTGCAGCACCCGTACTTCCCCCATTCACTGGCCAACCCGGCATTCAGGTGAAAACAGTTGATTTTACGTCACTTGATTTTTATTCGCTGTTTTTCACCGAAGATCTCTATAGATCTATTGTGGACCAAAACAATTTGTACGCTGGTCAACAAATCACCACTATTCTCCAGTCCTCCCTTGCCAGAGATTGGAAACCAATTACGGTTTCCGAATTTAAGATCTTTCTGGGCCTTTCCCTCAACATGGGCATAACTAAAAAGAGTGAGTTGCGGTCATATTGGTCCACTGACCCAATTCACCATATGCCCTTGTTCTCTGCCTCCATGACCAGGGCACGATACGAGCAGATTTTGCGGTTCATGCACTTCAACAACAATGAACTCTGTTGTCCTCGTGGAGACCCTGGATACGATCAGCTCTACAAAATTCGGCCCCTCGTAAACCACTTCAACCAACGTTTTGCAGACTTGTTTACTACCCATCAAGTTGTCTGCGTTGATGAGTCCCTGATTAAGTTTTCTGGCCGCTTGTCATTCAAACAGTACCTTCCCAGCAAGCGTGCCAGATACGGGGTCAAGATGTATAAGCTCTGTGACAGGGCCACAGGCTATACATGTTTTATGGTTTTGAGGGCAAAGATAGTCACGTACAGCCGACAAACTGCCCTGACTACATAGGAAGCGCTGGCAAGATTGTGTGTCACCCTTTATTCGGAAAGGGGTACCACTTGTACGTGGACAATTATTACACGAGCGTGCCACTTTTTAGTCACCTTTTTGATCAACAGATTGGAGCATGTGGCACCGTGCGACCTAATCGCAGGGGCTTTCCCCAGCGGCTTGTAGATTCCCGTCTTAGGCTGGGGGAGAGAGCCTGCTTCAAGTGTAATAACTTGCTCGCTATGAAGTGGAGGGATAATAAGAATGTTTTCGTTCTTACCTCCCTTCATGGGGAAATAAAGGATAGGCCATATTGGGCCGCCTTTCCTCATGGGATTGTGGCATCGGCATTTAAAAGAATATTAGGAATAGGTATTGCAGTTAAGGTTAAATTTGATAGGCTGTTTAGGGTCAGGTGATTCAGAGGTTATAGAAGGTTAATAGACTATTAGGGATTGGGCAGTTAAGGTCAGGTGTCATAGAAGAATCTAGAAGGTTAAATAGTATAGCAATGATTGGGCAATTTTAGTCAGGTGGTTTAGAAGGTTCTGGAAAGGTCAAGAGGCCAGTTAGGATTGGTCAGTAAAGGTCATATGACCTTTAGAATATTCCAGAAGGGATCCTATAGCCTATTTAAGGGAAATTTCCAGTCAGGATTGTGCCAGTCGCCAGAGAAATTACAGCACTAAGAGCTCCCCGCCCTAACCCCCCCCCCGTCGCGGCCAAAGATTTATGTGGTGGCTCCCTTTGGTGAATAATCAAAGGGGAGATTTAAGAAGAAGATTTGATGATAAATGCTGATTCAGCTCGAGTCTCAGTGGCTGGGTTGAGTATGGTTTATGGTTAAAATAAAGTTTGGTTGAGAATATGCTTTATGAGAATGGATTTGATGTTATGAATAAATTTGGTTTGGTATTAAAAATAGAATAAAACCAATAAATCAGGCCGTGGCCAATTTTATCCAATAAATATAGAATAAAGAATTATTATTTTAATGAAATGGGTGTATGGTCTGTTTATTTATTTGCTATGCATGTTTGGTAATTTTGCATGATGCCTACTATCCCATGCAGACATGACGGTCCAAATTCCTACGGTGACTGGTGTTGTGGAGAGGGGTGGACCTCAACGACCAGTTGTTGGGGCTGTACCTAGTTGCCCGTAAGGCCAGATGCTGGTACAAAAAAAGTGTCTGTTTATTTCAATTGGCTTTGCTGAACGCTCATGTGCTATACAGAGCTTCAGGACGGACTGGATCCTTCCTTAAATTCCAGGAAGAGAACGTCAGAGCCCTTCTGTTTCCAGATGGTGCTCCACCTCACCTTCCCCAACCAAATGCAGTAAGCCGGCTGCATGAGAGGCATTTTCTGCTTGTCCTCCCGAGTACCCCTACCCAACGAGCCCCCCAAAGAAGTCGTGTCTGCAGCAAGCGCGGATATAGGAGTGACACCTGGTATTATTGTCCCTCCTGTCCTGACAATCCTGGTCTTTGCATTGGTGAATGTTTTGAACGCTACCATTCACTAGTTGAGTATTAGCGTAGGGTACAGCACTGCACAGACTAGGCACACTAACACAGGGTCTCCCAAGATGCCATCGCATTTTGAGAGACCCGAACCTGGTACCAGTTACAAAAGATATAGTTACAAAAAAAAGTGTTAAAAAAAAAAAAGTAAAAAAAATAAAAACACAAAAAAAATGTATAAAAAATAAAAATAAAAAAATATATATGCCGAAGCATGGGGGCAGCAGTGGGTGGAGGAGCGATTTGCTCCTACCTTTTGCGGGAGGATGCCCCCATGCTTCGGCATATATATATTTTAGGCACAGGTTGCGTTAAATGTTTTATTTTTTACTATTTTTTTTTGTATTTGCTTTGCAGGTATGGTAAGTCTTACTGTTATACTGTAATGTTACTTTGTTTTATTGTTAACCATCATTTGCTTAGCAGGTACGCCATTCAGTTGCAGCGTGGATTTATTTATCTTGACAGCAACAGCGTTTGCTCCCACGATACATAAAGCCGTGACTCCAGCGCTGTCGGAGGTGATTTCACCACCACAGTTACATACTTCAGCATATATGCCGAAGCATGGGGGCAGCAGAGGGCGGAGGAGCGATTTGCTCCTAACTTTTCCGGGAGGATGCCCCCATGCTTCAGCATATATAAATGGTGCATGTATGCCCATCATAAGAAGTGGGTGGATGAAGGGAGGTATTCTAATGGTGGGCATACCCACAGATCAATCTCTTTTTTTCGTTCAGCCCACAGGCTGCATGAAAAAAAGTTTACAATATATGCCCAACAAGGACCAGCAACGTACTGGTATGTTGCTGGACTTTTAATGGTTATACCAGAATGATGCTTGCAGGTTTAGGTATCATCTTGGTATCATTCTTTTCAGCCAGCGGTCGGCTTTCATGTAAAAGCAATCCTAGCGGCTAATTAGCCTCTAGACTGCTTTTACAAGCAGTGGGAGGGATTGTCCCCCCCCCCATCGTCTTCCATGTTTTTCTCTGGCTCTCCTGTTCCAACAGGGAACCTGAGAATGCAGCCGGTGATTCAGCCAGCTGACCATAGAGCTGATCAGAGATCAGAGTGGCTCCAAACATCTCTACGGCCGAAGAAACCGGAAGCTACGAGCATTTAATGACTTAGATTTCACTGGATGTAAACAGCGCCATTGGGAAATTGGGAAAGCATTTTATCACACCGATCTTGGTGTGGTCAGATGCATTGAGGGCAGAGGAGAGATCTAGAGTCTAATAGACCCCAATTTTTTCAAAAAAAGAGTACCTGTCAAAACCTATTGCTATCATAGGGGATATTTACATTCCCTGAGATAACAATAAAAATGATTAAAAAAAAAATTAAAGCAACAGTTTAAAAATAAGATAAAAAAGCAAAAAAAAATTAAAAAAAAAAGCACCCCTGTCCCCCCCTGCTCTCGCGCAAAGGCGAACGCAAACGTCGGTCTGGCGTCAAATGTAAACAGCAATTGCACCAAGCATGTGAGGTATCACCGCGAAGGTCAGATCGAGGGCAGTAATTTTTGCAGTAGACCTCCTCTGTAAATCTAAAGTGGTAACCTGTAAAGGCATTTAAAGGCTTTTAAAAATGTATTTAGTTTGTCGCCACTGCACATTTGTGCACAGTTTTAAAGCATGTCATGTTTGGTATCCATGTACTCGGCCTAAGATCATCTTTTTTATTTCATCAAACATTTGGGCAATATAGTGTGTTTTAGTGCATTCAAATTTAAAAAAGTGTGTTTTTTCCCAAAAAAGGGTTTGAAAAATCGCTGAGCAAATACTGTGTGAAAAAAAAATGAAACGCCCACCATTTTAATCTGTAGGGCATTTGCTTTAAAAAAATATATAATGTTTGGGGGTTCAAAGTAATTTTCTTGCAAAAAAAAAAAAATTTTTTATGTAAACAAAAAGTGTCAGAAAGGGCTTTGTCTTCAAGTGGTTAGAAGAGTGGGTGATGACATAAGCTTCTAAATGTTGTGCATAAAATGCCAGTACAGTTCAAACCCCCCCCAAATGACCCCATTTTGGAAAGTAGACACCCCAAGCTATTTGCTGAGAGGCATGTCGAGTCCATGGAATATTTTATATTCTGACACAAGTTGCGGGAAAAAGACACTTTTTTTTTTTTTTTTTGCACAAAGTTGTCACTAAATGATATATTGCTCAAACATGCCATGAGAATATGTGAAATTACACTCAAATTACATTCTGTTGCTTCTCCTGAGTACAGTGATACCACATGTGTGAGATTTTTGGGAGCCTAGCCGCGTACGGGACCGCGAAAACCAAGCACCTCCTTCAGGCTTTCTAAGGGCGTAAATTTTTTATTTCACTCTTCACTGTCTATCACAGTTTCGGAGACCATGGAATGCCCAGGTGGCACAAACCCCCCCCAAATGACCATATTTTGGAAAGTAGACACCCCAAGCTATTTGCTGAGAGGTATAGTGGGTATTTTGCAGACCTCACTTTTTGTCACAAAGTTTTGAAAATTGAAAAAAGAAAAAATTTTTTTTTCCTGTCTTTCTTCATTTTCAAAAACAAATGAGAGCTGCAAAATACTCACCATGCCTCTCAGCAAATAGCTTGGGTTGTCTACTTTCCAAAATGGGGTCATTTGGGGGGGGGGGGGGGTTGTGCCATCTTGGCATTTTATGGCCTTCAAAACTGTGATAGGTAGTGAGGAGTGAAATCAAAAATTTACACCCTTAGAAATCCTGAAGGCGGTGCTTGGTTTCGGGGCCCTGTATGCAGCTAGGCTCCCAAAAAGTCCCACACATGTGGTATCCCCATACTCAGGAGAAGCAGCAGAATGTATTTTGGGGTGTAATTCCACATATGCCCATGACATGTTTGAGCAATATATCATTTAGTGACAAAAAAAAAAAAAGTTTGTAATTTTCCCGCAACTTGTGTCAAAATATAAAATATTCCATGGACTCAACATGCCTCTCAGCAAATAGGTTGGGGTGTCTACTTTCCAAAATGGGGTCATTTGGGGGGGTTTGTGCATTGGCATTTTATGGCCTTCAAAACTGTGATAGGTAGTGAGGAGTGAAATAAAAAATTTACGCCCTTAGAAATCCTGAAGGCGGTGATTGGTTTTCAGGGGCCCCGTATGCGGCTTGGCTCCCAAAAAGTCCCACACATGTGGTATCCGCATACTCAGGAGAAGCAGCTAAATGTATTTTGGGGTGCAATTCCGCATATGCCCTTGGCCTGTGTGAGCAATATATCATTTAGTGACAACTTTTTGTAATTTTTTTTGTTGTCATTATTCAATCACTTGGGACAAAAAAAATTAATATTCAATGGGCTCAACATGCCTCTCAGCAATTTCCTTGGGGTGTCTATTTTCCAAAATGGGGTCATTTGGGGGGGTTTGTACTGCCCTGCCATTTTAGCACCTCAAGAAATGACATAGGCAGTCATAAACTAAAAGCTGTGTAAATTCCAGAAAATGTACCCTAGTTTGTAGACGCTATAACTTTTGGCCGAATACATTTTGATGCCTAAATGTATGACTAAAATTGAGTTTATTGGATTTTTTTAATAACAAAAAGTAGAAAATATAATTTTTTTCAACATTTTCGGTCTTTTTCTGTTTATAGCGCAAAAAATAAAAACCGCAGAGGTGATCAAATATCATCAAAAGAAAGCTCTATTTGTGGGAAGAAAAGGACGCAAATTTCGTTTGGGTACAGCATTGCTTGACCGCGCAATTAGCAGTTAAAGCGACGCAGTGCCAAATTGTAAAAAGTGCTCTGGTCAGGAAGGGGGTAAATCCTTCCGGGGCTGAAGTAGTTAAGGGCCCTGTGCTGCATCAGCGTGCATCTGGATAAGTCCTGAAATAGGGACAATTTAGCTACATCAAAGTCCACGTGGCTGACCCCCCTGATCCTTGAGCCTGGTTTCACACATGTGCGGTGCGAATTGAAGCTCAGGTTTCACTGGGGAGATAAAAATCTCCTGTTCAAAGGATTCATTGCGTTTTTGCTCAGGATTAGAGAGCAGGGAGAGGGGGAGGGAGGGGGGGGGGAGAGGGGGAGATGTAGTGAGGAGAAAGAGAAAATCCTTGTTCAGAACGCAATGCATCTGCGAATCAGATGCGTTCCCATAGGAGATAATAGGCTTGTAGTTCGCACCGCAATGCCCAAAAAACGCACACGTTTTTTGTGCAATGCGCAGTGCGAATGCAACGCACATATGTGAACCAGATGCATTCATATGAATGTATTTTAAAATGTCCTGCGAATTAGATGCGGTGTAAGCCGCATCTAATTCGCATAGGTGTGAACCCGGGCTCAGGGTGTATTTGTGCAGCTTACAGATGATGTCTCTGGGCTTGTCTGGATGATCTGAGGGCCCTGTGAGCTTGATCGATCTCTATGTGATCAGGTGCTTCTTTGCCCAATATCTGTGTGAACACTCCCTAAAGGGTAGGTATTATGTCTCTGGGTCTTGTAGCCTCCAGAAGGCCTCGTATGCAGATATTAACCCTGCGGCTCCAATTTTCTACATCATCAAGTTGGTAAAGCAAAGAATCAATTAGTTGATCTTGCATTGTGCAGCGTGTCTCTAGTGCCTGTAGGGTAGGGGTGATGTCTTCCACCGATGCTTCTAAGGCCTCTACTCTACCCCCAATATGGGCCGTGTCTGCCTGTAGGTCTTCAATGTCTTTCCTGAAGGCCTTTTCCATCCGGGTCATAAAACCCTCCAGATCAGCCCAGGTGGGGAGAGCTAGTATATGGCATCGTAGGTCTCCTTCAACCAGTGCCCCCTGCATGTCCCTATGCCCAGGAAACGTGCGGGCTATGTGGAGACCTGTTGGAGACACTGCCGCTGCTCCCCTGCACCCCTGGGTGTCATTCCGGTCTGGGCTGCTGAAGCGGCTGCCCCAGGAGCTTGGAGCCTGGTGAGGAGGGTGGAGGAGGTAAGGAGGGCGGCTGGCGCGGTGAGGGGATCGGGGATGCCGCGTGTGCGGCCTGTGAGCACTCACCCGGCGCCATCTTGGATCCGGTTCCATGTTGCCGGCCTCCACCGGTAAAATATCTTTCCAGGGAGCTTGAGCGCAGCTGCGGGGTCCTCCGGGGTGGCTAGGACTGCTCCATCCATGATGGCATCTCATTTGGCGGGTGCGAGGAGGTGGAATGCTGCTGCAAGTGGCTTAACAAGGAGCGGGTCTGACGGAGCTCAGCTCAAGCACGTCAGCTCTCTCCCATGCCGCGGCTACGCCCCTCCTGTCATCTATTTTCATTAATTAATTTCTTACTTTATTTTTCTGCTTCCTTGTACTGTAACATCCTCCATGAGCTTCCCACACCTCTCATTTTCCCCTTTACTTCTGTTTGTTTGGAACAAGTAGTGCACATTCGTTGCAGTTATGCCCACAGCAGAAAGTCAGATCACAAAAAAATATGGAGATTTAGAGGAGTCTGAAACAAAAATCACTTTTTTGGGGTCAAGAACACATAACTGAATTGGATATTTTTGTAACCACTTGCCGACCAGCGCACGCCGATATACGTTGGCAGAGTGGCACCGCTGTGCAAGTGGGTGTAACCGTATGTCCCTTGTGCCGGGCATTTACTCGACCAAATGAAGACCCTGTCTTGATGATTCATGCTTTTGTGAGGATTCATCAAAATGTTTGCATCCAAATGTTTTTCCTGTAATGTTCCACCTTTCTCTTTTTAGATGCCTCAAAAACAACATGGGGTAATGTACAGTATACCAATATGTATGTTTTTTTTTTTTATATTTCCTGCTTATAGTAGATAATGCCTGGAAAAAAAATTTACTCCAGACCATTACCACTGAAAAGGAGTCCCTTCACCCTGACATAGCCTCTAGCTCTCAGCTTAAGGCTCCCAGACAATTACCACCGAAAAGAAGTCTCTTCACCCTGACGCAGCCTCTAGCTCATGGGTTTAGGGCTCCCAGACAACTACCATCTAAAAGGAGTCCCTTCATCCCGACGCAGCCTCTAGCTCGTGGGTGGAGGCTCCTAGACCATTACAGCCAAAAAGGAGTCCCTTCACCCTGACGTAGCCTCTAGCTGTCAGGTGAAGGCTCCTAGACAATTACTACCGAAAAGGATTCCCTTCACCCTGACAAGCCTCTAGCTCACGGGTTAGGGCTCCCAGACAATTACCACCTAAAAGGAGTCCCTTCATCCTGATGCAGCCTCTAGCTCACGGGGGGAGGCTCCTGGACCATTACAACCAAAAATGAGTCCCTTCTTTCTGACGCAGCCTCTAGCTCGCAGGTGGAGGTTCACAGACAATTGCCACCGAAAAGGAGTCCCTTCACCCTGACAAAGCCTCTAGCTTGCGGGTGGAGGCTCCTTGACCATTACCACCGAAAAAGGAGAAGATCAGTGAAGATCAATGCACACCAACTTGGTAATTGACCTGTCATCTATTTTCATTAATTCATTTCTCACTTTATTTTTCTGCTTCCTTGTACTGTAACATCCCTCATGAGCTCCTACACCTCTCATTTTCCCCTTCACTTCTGTTTGTTTGGAACAAGCAGTGAACGTTCGTTGCAGTTATGTACACTGCTCTATGTACACTGCCCATAGCCCACAGCAGGAAGTCGGATCACAAAAAAAATATGGAGATTTGGAGGAGTCTGAAACCAGTAAAAAAAATTTTGGGGTTAACAACACATACTTGAATTGGATATTTTTTTAACCACTTGCAGACCAGCGCACGCCGATATACGTTGGCAGAGTGGCACCGAATGCCCGCATGTCCTTCACGCCCCTGGGTAGGTGGCACGCGCCAGCGGCAATAGGATTTGTTACAAAACCGATCAGTCTTCAGGTCCAGGCCAATAATTTCTGGCCTGGACTAGCTGATCGGTTCTGGCGAATGAAATGTGATGTCATGTCCCCTCGTGGAATCTTTTTCAGTTCCAGTAAGAGGAGAGAGGACATCTAATTGTGAGTTGCACCAACACTACACTGACACAGTATACACATAGGCAAACTTTTCAGCCCCCGATCACCACCCCCAGGTAACCCCTTCACTCCCTGTTACTGTGTCACCAAGTACAATTTTTCCAGATTTTTCCCTGATCACTGCATTGGTGTCATTTGTGACACTTATCACCATTAGGACAGTTAGTAGCAGGCCCAGGTAGCTTTAGGGTACCCCCCTAATAAAGGTTTAACCCCTTGATCGCCCCCTCAGTTAACCCTTTCACCCCCTGTTACCAGTGTCCCTAATATAGTATACAGATCTATTTTCTGATTGCCGTATTAGTGTCACGGGTGACGCTAGTTAGCTAGTTAGTTGGTTAGTTTCCCTGTCAGGGTACCCCCATATATTACCTAATAATAAAGGTTTTAACCCCCCTGATTGCCCCCAGTTAATCCTTTCACCACCTGTCACAAGTGATCACCACATTAGTGTCATAGGTGACGCTGGTTAGTTAGCTTTTTATAGCGTTAGGGTACCCGCCGTATATTACTCAATAAAGCTTTGACCCCCTGATCACCCGGCGGGTGACATCAGTCAGCGTCAATCCCAGGCAGCGTCAGATTAGTGCCAGTAGCGCTAACACCCACACACACACCATATGCCTCCCTTACTAGTATAGTGTCTGAACAGATCATTATTTTTGATTTGATCAGAACTATATTAGCGGGATCAGCCCAGATACCTGCTAGCACCTGCGTTTAGCCCCTCTGCCCAGTCCAGCCAAACCAAGTGCAGTATCAATCGATCACTTTCACAAAACACAACACACATAACTGCAGTGTTTGCAGAGTCAGGGCGGATCCCTGCGAACGCTAATGCCGCGTACATATGATCGGAATTTCCAACAACAAATGTTCGATGTGAACTTGTTGTTGGAAATTCCGACCAAGTGTATGCTCCATCGCACATTTGCTGTCAGAATTTCCGACAACAAATGTTTGAGAGCTAGTTCTCAAATTTTCCGACAACAAGTTCCGAGCGTGTGTACACAATTCCGACGCACAAAAGTCCACGTATGCTCGGAATCAAGCAGAAGAGCCCTACTAGCTATTGAACTTAATTTTTCTCGGCTCGTCGTATGTGTTGTACGTCAGCGCGTTCTTGGCGATCGGAATTTCTGACAACATTTGTGCGACCGTGTGTATGCAAGACAAGTTTGAGTCAACATCCGTCAGAAAAAAATCCACGTTTTTTGACGGAAAATCCGATCGTCTGTATGCGGCATAACAGTTTTTTTGGTAGCGATTGCAGCAGGCTCTGACAATCAGGTGCTCTTTTGCCTGTGAGTCGCATTAGTTGTACCCTTTAAATTTAGAGGCCAAAATGTCCAAACAGAGGTACACTAGTGAAGAGACCTACACGTTGCTGAGCGTGACAGATGAGAGTGAAGGGGAAGCCACTTCATTGACAGATTCAGGCTCAGTATACGAACCGGTAGACAGCAGCGGCACCCTGACAGATAGCTCTGACGACGGAGTAGTGGTCCCTGTTAAGGTCAGGTATACCCGACCCCGTTCTTCTGTTGTTGAGGTGCAAGAACTGCAGGGCTCCCGTATGGAGCAGAGAGCCAGTACTAGTGCCGCTCATCCTTCTGGTGAACTGGCAAGCACCAGCGGCCTACTACACCCTGGTCGCAGTCAAACCAGCACTGCAGTATCACGTGGTGACGTGGCGAGTCCCATAAGTGCAGTTCAAGCTGGTGCGGTGGCTAGCACAAGTAGTGCCCCACAGCCAACAAGAAGACAAAGACAGGCCCGGAGAGCCCATAGTGCCCTTCCCGCTGCACATGCCAATCCTAATTGGGAGCCCACCACTTCTGCAACGCCTGCACTTCCCCCATTCACTGGCCAACCCAGAATTCTGGTGGAAACAGTTGATTTTATGTCACTTGAGTTTTATTTGCTGTTTTTCACGGAAGATCTCTATAGATCTATTGTGGACCAAAGCAATTTGTATGCTGGTCAATTCATCGCTGCTAATCCTCAGTTGACCCTTCCCAGAGATTGGAAACCTATTACAGTTTCGGAATTTAAGACCTTTCTGGGCCTATCCCAGAGTTGCGGTCATATTGGTCCATTGACCCAATTCACTATATGCCCGTGTTCTCTGCTTCCATGACCAGGACTAGATACAAGCAGATCTTGCGGTTCATGCATTTTATTGACAATGAACTCTCGTCATTGGGTGACCCTGAATTTGATCGGCTCCACAAAATTCGGCCCCTTGTAAACCACTTCAACCAACAGTTCGCAGCCTTGTTTACTCCCGATCAAGTTGTGTGCGTTGACGAGTCCCTGATTATGTTTTCTCGAATCGTCTTCCAGGGCAGCATCCGAGAGATAGGCTCCTCCTCCTTGAAACAGGAAACACATTAGTCCACCATTATAAATTTCAGTCTTACCTGCGTGCCTCAGTTTGTGTTTCCTCCAGACCCACAGGAGCTGCAAAGAATTGTTTATTATTTTACCTTGTCTCTGTGCTAGTTGCAGGTGACCCCCTGCCAGCATCCCATTCAGCCCAACGGGCCATGGGAGGGCGAGCAGGAGCAGCAAATTTGAGCAAAAAACTTGCTCTGCCTGAGATTGCTCCCCTACAGAGGGGTCTGCAATCATCCCCCCAATCTGAAAACAAATGCACTGACATTTTTCCCCATGCCACATGCTGAAGGGACCTGCTGCTGCTTTAATCTGACATGGCTGAAGATCTGTTTTGCCCCTGACCTCAGGCCACACTGGAGATGGTGCCGGCTTCTTTCCTCGTGGAGGCTCTGCGGGGTGTACCAAGATGGCACCGGCGCCAGGAAAACATCACTTCCGGTCGGCGGACATTTTCTCGGAGTCTGGAGACTTCTAGGGGAAATACAGAGCGGGCACTTCCGGTGACATCACTTCCGGGAGGTGGGAATTTAATATATATATATATATATATATATATATATATTAATATAATATAATATAATTTTTTATTAAAAAAAAAGAGCAGCAGAGTCCCCCTCCCTAATGAAATCTCAGGAAGGAGGACACCAGCAACAGCGGCATGTGCAGGTACATCCACCAAGTTGCACGGGGTCAGCTGGGGGCGGGGCCAGAGCTTAAGCAGGAAACAGTTAAAAAGGCTCCTCTAAGCAGAGGATCCTGGTGGCTGACCATATCTGACGCTTCTCCACCCTGCCCTGCAGATCCTGCAAGCCAGGACAGCTCCAAGGTAAGTCAGAATACTCCAGGGTCACCTCTGTCTTAACCTCACTGAAAAAACTGCCCATTTACGGGCAGTCTTTAACCACCTTCCTCATGTGGACCTTTTTGAGCTTGATTTTAGGCAAAGACCCCAGAGGAAAAGAAAACGAAAAGCAACAAAACATGTGCTTCGTGCAGCCACCAGTTTTCACCTGAATGGAAAAAACCCCTATGCCAAAAATGCATAGACAAAATGGTGGCCAAAGAGTCGCAAGGTTACCTGAGAGATCTGCTGAGCTCTTTTAAAAAAAGAGATAAAGAGCACCATGGCACCACTACGCTCAGTAATTGAGAAGTTAGAAACGCCAACAAATGCCAGTCAGGCCGGTACCCCATCTACTAGCGGGACATGCGTTCCATCAGGTAACAGGGAACAGGCAGATCGTCAGGAACAAGAGGAGGATTCGGACGAATCCGAACAGTCCGAATCTGAGGAGGAAGATCCGGCTTCAGAGGGCAACTTATTTCTCTCAGAAGATACGGATAACCTTCTCAAAGCTATAGCAGACATGCTAGACATTAAAGAGCAAAAAAAGCAGAGCTCACACTATATGACAAGATGTATAAAGGGCTACAACCCAGGAAACCTAGAACAGATATCCATTTGCAGAGACAGACACCAAAACCTGGGCTAAATGCCCCAAAGTGGATGCCTCTCTGGCAAAAGTCACAAATAAATCTGATTTAGCCTTTGTCGACGCGAGTACCTAAGGCGACCCCATGGACAAGAAAATCAAAGCCCTTTTAAAGAAGGCCTGGGAAGCAGGGGCTGCAAATCTGAATCCGGCAATAGCTTCCACCTGCACAGCCCACATCTTGCTAATCTGGTTAACCCAGCTTCAGGAACTACTGGAAAGTGACACGCCTAGGGAAGATTTAATAAAAACCAATTCTACACTAACCAGAGTGGCAGCTTTTCTAGCAGAGGCCTCAGCTGAAACCGTCAGAATATCTTCAAGGGCCACAGCGCTACTTAACTAAGCCCGAAGAGCCCTGTGGCTGAAATCTTGGGGAGGTGATATCCCTTCTAAGAACAGACTGTATGGAATTCCATTCACTGGAGACCTACTGTTTGGGCCTGAACTAGAAAGGGTACTAGACAGGACCGCAGCAAAGAACAAGGGTTTTCCCCAAACCAAAAAGAAACAAGGGAAGGTGCCCTTTTGGCAATTCAAAAAATTCAACAAGCCGGGAGCAAAGAAGCACTGGAGGACTGTCGGACAAGGTGATCAATACCATCCTAGACAGCAAGAAGCCCGTGACTAGGGCAATCTAGGAGAAAGTGAGGAAAAAATTTGTCTCCTGGAACAAAAACAAACCGACTCCCAACAGAGGGATAATCCCAACAATTCTGGATTTCCTGCAAGATGGAGCAGACAAAAATATCTCCCAAAGCACGCTGAAGGTACAAGTGGCAGCACTCTCCTCATTCATGGACACCAGACTCGCAAAGGATCCGCTGATAAAGCGATTCCTAATGTCACTTAAAAGAGCCAGACCGGCTAAACTGGATAGAACTCCAACTTGGGACATGTCCACGGTGTTTAGAGGGTTTCTCTCCCCTACATTCGAACCGATGGAGACAAAAACCTCACTCTAAAAACTGCACTTCTTGTGGCCCTAGTATCGGCCAGAAGAGTGAATGAAATCCAAGCCCTGTCTATAATGGAACCATACTGCCTAATACATTTAGACAAAATAATTCTCTTGTCAGACCCGGCCCAAGGTCTCTTCAACATTCCATAGAACCCAAAATATCATCATCCCTTCGCTTACAAAAACTATGGACAGCAAAAAGAGAGACACTTACAACAAACTTGATGTAAGAAACACACTCATAACATACCTCGAAAGAATGAAGGATTGGCGAAGAACGACCTCTCTTTTTGTCCTCTATGCGGGAGTTAACAAAGGGAAGCAGGCATCCAAGAATACCATCAGCAGATGGATAAGAATGGCCATACAGATGACCTATGAGGCACAAAACCTCACTCCTCCAGGCGGGATCAGAGCAAACACAACCAGAGCCTGGGCAACCTCGGTTGCAGAGAAAGCAGGGGCAACTCCGGAGCAGATCTGCAGGGCAGCGACATGGTCGAGCTTCAGTACCTTTGCTAGGTACCATCGTATTGACCAGCTGTCCGACCAAGACCAGGCATTTGGTCGCAAGGTGCTCCAGTCTCTACCCCCACCCTAGTAAGTATTGCTTGATACATCCTCTGGGATGCTGCCCTGGAAGACGATTCTAGAAAATTGAGTTAGGTACCTGGTAACTCTTTTTCGAAGAAGTCTTCCAGGGCAGCACTAGTTCCCACCCTTAAACGACAAATACCAGGTACAATGGGGAAGCCTCAAGCTTACTGAGATTTCCTTTCGGTGCTTTAATACAACTGAGGCACGCAGGTAAGACTGTGAAATTTATAATGGTGGACTAATGTGTTTCCTGTTTCAGGGAGGAGGAGCCTATCTCGTGGATGCTGCCCTGGAAGACTTCTTAGAAAAAGAGTTACCAGGTACCCAACTCTATTTTCTGTCCGCTTGTCCTTCAGACACTATCTCCCCAGCAAGTGTGCCAGATCTGGGGTCAAGATGTATAAGCTCTGTGACAGGGCAAAAGGCTATACATATAGTTTTATGGTTTACGAGGGAAAAGACAGTCAGGTGGAGCCCCCCAACTGCCTAGACTACATAGGGAGCACTGGCAAGATTTTTGGGGACTTCGTGTCACCCTTATTCGGAAAGGGGTTCCACTTGTACGTGGATAGTTATTACACGAGCGTGACACTTTTTAGTCACTTGTTTGATTGTGGAATTGGCGCATGTGGCACTGTGTGATCTAATCGCCGGGGCTTCCCCACACGGCTTATAGAATCCCGACTTAGAGAGGGGGAGAAAGCCTGCTTGAAGTGTAATAATTTGCTCGCAGTAAAGGGATAATCGGAGTGTTTTTGTTCTGTCCTCCATTCACGCAGATACGACAGTCCAAATTCCAACGGCGACCGGTATTCTTGAGAAACCCCTCTGTGTCCACGAATACAACCTTAAAGCGGAGCGCCGCCGAAAAATTTTTTTTAAAAAGTCAGCAGCTACAAATACTGCAGTTGCTGACTTTTAAAACATGGACACTTACCTGTCCAGGGCGCCCGCGATGTCGGCACCCGAGGCCGAAGCGTCTCTCCGTCCTCGGGTGCTGCCGCCTCCATCTTCGGTAAGGGAATCAGGAAGTGAAGCCGTGCGGCTTCACTTCCCGGTTCCCTACTGCGCATGCGCGAGTCGCGCAGCGCAATACGGATGGTCCCTGCTGCCTCTGGGACCCGTGTGTTTGCCAGCAGGCAGCGGGGAGGGAGCAGGAAGTGGCGTAAATAACCGCAGATTCTGCGGCTATCTATGCCGGAAGTGGGTACAGATACCTGTAATATACAGGTATCTGTACCCCCCTCCCCCCTGAAAGGTGCCAACTGTGTCACCGGAGGGGGGGAGGAATCTGATGAGTGGAAGTTCCACTTTTGGGTGGAACTCCACTTTAATATGGGAGGGGTGGACTTCAACAACCAGTTGTTGGCGCCGTACTTAATTGCTGTAGGGCCAGATGCTGGTACAAAAAAGTGTCTGTATACTTATTCCAATTGACTCTGCTGAACGCTTATGTACTATACAAAGCTTCAGGATGAATTATATCCTTCCTTAAATTCCAGGAAGAGATTATCACAGCCCTTCTTTTTCCAGACGGTGCTGTGCCCCAACTTCCCAATGCAAATGCAGTGAGCCGGCTGCATGAGAGGCATTTTCCGTATGCCATCCCTGATACCCCTACCCAAAGAAAATGTTGTGTCTGTAGGAAACGCGGATATAGGCGTGACACGCACTATTATTGTCCCTCCTGTCCTGGTCAACCTGGTCTCTGCATCAGTGAATGTTTCCATCGCTACCACACACTAGTGGAGCATTAGCATAGGGTACAGCTCGGTACAGTCTAGGGCACACTTTCAAAGGGTCTCCAAAGATGCCATCGCATTTTGAGAGACCCGAACCTGGAACCGTTACAGTTACAAATAAAAGTGTAAGGAAAAATAAATATATAAAGTAAAAGAGCCAAAAATAGTTGTAGTATTGTTCTTCTCTCTCTCTCTATTGTTCTGCTCTGTTTTACTGTATTTTTTGCACTTCAATGTTTTATTGTTATTCCGTTTTATCATATTTGCTTTTCAGGTACGTAATTCTTTTATACTTCACTGTGTTTTATTGTTAACCATTAATTTCTTTTCAGGTACGCCATTCAGCTGCAGCACTGATTAATTCATCTTGACAGCAACAGCATTTGCTCTCTCGAAACATAAATCAGCGACTCCAGCGCTGTAGGAGGTGATTTCACCACCACAGTTAAAAAAAAGAGCATATATGCCGAAGCATGGGTGGAGCAGAGGTGGAGGGGCAATTTGCCCCTAACATTAGGGGCGGATTGCCCCCATGCTTCGGCATATATTTTTTTACTGTTGACACAGATTGTTGTTTTATTGAGGTTTTTTTTTTGTTACTATTGTTTGGTTTTCAGGTATGCCATTCAGCTGCAGCACTGATTTATGTATCTTGACAGCAACAGCGTTTGCTCTAAATGATACGTAAATCAGCGACTCCAGCGCTGTAGGAGGTGATTTCATCACCACAGTTAAAAAAAAACGGTGCATGCCCATCATTAGAAGTGGGTGGATGCAGGGCGGTATTCTAATGGTGGGCATAACCACTAATCAATCTCTGTTTTCGTTCAGCCTACAGGCTGCATGAAAAAAAAAGGACATTACAATATATGCCCAACAAGGACCAGCGACGTACTGGTATTGAGTAGTTATGAGTGGTTTTACCGGAATGATGCCTGCAGGTTTAGGTAACATCTTGGTATTGTTCTTTTCAGCCGGAGCTTGGCTTTCATGTGAAAGCAGTGCAAGGGAATGTCCCCCCCCCACCACCATCTTCCATGGTGTTCTCTGGCTCTCCTGTCCCACCGGGAACCTGAGAATGCAGTGGGTGGTTCCGCCAGCTGACCATAGAGCTGATCGGAGACCAGAATGGCTCCAATCATCTCTATGGCCTAAGAAACCGGAGGCTACGAGCATTTCATGACTTCGGTTTCGCTGGATATAAACAGCGCCATTGGGAACCGATCTTGGTGTGGTCAGATGATTTGAGACAGAGGAGAGATCTAGTGTCTAATAGACCCCAATTTTTTCAAAAAAGGAGTACCTGTCAATACCTATTGCTGTCATAGGGGATATTTACATTTCCTGTCATAACGATAAAAATGAGAAAAAAAGAAAATGAAAGGAACAGTGTAAAAATAAAATAAAAAAAGCAAAATAACTCATTTAAAAAATAAAGCACCCGTGTCCCCACTGTGCTCGCGCGCAAAGGGAAATCAAGCGTCGGTCTTGTGTCGTATGTAAACAGCAGTTGCACCATGCATGTGAGGTATCACCACGAATGTCAGATCGGTAATTCTAGCAGTAGACCTTCTCTGTAAATCTAAAGTGATAACCTGTAAAGGCTTTTAAAAATGTATATAGTTTGTTGCCGCTGCACGGTTGTGCGCAATTTTAAAACATGTCGTGTTTGGTATCTGTGTATTCGGTATAAGATTATCTTTTGTATTTTACCCAACATTTGTGCAATATAGTGTGTTTTTAGTGCATTAAAATAAAAAATAAAATACATTTTTTCCAAAAAAATTGCATTTGAAAAATCGCTGTGCAAATACTGTGTGGAAAAAAAATTGCAACACCCAATACTTTAATCTGTAGGGCCTTTTGCTTAAAAAAAATATATAATATTTTGGGGTTCAAAGTAATTTTATAGCAAAAAAAATAATTTTTTTTTCATGTAAATAAAAAGTGTCGGAAAAGGCTTTGTCTTCAAGTGGTTAGAAGAGTATTGCATAAGCTTCTAATGTTGTGCATAAAATGCCAGGACAGTTCAAACCCCCCCCCCCCCAAAATGACCCAATTTTGGAAAGTAGACACCCCAAGCTATTTGCTGAGAGGCATTTTGAGTTTATGTAATATTTTATATTTTGCCACAAGTTTTGGGAAAATTACAAACTTTTTTTTTTTTTTTTTTGCACAAAGTTGTCACAAAATGATCTATTGCTTGAACATGTCATGGGTATATGTGGAATTACACCCCAAAATACATTCTGCTGCTTCTCCCGAGTACAGGGATACCACATGTGTGAGACTTTTTGGGAGCCTAGGCGGGTACAGGACCCCCGAAAACCAATCACCGCCTTCAGAATTTGTTTTGGAAAATGAAGAAAGGAACATTTTTTATTTTTTTAAAATTTTTTCAAATTTCAAAACTTTGTGACAAAAAGCGAGATCTGCAAAATACTCAACGTGTCTACTTTCCAAAATGGGGGCATTTGGGGGGTTTTGTGCTATCTTGACATTTTATGGCCTCCGAAACTGTGATAGGTAGTGAGGAGTAAAAAACATTTACGCCCTTAGAAAGCCTGAAGGCGGTGCTCGGTTTTCGGGGTCCTGTACGCGGCTAGACCGCCAAAAAGTCCCAAACATGTGGTATCCCCATACTCGGGAGAAGCAACAGAATGTATTTTGGGGTGTAATTTCACATACACCAATGGCATGTTTGAGCAATATATCATTTAGTGACAACAATGTGAAGAAAAAAAAAACGTTTTTGTCATTTTCCCGAAACATTTTCCCGAAACATTTTCCCGAAACTCAGCAAATTCCTTGGGGTGCCTACTTTCCAAAATGGGGTCATTTGGGGGGGGGGGGGGGGGTTATTGCCCTTCCATTATAGCACCTCAAGAAATGAGTTAGGCAGTCATAAACTAAAAGCTGCATAAATTCCAGAAAATGTGCCCAAGCTTGTAGAGGCTATAACTTTTGCGCAAACCAATAAATAAACGCTTATTGCATTTTTTTTTACCCGAGACATTTGGCTGAATGCATTTTTGGCCTAAATGTATGACTAAAATTGAGTTTGTTGTATTTTTTTTATAACAAAAAGTAGAAAATATCATTTAAAAAAAAATAAAAATCTGTCTTTTTTTCACTTATTTGGCAAAAAATAAAAACCGCAGAGGTGATCAAATACCACCAAAAGAAAGCTCTATTTGTGGGAAAAAAAAGGACTTGTTTGGGTACAGCATTGCATGATCGCGCAATTACCAGTTAAAGCAGCACAGTACCAAATTGCAAAAAGTGCTCTGGTCAGGAAGGGGGTAAATCCATCCAGGGCTGAAGTGGTTAAGGTAGCCAAACGCCTTGTCATCTAATTAGTGACGGGCATGAATGGATGAACAAGATTCCCACTGTCCCTACCTACTATCTAGCGAAACCACAGCCAAGGGAATGGGCTTGGCGGAATCAGTGGGGGAAGAAGACCCTGTTGAGCTTGACTCTAGTCTGCAACTCTGAAGAGACATGAGAGGTGTAGGATAAGTGGGAGGCCCCTGCCCCCACGGTAGGGCGCTGCCGGTGAAATACCACTACTCTTATTGTTTTTTTCAATTGCCCGGTGAGGCGGTAGGTCAAGCCCTGAGGGGCTCTTGCTTTTGGTTCCAAGCACCCGGCAGGCGTAACCCACTCCGAGGACAGTGGCAGGTGGGGAGTTTGACTGAGGTGGTACACCTGTCAAACCGTAGCGCAGGTGTCCTAAGGCGAGCTCAGGGAGGACAGAAATCTCCCGTGGAGCAGAAAGGCAAAAGCTCCCTTGATCTTGATTTTCAGTATGAATGCAGAGCGTGAAAGCAGAACCTCAGGATCCTTCTGACTTTTTGGGTTTTAAACAGGAGGTGTCAGAACCACACCTACTTACCTGGTATTTTTCTCTTTTTTAACCACTTCAGCCCCAGAAGGATTTACCCCCTTAATGACCAGGCCATTTTTTGCGATACGGCATTGCGTCGCTTTAACTGACAATTGCGCTGGCATGCAATGCTGTACCCAAACAAAATTGATGTTCTTTTTTTCAACAAATAGAGCTTTCTTTTGGTGGTATTTGCTCACCGTTGTGGTTTTTATTTTTTGCGCTATAAACAAAATAGGACCGTCAATTTTGAAAAAAAAAAAAAAAATTTCTTCATCGGTTTATTCTTCTACATATTTTTGGTAAAAAAAAAAAAAAACGCAATAGGCGTATATTGATTGGTTTGCGTAAAAGTTATAGCATCTACAAAATAGGGGATAGATTTATGGGATTTTTCTTCTTCTTCTTTTTTTTTACTAGTAATGGCGGTGATCAGCAATTTTTAGCGAGATTGCAGCAAACAGATCGGACACTTTTTTGGGACCAGTCACATTATTACAGTGATCAGAGCTAAAAATAGCCACTGATCACTGTATAAATGACGCTGGCAGGGAAGGGGTTAACACTAGGGGCCCATCAAGGGGTTACGTGGTCCTTAGGGAGGTGTTTCTAACTGGGGGGAGGGGACTGACAGGGAGTAAAGAAAGATTGCTGTTCCTGATCGCTATGAACAGACATCTCTCTCTACTCCCCTGTCTGGCTCTAATCCCCCCCCCCATTCCTCCTTCTAGCAAATACATCCCCCCATTCCTG
Source organism: Aquarana catesbeiana (assembly GCF_042186555.1). Taxonomy (NCBI): domain Eukaryota; kingdom Metazoa; phylum Chordata; class Amphibia; order Anura; family Ranidae; genus Aquarana; species Aquarana catesbeiana. The sequence goes on along the minus strand of NC_133334.1, from coordinate 84,672,269 downwards.
ATTAAACTTCTCAGCACAGATAGCTGAGAAAGAGGGGTGTCTGCGGAGGAGAGAGGGAAGGTCTGGAGGGATCTAAGAAGGAGACGAGGAATAGAGAGGAAAGTTCTTGAGCTGAGTTGTCCCCCCCTCTCCCATCCTTGTACTTACAGACAGGACCACACTAGGAACTAGGGATGAGCTTGATGTTGGAGTCTAATGCAAGTTCGACTCCAATATTGGGTGTTCGCCCATTTGCTGAACAGCGAACAATATGGGACGTTCGCGGGAAATTCGAGGGTCGCGGAACGCTCCATAATGCACTACAAGATCGCAGTGCATTAGTGTCTGATGATTGGCCAAAGCATGCACCTGACCTGCATGCTTTGGCCAATCACTGCGCGCTCTGCAGAGAGAGCCATAATTGGCCAAAGGCAGGGTGCCTTTGGCCAATCATGGCTCAGGGGGACTAAGTCCACACCCCACACTATATAAGGCTGCTTACATAGCGGTCTTGTATAGTGTGTGACTGTGGACAGAGATAGATTGAGCTAGATTAGGCAGGCAGGTGTGATATATATATGTATATAATACAGTGCAGCCGGTGTACATTTTCTAATACACCTCAGGCGGTGCACACAGTATATAATACAACGTGTACAGTTTCTAATACACTTCAGGCGGTGTACACAGCATATAATACAATGTAGTGTGCTGTGAAAAGAAAAGAATCCCCATCATGTCCGGAAGGCTACCAAGGAGAGGCAGACGCTCACAGGCCACTAAAAGAGGGCAAGCAGCCTCTGTGTCTACAGTTAACAGTGGTGGTCATTGACATGGTGCATCCTCTGCAGGTGGCCGTGGGGCACGCTTGTCCTTTTTTTCTGCTGCTGGCCATGTTATTGAGCCACAACATGCAGAAGGGTTGGTGGAGTGGATAACAAAGTCGTCCTCATCCTCTGTTACCCAGGCTCATAGTAGTCTGCCTTCCAACGCAGCTGCCAAAGCGGCCTATTCCACCGGCTCCTTGTCCATAGTTACACTTCCATAGCCCCACCAGCGTGTACGGAGGAGTCCCCAGAATTATTCGATCACAGTGTCGGTTACATGCTGCTGGAGGATGCGCAGCAATTTGAAGGTTCCCAGGTGGAGGAAGGGAGTAATGTGAACCTAGAGAGAGGGGGTGCCACAGAAGGACAAGAAACTGGAAGTCATGTTCCCCAAGCTGCAGCATACTGCGAAGTTTGCTCCAGTGACAAGGAGGGAGGGGATGATGAAGTCACTGACCGTACTTGGGTGCCTGAGAGAAGAGAGCAGGAAAGTGAGGAGGAGGCACAACTCCAACAAGGCAGGATGTCCTCCAGGGGTCAGCTTAAGGGCAGTCACCCTATTGCATCACACCGCAGGTGCAGGGCACTGCTGATTCCCTGCTGACTTTTAAAAGTTCCCTTGTTGGCCTTTTTCGACACATGTGCAGCAGATCGCACCGTTGCTGATTGCAACCTATGTCTGAATCGGATCAAGCGTGGGCAGAACAGCAGCCGCTTAGGCACCACATGCTTGACCAGACATATGATGACCTGCCATGCAGTCCGTTGGCAGCAGCACCTGAAAGACCCATATCACAGAAAAAGGCAGACTTCTCCTTGCTCCTCATCTGGGATCTCAAAACCTACTATACCTCCAGTCCTCTCAAAAACCTGAATGAAGGTATAGCAATAGGTGTCAAGTACTTGCAGCCAATCTGCTAGCAGTACCCCACCAGTTGATTTCAGCAGGCAAATTTCCCTACCCCAGATGCTGAACCGTAAAAAGAAATTCTGTCCCAGCCATCCACATGCTCAGCGTCTAAATGCTAGCTTGGCCAAATTGCTAGCACTGCAACTGCTGCCTTTTCAGCTGATAGACTCAGCCTCCTTTCGTGAATTTGTGGAATGTGCTGTACCACAGTGGCAGGTTCCAAAACGCCATTTCTTTTCACGTAAGGCCATTCCGGCTCTCTACTGCCATGTGGAAGGCAATGTTTTGGTCTCGTTGGACAGGGCGGTCAGCAGTTCATATTACCGCTGACTCATGGTCCAGCAGGCATGGGCAGGGACGTTGCCTTTCCTTCGCGGTGCACTGGGTAACTCTGCTGGCAGCTGACAAGGATGCAGGACAGGGTTCAGTGTTGGAGCTTGTTCTGCCACCATGCCTCCAAAAAGCTAGTGGTGATTCTGCCACAACATCTGTATGCTCCCCTCCCACCTCTTCTTCTTCCTCTATGGCCTCTTTTGCAGAATTGTTCTGAACCAGCATTGCTCCCTAAACGCTCAAGGGGCTACTACGCAAGCAGTCAGACAAAAAGATGTCATGCGGCGCTTGAGTTGGTCTGCCTAGGGGACAGGAGCCACACTGGGGCAGAGATTCTGTCAGCTCTGCAGGGGCAGGCTCAAAGGTGGTTGATGCCACGCCAGCTTCAGGCAGGAATGATTGTATGCGACAATGTCACTAACCTTCTCTCCGCCCTCCGACAGGGACACTTGACCCATGTTCCATGTTTGGCACACGTCCTGAAATTGGTGGTGCAGCGTTTCTTGACCAGGTACCCAGGCTTACAAGATTTCCTGAGGCAGGCCAGAAAAGTCTGTGGTCATTTCTGCTGGTCATACAATCCCAGTGCTCAGCTGGCTGACATTCAAAGGGAATGCAACCTGCCCATCAACCACCTCATTTGTGACATGCCCACCAGGTGGAACTCAACGTTGGCAATGCTGCAGCGGCTGCACACACAGCAGAGGGCCATCGATGAGTACCTGTGCGAGTATGGCACCAGGAAAGGGTCAGGGGAGCTTGGCTTCTTTTCGGCGCGCCAGTGGCTACTGATCTAGGATGCATGCACTGTCCTGTAACTATTTGAGGAGGCCACAAGGATGGTGAGCAGCGGCAATGCATGCATCAGTGACACTGTCCCTCTAGTTTTCCTGCTGGAGCACACACTTTGTGAAATCATGGACAGGGCACTTGAGGCAGAACAGCGGGAGAAAGAGGAGGACTTCCTTTCCTCTCAAGGCCCCCTTTATCCAGATAGCATTGCTGTGGGTCCGCCAAACACACAGGAAGAAGAGGAGGAGGATTGTGTCAGCATGGATGTTGAGGATAACATACAGCAGTCTTCAACGGATGTTTTTCAGTCCCCAGAAACCCAAGAAGTTGTACGTGGCTGGGAGGAGGTAGTTATGGCTAATGTGATTCTTAGTGACCCAGAGGACTCAGAATCGAATGCTTCTGCAAACTTGCGCTGCATGGCCTCCCTGATTCTGCAAAGCCTGCGAAAGGATCCTAGGATTCATGGTATTAGGGAGAGGGTCATTACTGGCTGGCAACCCTTCTTGATCCACATTAAAAGAGTAAGGTTGCAGAACTTATCCTGCCTTCGCAGAGGGAGCAGAGGATGAAACATCTTCAGGAGGCCTTGAAGAAAAGTTTGTGTAACGCATTTCCAGACCCTGTGAGGTTTCCATTTCCTGGTGCTGGACAACGTGTTTCTGAGGCTTCGTTCAGTCAGCGGAAGAGCGGTGCAGCATGTGGCCGACTGACTGATGCCGTTAAACAATTTTTCAGTCCTAAGCGCTAAGGTCTGATAGGTTCCAGCAACCATCGACAGCGTCTGCATTATATGGTGCAGGAATATCTAGGGGCAAGAGTAGACTTGGAGACCTTTCCAACAGAGCATCCACTGGGTTACTGGGTCTTGAGGTTGGACCACTGGCTAGAACTTGCTCAATATGCAATTGAGCTACTGGCCCATCCTGCATCCAGCGTGCTTTCTGAACGCACATTCAGTGCTGCTGGAGGGTTTGTAACGGATCAATGAGTGTGCCTGTTCACAGACTCCGTTGAAAGGCTCACATTTAGAAAGATGAATCAGTCCTGGATCAGCAGCTATCAAGCATCTGATGCTGATGTAACTGATTGAATTTGCTATGGATCTGGGATCCCTTGAAGACTGCCAATGATGCCTAGCCTATTCCTCCCCAATCATGATGATGCTAGCTTCCAATAATAATTTTGGTTTAGGGCAACACCACCACCCAAAGCCCAATTTTTCTGCCCCTGTTTAACAGGGGCATGTAATTACAATTTTTGAAATAATATTTAACAGCAGGGCCCCTTCCTGCGCCCAACAAGAGTAATACCATGTACACATGATCGGAAATGCCGCCAGCAAAACTCCGATGAGAGCTTTTTGTTGGAAAATGCGATTGTGTGTATGCTTCATCGGTCTTTTGCTGGTGAAATTCCAGCCAGCAAAAGATTGAGAGCATGTTCTCTATTTTTCCGTCGGGAAAAGTTCCTATCAGAAAATGCGATCATCTGTATGCAATTCGGACGCGCAAAAAATCACGCATGCTCGGAAACAATTCGAAGCATGCTCTGAAGCATTGAACTTCATTCTCGGCTCGTCATAGTGTTGTACGTCACCGCGTTCTTGACGGTCGAAAGTTCAGAGAACATTTGTGTGACCGTGTGTATGCAAGACAAGCTTGAGCGGAATTCCATTGGAGAAAACATGCAAGATATTTCGGACAGAAATTCCGCTCGTGTGTACGCGGCATAATTGTGAGGAGTAATGCCCCGTACACACAGTCGGATTTTCCGATGGAAAATGTCCGATCGGAACGTGTTGTCGGAAATTCCGACCATGTGTGGGCTCCATCGGACGTTTTCCATCGGAATTTCCGACACACAAAGTTGGAGAGCAGGAGATAAAATTTTCCGACAACAATATCCGTTGTCGGAAATTCCGATCGTGTGTACACAAATCCGACGGACAAAGTGCCACGCATGCTCAGAATAAATAAAGAGATGAAAGCTATTGGCCACTGCCCCGTTTATAGTCCCGACGTACGTGTTTTACGTCACCGCGTTTAGAACGATCGGATTTTCCGACAACTTTGTGTGACCGTGTGTATGCAAGACAAGTTTGAGCCAACATCCGTCGGAAAAAATCCTAGGATTTTGTTGTCGGAATGTCCGAACAAAGTCCGACCGTGTGTACGGGGCATTAGTGTTATGGAACCACCACCACCCAAGGCACAATTTTTTTGCCCCTGTTTAACAGGGGCATGTAATTACAATTTTTGAAATAATATTTAACAGCAGGGCCCCTTCCTGCGCCCAACAAGAGTAATACCATGTACACACGATCGGAAATGCCGCCAGCAAAACTCCGATGAGAGCTTTTTGTTGGAAAATGTGATTGTGTGTATGCTCCATCGGTCTTTTGCTGGTGGAATTCCAGCCAGCAAAAGATTGAGAGCATGTTCTCTATTTTTCGGTCGGGAAAAGTTCCTATCAGAAAATGCGATCATCTGTATGCAATTCGGACGCGCAAAAAATCACGCATTCTCGGAAACAATTCGAAGCATGCTCTGAAGCATTGAACTTCATTCTCGGCTCGTCATAGTGTTGTACGTCACCGCGTTCTTGACGGTCGAAAGTTCAGAGAACATTTGTGTGATCGTGTGTATGCAAGACAAGCTTGAGCGGAATTCCATTGGAGAAACCATCCAAGATATTTCGGACAGAAATTCCGCTCGAGTGTATGCGGCATAATTGTGAGGAGTAATGCCCCGTACACACGGTCGGATTTTCCGATGGACAATGTCCGATCGGAGCGCGTTGTGGGAAATTCCGACCATGTGTGGGCGCCATCGGACATTTTCCATCGGATTTTCCGACACACAAAGTTGGAGAGCAGGAGATAAAATTTTCCGACAACAAAATCCGATCGCGTCAATTCCGACCGTGTGTGGCCTGTTCCGACGCACAAAGTGCCACGCATGCTCAGAAGAAATTCCGACACGGGACAGCTCGTTCTGGTAAACTTAGCGTTCGCAATGGATACAGCACTTTCGTCACGCTGCAATGTTAAAAATGGTTTAATACAGCGCACTCTCTTCTTCTTTATAATGTGACAAGAATGAAGTAGTTTTGCTGCTCATATTCACACACACTTCTCACAAAGTTTGATTTGTGTTTTTTTAGTGTGATTCCCTGAATATATTGTTATTAGTTGTCACATCTGACAGTTTTATATTTTTTTTTTTTTTTTTTTTGATTTAAGCCTTTTTTTTTCTTTAATGTTTGGATTTTTTCCAAGGCTGATCTTTGTTCAATGTTTTTTTATTTTTCCTCCAGAATATTTTTGTGTGTGTTTTGTGTGTCAAGTTACCCCAACACCATTGATATCTTTTATTATTTAATCTCAAGGAGATTGGTGTTGGTGTCCCTTGTTCATTTCACATTGTATATTTGAAATGTACCTGAATCCTCACAAACAAACTGTCCTTTTTGAAGTAAAACACATAGGAGAGTATAATTCAAAACAAAATTATTTTATTAAGGGATCAGAACCAAACAAAGAGGAAGGCAACACTGGATCAACATGAGAAATTAGCGAAGCCTGGGACCCCCACGGCAGACATCAATTCTTCAACATCAAAATTGGTGGCCTGAGGAGTCCATATGTAAGGGAGGGCAGTCTGGTCCAGAATTCGCAGAGATCCGGATAGCAGCAGATGACATCCAGGGCCGGACTGGGAATAACATCCAGCCCTGGAAAAAATTTCATACCAGCCCCACAGCATTATTATACCACCGCAACAGCATACCGTCATTGATTTCTTGTTCATGAAAGGGAAAACCATAAAATGCACATTTGAAGAGTGTATTATATATAGATAAGACAGATATGAAATCACATAGGGCTTTATATATATATAAATAAAAGCAAATTCCAGTTAAAAGTGGTAAGTGATCAATCATCAAGGGGGACCCCAGGAACTCAGAACGTGGGAGGGGGGGGGAACCACCTTCCACAGAAAGAATACACTAAGGTAAGGGGGGGTGGGTTACTGATATAAGGCTGTGCTTTATATCGGTGCCCCCTTACATTATCGTATTCACTCCCCCCTTACATCAGTGACCCCCCCCTTCAGACTGGCCTAGCGGTGCTGTCACTGACCTCCTCTCAGGTGCACCGTCCCAGCGGTGCTCCCACTCTTGACTCCTCTGCAGACTCCCTCAGAGACTGCAGACATGATACAGGAGATGGTCAGAGACTGCAGACATGATACAGGAGCTCAATGCAGCCTCACCAGTGCCCATCAAATGCAGCCTCACCAGTGCCCATCAAATGCAGCCTCACCAGAGCCCATCAAATGCAGCCTCATCAGTACCAATCAAATGCAGCCTCACTGTGCCCATCAATGCAGCCTTACTGTGCCCATCAATGCAGCCTTACTGTGCCCATCAATGCAGCTTCACTGTGCCCATCAATGCAGCCTCACTGTGCCCATCAAATGCAGTCCCACTGTGCCAGTGAATGCAGTCTCACTGTGCCAGTGAATGCAGTCTCACTGTGCCCAGGAATGCAGCTTCACTGTGCCCATCATTGCAGCCCCTCGTTTTGGATGGGGACAGTGCTCCTTCCAGAGGATCTGTTTGCTGTGAGATGGAGTGGTCCCTGGCCACCTGCACCTTTAGCCATCCTCATTTTCCGGCCCCAGTCAGCCTGTCCTCTGGTCCTGGGGAAGTGGAGAGCACTGGGTGGGAGCTGGAAAGAAGGGGGAGCAGAGAGTACTGGCGGGGTTGGAGAGCACATGGGTGGGGGCAAAGAGCAGGGGGGAGTGGAGATCACAGGGATGGGGAGCGGAGAGCGCTGGGGGGGGGACTTGAGAGCACTGGGGGTCCAAAAAGAACAGAGGTGGAGAGTACTGTGGGGGCTAAGAGTGTGGGGTGGCGAAGAGCACTGGGGGAGGGGCAAAAAAACAGGGGTGGAGAGCACTGGGGGATACAAAGAGCAGGGGGCAGTGGAGAGCAATGGGGGGAGCTTGAAAGCACCAGTGGGGGAGGGGCAGAAAAACAGGGGTGGAGAGCACTGGGGGGTACAAAGAGCAGGGGGGAGTGGAGAGCAATGGGGGGAGCTTGAAAGCACCAGTGGGGGAGGGGCAGAAAAACGGGTGGAGAGCACTGGGGGGTACAAAGAGCAGGGGGGAGTGGAGAGCAATGGGGGGAGCTTGAAAGCACTAGTGGGGGCCAGAAAGAACAGGGGTGGAAAGCACGGGGGACTGGAGAGCACTGGCGGGGGTTGGAGAGCACATGGGTGGGGGCAAAATGCAGGGGGGAGTGGAGAGTACAGGGGTGGGGAGAGGAGAGTGCTGGGGGGGAAGCTTGAGAGCACTGGAGGGGGAGCCAAAAAAAAACAGGGGTGGAGAGCACGGGGGGGGGGGGGGGCTGGAGAGCGATGGGTGGAGCTTGAGAGCACCAGGGGGGACCGAAAACAGGGGTGCGGAGAATGGGGGGCTGGAGAGCACTGGGGTGGGGGCTGGAGAGTGATGGGGAGAGCTGGAGAGCACTGGGGGGGGGAAAGAACATGGGTGGAGAGCACTGGGGGAGTGAAGAGCACTGGGATGGTGGCTAGAGTAGGATGGGGAGAGCTGGAGAGCAGGGGGGGCAGAAAAAACATGGGTGGAGAGAACTGTGAGGGGGGGGGCTGGAGAGTGTGGTGAGGGGAGGAGAGCATGGGGGGGAGCCAGGGAGCACAAGGAGAACTGGGGGGGCCAGTAAAAGAAGTTGGATAGGAGGATCCGCGGGGGGCCGCATATAGAGGAAATTAGCTTTCTATATTCCTCCATGCAGCCGCTGAATACTTGATTCTCCTCCTCTCCCTCCTGCAAGTATTCAGCGGCTGCATGGAGTAATATAGAAAGCTAATTTCCTCTATATGCGCCCCCCCGCCGATCCTCCTATACAGGCACACAGGGCGGACTGTACGGGCGGGCATCTACTGGATCCCTCTCTCCTGCTCCTGTGTGTCACGGAACTGGCTGGATCTGTGTTCTGCGGCCGCGCTGTAACATGGTCCTGCCCCCCTAGACCGGCTCGTGTGATAGGCGGAACACTGATTCTATCCACTATCACACAAGCCGGTCTAGGGGGGCGGGACCGTGTTACAGCGCGGCCGCCGAACAAAGATCCAGCCAGCTCCGTGACACACAGGAGCAGGAGGGGAGCACTGCAGCCGCAACTCAGGCAGCCTACCGGGAAATCTCCCGGTATCCCGGTAGGCCAGTCTGGCCCTGATGACATCTGTGTCCCCAGGCTGTGGTACCACAAGAGGCTGCATCTTTTGGCCGACCAGACTGAACCCAGGGCAATCACTGTCTGGTCTTCCTTTCACGCTTCATTCCCGGCTGTAGCTGTGCAGTTGGAGATGTGGCAGGAGGAGGAGTAGGACCTGGAGGAGGAGGAGGACTGGGGGGACCTGGAGGAGGACTGGGGGGACCTGGGGGAGAGGGAGGAGGAGGAGGACCAAAGCGAAGGTGTGTCTGAGGTGTAATTTGGCCCCTCATACCTTTCTCCAGAGCCTCCGATATGAGGGCCTCACACAAGACTTTTTGGCCCTTCTCCATCCTCTGCATTTTATATGCAATGAAGGCAGCAATGTTCTCCTCCATGGTGTGGGGTGCTCCCAGGACCTCTGTAGCCCTCCAAAAGAATGCTATAGCAGCCTCCTCTAGGGTACTCCTCCTACTGCCACTTTCTCTTTTCAGGGGAGGTGGAGGGACCTGCAGATCAGCCAGCCGGCTCGGCCCGGCCACCTCCTGGCTGAGACTTCCCTGTGTATGAAAAAGGGACATGGTTTAATGTTTTGCATCATCAATCACAATCCTAAATTAGTACTCCAAACTAACATCTAGTTAACATCATTGATTGGACAAGCAGAAATATTTCGAGGAATGCTATACCTGGCTCAATCTGGGCTCTTCCACATGTGGCCTGGAAGGCCCAGGTTGGGCATCAGAAGCCTCAGCCGGGGGGGGGAAGGAAGCGTGGAAGGAAGACTGGAGAGGGATGGCCTGGGTTCAGTCTGGCCTGCCAGAAAATGCAGCCTGTCGTAGTACAACATCCTGGGGACATAGATGTCATCTGCTGCTCCGGATCTCTGTGAATCCAGGACTTTCTTGCGCTCCCTCAGATATGTGCTCCTCAGGCCACCAATGAAGATCTTTAAATAGGTGATGTCTGCCGTGGGGGTCACCTGCTTCACAATTTCACACAATTGCTCCAGTGCTGCCTTCCTCTTTGCTTGGTTCTTGAAATGGGGTGGGTAATCTCCCACAAACAGGGCAGCTCCCTTAGCATCTCTACGAATACTGACATGAAGTCATTGTCTTTCATTAAGATATCCATGTTCACTGCAAGACACAACACAAGACAAAGCCTAATGTCAGACAAAACTCTCCTAATCTTTTACAATATAGGCCTCAATGTAGAAGCAGTATAGGCACAAGTTTGTCTCTTACCTTCGTTCTTACGATCGGCGCCTCCAATGCTCCTTCCTCCGCTCACAGATCGTACGTAATACGCACGCGTGTTACGCTTTATATACACTGCGCATGCGTGTAACTCCGCCCGCCCCTGACGTTCTTTCTAGTCTATTCCCCGCCCCTTTTCGTTTGGCGCAGTGGGTGAAGAGCACATGGCGGAGTCACAGCAGGTGCGTGATAATTGCAGGAACGAGGAGGAGGAAAGCCACGGATCAAGGCACGTCCCGATCCAGAAGGAGGCGTTTTAAGGCCACAAATATGTCCTTTGGGAGATGTTGGAGATGGTCGACATCATGAAGAAGTCCGACTATGATGGAAAATATGGGCCTTACCCCAACCCGAACATCCGAAAGGCCAAGATCATGGCGAAAGTGGTCAGGAGTCTTGAGAGGAATTTCGGGGTCCGAAGATCAAAAGATCAGCTCAGGAAGCGGTGATCGGACCTGAAATTGAGAGAGCCAGAGCAGTACCGAAAGATCCGGAGAGTGCTGCAAAAAAGTAAGTAGTTGTGCTGTGTTCCTATTCTTTCTGTCTTTATTCCGTTCGTTCTGCTCCATATGCTTTTAGTAATTGTAACGTTTAAAAGGGCAACTTTAATGTTCATGGGCCCATTATTCGTTCGTATCAAACATTTTTCTTTCGGCCTCTAAAACACCATTGTTTAGGCCATATGCATTTTCCCACATTTTTTTGGGGCCTACTTGGATGCCAAATATTTGTTTGTGTAGATGGGTTTGTTAGTAGAATGAAATGCAAACTAGATTGTGTGTAAGGAGAGGACACTGAGCAGCTGTTTTCACATCTGGACACTGGAGCACTAGTGTGGGACCCCAGAACACCCTTTTTATTAGGGGGGCCACACAGGTGCTCCAGTGTATACTATAGGGGGTGCTACATCTGTGAAGCTTGTACAAAACAGGTAAAGTATTGCAGCTTGACAAAGGCCAATAAAAAATATACATCTTGGAACTCGGCTAAAATAGACAATTGTACCCCACTTCCAAGCAATGTTTCCTATTTCTAGTTCTGCCATCAAATATCTGTGTGCTAAGTATACCATTTTTTTTTTTACATAGGGGAGAAAAGACTCGGAGCACACCCCTCATCCCAGGAGACCAGAGACCCCCCACCCCTGGAAGAAGGGGAAATACCGCAAACCCAAGAAGAAGAGCAGGAGGAAGAAGAAGACGTGGTGGAGATTGGCACCACAACAGGTGAGTGTCTGCGACCACAGGCTCAGGTAAACGAGATGGATGGTGGCAGATTTTTGAGACCTATTTTTGTTTTCTTTATCTCTTTTTAGGTGATCGTGATGTGAGGGAGAGAGAACGCTTTACTTCTGAAAGTGCCCAGATCCTCATCAGGGAGATCAGGGGGTGTAATCTCGAATTGTACAACATACAGCAACAAATCAGTGATGTTATTAAAAAAATAATAACATCATTGATGTTTTGGGGTGAATTTAAACCCCACAAAATAACTTGTTTTATTGTGGTCCAATCTTAAAAAATTTTTTTCAATGTTTTGAAAAGCCAAATTTGGAGGATGCACACAGTGTGCCAACATGTGCTATCTGCCATCACGGGAGATCAATGGACGCGTTTTGGGGGTGCAACCCCTTCCTCAATTATAAAGTCGCGTTGAAGAAGGGCTTGCTCCCCCAAAACATGTCCCTTGATCCCCCCTGATGGCACATAGCACATGTTGACATTCGTAAATTGGTGTGCATCTTCCAAATTTGGCTTTTCCAGGGGTGATTTCCCCCCATCTGAACACTCTATCAAACCCAGTTCCTAAATACTGATGTCTGATATAGCCTTCAGGTTTTACCTAATGTGAACTTTGTAAGTTCAAGTTTTTTGGCTTTCTTGTTGGTTTTACACAGGCCTGTTTTATCTGAAATGGATATTTCGATTTTTGATAATGCTACAGCAAAAATTGTTATACAACAAACATGTTGGTTTGTTTGAAAAACCTTTGGTAAATGCACATGTGATTGTGCAGGTATAAAAAAGTGGCTTACTCAAGAATGTGTGGATTATTGTCTCAACACTACAACACTTTTGGGGAGATGTAATTGCTGTTTTATGCAAAAATGGGGGTTATTTCCTAAGGGCAAATACACTTTGCACTACAAGTGCAGGTTCAGTGCAGGTTCAGTGCAGTTGCAAGTGCACTTGTAGTGAAATGTGTTTTTGCATTTAGGAAGTACCAGCCAACACTGTTTTTTATAAGGTTACCCAATCACGACATTTTCTGCACTCAACACATTTCTGTCAGGGTCAGCTAAAACAAACACAAGCAGTAAATGTCCACAAAGAATTTATTTTGGTTGTTTTTTATTTGAAAAAGGTTTCACAGATTGTCTGGCATATTGATAGCCCCCCTACCCGCAAAGAACTCCAGGTAGCGTAACCGGACATCACGGGCACTCAGGGAGGGCAAGCCAGGACGGCCACTTTCAAGCGCCGTCAATGTTGATGGATTTGGGATTCCGGCCTCAGGCCCAACTGAGCCAGCATAGTTGGCTGAATGTTTTCTTAAAAAATTATGAAGAACACAGCAGGCAAGTATTATATGGTTCAGTTTATACTCCGCCATATGGATGGGTGTCAGAAATAATCGGAACCGGCTGGCCAGGATTCCAAATGTGTTCTCCACCACTCTTCGGGCTCTGGCCAGCCGGTAATTAAAAACCCTCTGTTCCGGGGTGAGGGTCCTCATCGGGAATGGCCGCATCAGGTGGTCCCCCAGCGCAAATGCTTCATCAGCAACGAACACAAATGGGAGACCTTCAACATTGTCCTCTGGAGGTGGCAAGTCCAAGCTGCCATTCTGAAGACGCCTGTAGAACTCCGTCTGGGCGATCACTCCACCATCGGACATCCGGCCATTCTTCCCCACGTCCACATACAGGAACTCGTAATTAGCCGACACCACCGCCAACATCACTATACTATTAAACCCCTTGTAATTATAATAGTACGACCCCGAGTTGGGTGGTGGGACGATGTGGACGTGTTTCCCATCAATTGCCCCTCCGCAGTTAGGAAAGTCCCACCGCTGGGCAAAGTGGGAGGCCACAGTCTGCCATTCCTGTGGCGTTGAAGGAAACTGTTGAGGAAAAAACAATAAACATTACTATTTTTTCACAGAAACATGGCAAGCAGATTATACACAAACATTATGGGGCAACCTCCAGATAGCATTTATTAAGGGGAATTTAAGAAGGCCAAAATATAAGGTACACCTATCATATTCCCCCTCCCCCCCTCTCATGGGCCATTTCTAACATTATAGGGGGGGGAACTCTTGGACAGGTAACCCTCTTCACTTCATTGAGAGATGAATGCCTAAATACAGGGTATTACTTGGAACAGACCCTCCTTAGTTATACTATTGGCAGACCACTGGACAGGTAAGAAGTGTCATAATACAAAGATATAAATACACACTGTACACATTTGAGCACATTTGAACATTCTGATATTACCTATCAAGGTAATAATAGGATACAAAAACTTTAAACAGTACCATTGGAAAGTATACAGGCAGGCCCTTGCACTACATGCTTTGGGGAATTCATCCATAAATCTGAGCACTAAAGAGATGGGTATAGTGTGTATGGGTTTGGCAAAGTCAGCAGATAGATGATTGAGGATAGAGAATTGGGATCAGCTGACTTAGCAGTTGGGGGAGGGAGGGTTACAAAAAATTTGGGGACACCACAAAAAAAAAAGCCTCTGGCACTCTGCCTGAATTTAAATAAAAAATAACATTTGCAAACATTTTATGGGGTGTTTGGGGTAAAGCACTACTATAGAGCTGATAAAATACATTGTTAAGTGACTACATGAGGTGAATATAGGGGCAGGAGAAACCATGCTGGAGAGGTTATTGAAGGGCAAATATGTATGAAGGACCTAAAATAATAATTACATAAAAATCCAGCATGCATGAGAACAAAGGGGACATTCACAGCATATTACAATCATGGTAATTAGGGAATGAGGAAAGAAATACAATATATTAGCAAACATTCAATACAATAAAATGTGATATAAAAGGATAAAAATCTTACCTTCATATACTCCTTCTGCAGGACCTGGATGATGGCAGAACAGGTCTCTGGGATAATGATACCCAGAGCCTGGGGGGAGATGCCTGTCGAGAACTTCAAGTCCTGCAGACTTCTCCCTGTGGCCAAATACCGCAAGGTAGCGACCAACCTCTGCTCCGGAGTGATGGCTTGCCTCATGCAGGTATCCTGCCTGCTGATATAGGGGGTCAGCGAAGCCAACAAACGGTGAAACACGGGGTCCGTCATCCTGAGAAAGTTCCTGAAATCATCAGGATTATTCTCACGGATCTCACGGAGCAAAGGCATATGACAGAACTGGTCACGCTGAAGCAACCAATTCTTGGCCCATGAACTCCTCCCCACCCTGTTCATGGACTGGACTTGTGTCAAGGTCAGAACCCCAACACCAAGCCCCCGCACAGCACGAACTCTACGAGGAGTACGCATACGAAACATGGCTAGAAAACGGTCGGCTGCTCAGAACGAAGTAACAGAACGCACTGAAGAACAGCAAGGCCTGTGAAGAGCGACCTGAAAAACAGCAACGAGCAGGCAAGATCACACAGAAAACTCTGATACGAACTGACTGCACGCACTGAAGAGCAGATACAAACCCACAAGCACAAACTGAACGGCAGAAAACGATCTGAAAGCCACGAGTCTGAAAAAGCGCGAATCGTCTCTCACCAAACTTTTACTAACACGAGATTAGCAAAAGGAGCCCAAAGGGTGCCGCGCTTGGTTCTGAACCGGCCTTTTCTAGTCTCGTCGTACGTGGTGTACGTCACCGTGTGGTTGTCGATCGGAAATTCCGACAACTTTGTGCGACTGTGTGTAGGCAAAACAAGTTTGAGCCAACATCCGTCGGAAAAAATCCTAGGATTTTGTTGTCGGAATGTCCGAACAAAGTCCGACCGTGTGTACGCCCTATTAGTGTTATGGAACCACCACCACCCAAGGCACAATTTCTTTGCCCCTGTTTAACAGGGGCATGTAATTACAATTTTTGAAATAATATTTAACAGCAGGGCCAGTTCCTGCACCCATCAAGAGTAACTGTTAGGGGTTACTGTGTTCTGGCACCACCAACACCTAGGGCCCAATGTTTCTGGCCCTGTTTAACAGGGGCATGTAATTACAATTTTTTAAGTAATATTTAACAGCAGGGACCATTCCTGCGCCCAACAGGAGTAACTGTGAGGGGTTACCGTGTTCTGCCACCACCAACACCTAAGGCCCAATTTTTAAGCATAAGTATATAGTGAAGTCCTTATCGTATATATACTGCAGTTCAGAGTATATAGTGCAGTCAGTGTAGTATATATAATACAGTGCAGGGTATATAGTGCAGTGTACAATATATAATATAGTGTATTGAAGTGGTTAAGGGAAGCCCTATGACAGAATTAAGAAAAAAACGGCATGGGTTCCCCCCATCCATACCAGGCCCTTTTGGGTCTGGTTGGGTTTGGGGGGGGACCCCCACGCCATTTAAAAAAAAAAATTTGGTGTGGAGTTCCCCTTAATATGCATACCAGACCCGAAGGGCCTGGTATGGACTGGGGGGAAAAACCCACCCTGTTTTTTTTTTCAATGATTTCTTCTTTTTTTTTTATGTATATCGCCGGGATCTGGCAATACATTACAGCCGCGAGCAATTTTAAATGACATTTTTTTCATTTAGAAATGTCATTTTACTGCGGTACTGTTCTAAACTTGAGAAAAAATCCGCTACTTTACAGGCAGACTAAGGACACCCCCAGGCACAATATTTAAAAGAATATTTCATTTTTATTGTTTTACTTTAAACATTCTTAAAATCACTGCTCCTGAAAAAACAGCCGTTTTAAAAACTTTTTTTTGCCTTTTTTTTGCCCGGGTCCCCAAACACTTTTTATGATAATAACTTACATATAATGCCGCGTACACACGGTCCGACTTTTCAGCTACAAAAGTCCGAAGCCCGTCCGTCAGACTTTCGACGGACTTTTGGCGGACTTTCAACAGACTTTCTAACGACCAGACTTGCCTACACACGATTACACCAAAGTCCGACGGATTCATATGTGATGACGTACACCAGACTAAAATAAGGAAGTTGATAGCCAGTAGCCAATAGCTGCCCTAGCGTGGGTTTTTGTCCGTCGGACTAGCATAGAGACGAGCGGATTTCTGGGTCCGGCGGAGTTACGACGTAAAGATTTGAAGCATGTTCCAAATCTAAAGTCCGCCAGATTTGCGACTGGAAAAGTCCGCTGAAGGTCCGGTGAAGCCCACACATGATCGGATTGTCTGTCGGATTTGGTCCGTCGGACAAGTCCAGACGAAAAGTCCGACCGTGTGTACGCGGCATAAGCCTTTAAAATGAGCACTTTGATTTTGTGTCCCATAGGCTTTAACGGGGTTTGCATGTTCGCACAATTTTTTTGTCTGTTCACAAGTTCTGGTGCGAACCGAACCGGGGGTGTTCGGCTCATCCCTACTGGGAACTAAGCACCTTCTTCCCTCTCCAGCCATGTGAGGAGCGGATAGAGAGAACGACAGCCTTCCCTCACTGCACAGCTGTGTCTATTGCCACCTGCAGTTTGGAGAGAGGAGAAATCCTAATCCTCTCTATCTGGCAGCGTAGAGGAGAGATCAGAGGCAGCTGTTCTGCCTATTTTGTTAGGGCACAGGTCCTATTGAGACAGAACTTAACATGTAATTAATAGCATTATGTGGGACAAAGGGACAGAGGTGTCAATGCGGGAAAGTCCCGCCCATTCCGGGACTGTTGGGGACTGTGTGCTATGGCTATGGGGCATAGGAGAGTGTATGGGGTATGCATGGAGTGTGCTATGGGGTATAGGAGAGTGTATGGGAGAACATGGAGTGTGCTATGGGGTATAGGAGAGTATATAGGAGACAAATGGAGTGTGTTATGGGGTATTGAAGAGTGTATGGGGGACACAAGGAGTGTGCTATGGGGTATAGGAGAGTATATGGGAGATTCATGAAATGTGCTATGGGGTATAGGAGAGTGTATGGGCTACAGGAGAGTGTATGGGAATGCATGGAGTGTGCTATGGGGTATAGAAGAGTGTATGGGAGACGCATGGAGTGTGCTTTGGGGTATAGGAGAGTATATAGGAGACCAATGTAGTGTGCTATGGAGTATAGGGGAGTGCATGGGATATAGGAGAGTGTATGGGGGACACATGGGGTGTGCTCTGGGGTATAGGAGAGTGTATAGGGCATGCATGGAGTGTGCTATGGGGTAATGGAGAGTGTATGGGGCATGCATGAAGTGTGTTATGTGGTATAGGAGAGTGTATGGGGCATGTATGGGGTGTGCTACGGAGTACAGGAGAGTGTATGGGGACACGTGGAGTGTGCAATGTATGGGGCATGCATAGAGTGTGTATGGGTTATGGGAGACGCATGGAGTGTGTATAGGATGCGCATTGATAGAGTTGCCACCTTTTCCTCATGCCAAACCCAAACACTTTAGTGGCGCACTGCAATTTTTTACATTTGCAGTATACACTATAGGATTATAAAAGACTTGGGACACTTTTGGGTGCCCAAGAAGAGCAGTAATGCAGTGCCGTGATGAACAGTGGGGGTTTTCAAAAGGTCATTCTGTCCCCCTGTACAATCCCCCTAGGTTAGTCTGTCCCCCAATATAATCTCCCAAGGGCAGTCTTTCGCCCAGTTAATCACCTCCCAGTATTATCCCCCCTAGAACAGTCTGTAACCCCATACATTCCCCCGGGTCAGTCTGTCCCCTAGTATAATCCCCCCAGGTCAGTCTGTCCCCAATACATCCTCCCAGGTCAGCTAATGCTAACAGAGTCTGGTGTGAAAGGGGCAGGGAGGACTGGGGGGGTGATAAGGGGGACCCCCATCCAAGGATATAGAGACTCCCCTTCACCCCCCTCAAGTTAAAAAAAAAAACAGCTGGGAGGACTGCAGAGGTAAGATAGGGGGGACCTTAATCATCCCCCTCTAGTAGAAAGAAATCACTGGTCAGGAAGAATACAAACAGCTGCCCCGTCCTCCCTCCTAATAAGGTGAATGGTGTGTAGGGAGTGAAGACATCCAGAGGTCTGTACACACATAGCAGTCCCGGGAGGGGGGTACTAGCAGAGAAGGAGGAAGAAATCCCCCGCACAGTTCAGATGGCTGTGATGGAGCTCTTGGCGGGCTGTCACTGCTGCTTCTACTCCTCGCTCTGTCCTCCACGTTGCTGAAACGCTCGCTTGTAGCGGTGATGGCAAGGGTGGGGTTACGGACAAACATTACTCCTCCTCTGCCCTAAAATCATCAAATATTCCCGGCGGAGTGTTCCTTGTGCTGCGGCTCTGCCAATTAAACTAAAGTTCCTGTCCCCTCCTTTATACCACTCCGCCGGGGCTTTGAAATTGCTGGGAGCCGGAGCACTAGGATTACTCCTCTTCTG
The DNA here is from genome assembly GCF_042186555.1 of Aquarana catesbeiana. NCBI lineage: Eukaryota > Metazoa > Chordata > Amphibia > Anura > Ranidae > Aquarana > Aquarana catesbeiana. Next base: position 84,653,395 of record NC_133334.1, on the reverse strand, counting down.
CCCGAAAACCATCAAATAGTCCCAGCAGAGTAATCCTTGTGCTGCGGCGTAATCCTTGTGCTGCGGCTCCCGGCAATTTCAAAGCCCTAGTGGAGTGGTATAGAAGAGGGGGCTGGGACTATTTGATGATTTTCAGGAAGAAGAGGAGTAATGCTTGTGCTGTGTTTCCCGGGAATTACATGCCCTGGTGGATTGCTGTAGAAGAGGAATCTGTTGGAACTACTCCAGACCGCTGGTACCCTAGTCCTGTTTCTTCCCTCGCCCCCAGAGCTGAGCAGATGGAGCTTAGAGCCACAGTCTGGTGTGAACAATGTGTCTGGGTGTCAGACAGACTGAGACCTGGGCACATGGTTCAAAACCCAGACTGTCCGGGAGAATACCGGACAGGTTGCAACCTTAAGTATGGAGTGTGCTATGTGGTATGGAAAAGTGCATGGGATATGCCCCAAGTGCGATATGGGATATAGAAGATTATATGGGCGACGCATGGAGTGTGCTATGGGGTATAGGAGAGTGCATGGGAGACACATGGAGTGTGCTATGGGGTATAGGAGAGTGTATGGGATATAGGAGAGTTTATGGGGATGCATGGCGTGTGCTATGGAGTATAGGAGAGTGTATGGGAGACACATGGAGTGTGCTATGGGATACAGGAGAGTGTATGGGGGACACATTGCGTGTGCTATGGGGCATGCATGGAGTGTGCTATGGGGTATAGGAGAGTGTATGAGCGATGCATGGGGTGTGCTGTAGGGTATAGGAGAGTTTATGGGGTATGCATGGAGTGCACTATGGGGTATAGGATAGTGTATGGGGCATGCATGGAGTGTGTATGGGAGATGCATGGGAGTGTGCTATGGGTGTAGCAGACGTATGGAGTGTGCTATGTGGTATAGAAGAGTACATGGGGCATGCGCCCAGTGCGCCATGGGGTATAGGAGAGTATATGGGAGATGCATGGAGTGTGCTATGGGGTATAGGAGAGTGTATGGGGATGCATGAAGTGTGCTATGGGGTATATAAGAGTGCATGGAGTGCGCTATGGGGTATAGGAGAGTGGTGAGGGACGCATGGAGTGCGCTGTGGGGTATAGGAGAGTATATGGGAGATGCATGGAGTGTGCTATGGGGTATATAAGAGTGCATGGAGTGCGCTATGGGGTATAGGAGAGTGTATGGGAGATGCATGGAGTGTGCTGTGGGGTATAGGACAGTGTATGGGGCATGCACCAAGTGCACTAAGGGGTATAGGATAGTATATGGGAGATGCATGGAGTGTGCTATGGGGTATATGAGAGGGCATGGGATGCATGGAGTGTTCTATGGGGTATGGGAGAGTGCTTGGGGCATGCATGGAGTGCGCTAAGGGGTATAGGAGCGAGCATGTGGCATGCATGCAGTGCGCTATGGGGTATAGGAGAGTGTATGGGAGATGCATGGAGTGTGCTATGGGGTATAGGAGAGTACATGGGATACAGGAGAGTGTATGGGAGATTTATGGAGTGTGCTATGGGGTATAGGAGAGTACATGGGATACAGAAGATTGTATAGGGATGCATAGAGTGTGGTATGGGGTATATGAGAGTGGATGGGATATAGGAGAGTGTATGGGGACACATGGAGTGTGCTATGGTGAATAGGAGAGTGTATGGGGCATTCATGGAGTGTGCTAGGGGGTATAGGAGAGTGTATGGGGGATGCATGGGGTGTGCTATAGGGTATAGGAGAGTGTTTGGGGCATGCATGGAGTGTGTTATGGGGTATGGCAGACGTATGGGGTGTGCTACGTGGTATAAAAAAGTGCATGGGGCATGCTCCGAGTGCGCTATGGGGTATAGAAAAGTATATGGGAGATGCATGGAGTGTGCTATGGGGTATAGGAGAGTACATGGGATACAGGAGAGTGTATGGGGATGCATGGAGTGTGACCACGGAATGAAATAAGGACACATAGCCACCCTGATAAACACTGCCAAACTGGTTGCTAGGGCCGCCACGCCTCGCATCTAGCAACCAGTGATGTCATTGGCAGAGTCAGTCAGAGGCCTACCCAGAGCTGCCCTGCGCAGCGCTCTGAGTCCACCCACCACCCACCAGCAGAGAGAGCAAAGAGAGAGAGCAGCAGCCAGAGCCCAGTCCAGAGTGAGCGTCTGTATCTCCTCCTCCAGCGGCATTCTGCGGAGCAGATCCATGGCAGCCTGTGCCCAGTGCCAGCCAGTCCCGGGGCCGACTCCCGCTGCCTGCAGTACATTGCCCGCAGCCAGACTTCTCTCCTCCTCCCGCCCGCATGGGCCGCGCCCTGAGCCGCCCGACTGAGTGCCTGAGGGAGAGCCCCCATCCAACTTCCAGGTTTGTAATGTATTAGTAGGTGTATGCTCACTATTCTATGAGAAGAACATGCATGCTGAGCTCAGTGGAATCCCTGCTGCTGGCCTATTTGTGCACTACATTTACAATTATTCCACTAGGTATATGTTACATGTAACACTTTATAACAGTTAATATAATACCATATGTAAAGTTCATTTTTTTTGGGGGGGGGGCTGTTTGAAAGACCATTCATTTTGTGTGATTTGTGATGAGATGTCATTTGAGTCCAGCTGTGTTTGATTATACTGATTGGACTTGATTAGGAAAGCCACACACCTGTCTATATAAGACACCTGTCTATATAAGACCTTACAGCTCACAGTGCATGTCAGAGCAATGTCATCTCATTCAACCTGTGAAAACCATGTGAGAACAAGTCGCACAGATGTCGGAACAAAGTAGTGCAAAAACCTTTTTTGGAGTCGCTGCAACTTAGGTCGCACCAATTAGAACGGGGACCATTGAAATACATGGGTTATGACTTGCTATGCCACTTCGCATGTGTCGAGTCGCACAACAACTTGCAGTAGTGGAGACAGAGCCTAATGCCACGTACACACGACCAGACTTTACGCCATACTTGGTCCGGCGAACTGGAGTCCGTCGGACAATTCGATCGTGTGTGGGCTCCAGCGGACTTTTTTTTTCTCAAAAGTTTGACGGACCTAGAAATGAAAGATGTTTCAAATCTGTCCGACGGACTCGAGTCCAGTCGAAAAGTCCGCTCGTCTGTATGCTAGTCCGACGAGCAAAAACCGACGCTAGGGCAGCTATTGGCTACTGGCTATGAACTTCCTTGTTTTATGCCCCGTACACACGGTCGGATTTTCCGATGGAAAATGTCCGATCGGAGCGTGTTGTCGGAAATTCCGACCGTGTGTGGGCTCCATCTGACATTTGTCATCGGATTTTCCGACACACAAAGTTGGAGAGCAGGAGATAAAATTTTCCGACAACAAAATCCGTTGTCGGAAATTCCGATCGTGTGTACACAAATCCGACGGACAAAGTGCCACGCATGCTCAGAATAAATAAAGAGATGAAAGCTATTGGCCACTGCCCTGTTTATAGTCCCGACGTACGTGTTTTACGTCACCGCGTTTAGAACGATCGGATTTTCCGACAACTTTGTGTGACCGTGTGTATGCAAGACAAGTTTGAGCCAACATCCGTCGGAAAAAATCCTAGGATTTTGTTGTCGGAATGTCCGAACAAAGTCCGACCGTGTGTACGGGGCATAAGTCTGGTCGTACGTCATCACGTACGAATCCGTCGGACTTTGGTTGATTGTGTGTAGGCAAGTCCGTTCATTCGGAAAGTCCGTCCTAAAGTCCGTCGAAAAGTATGCCGGACAAAATCTGCCGTAAAGTCCACTCGTGTGTACGCGGCATTAGACTTCAAATAAGTCTTTCTGAAGCTGTCTCCTCTTAACCCTCTCAAGTAGGAGCAAGACTAGCCCAATTCAGGGGGGGTTTGGGCGGACAAATTACATGATGCCTGGATTGTAGCCATCATTTGATCACGTTACCGTCTCGAGTTCAGAACAAGGCCCCCTCAGACCTTGTTCATAAAAAACTGGACTTCCTATGGATTTGGAAAGGAGGCAATGTTTGCAAGGATATATAGGGGAGCTGTATGAGTATGTTGCTGTATTAGTATGTTCCCCCTCTGTTTTTGGTCCCAGAGGCTTTAGGGGGTTTCGGACCAGTTTTTGACCTCAAAGTCCTGAATTCTTACATGAAGGTTCCACCATTCAAAATGGAAACAATCGTTTCGGTTGTGGAATCAGGAGGCTGGATGGTTTCCATCGATCTGGCGGATGCGTATCTTCATGTCTCCATGGATGCATCTCACTATCGCCTTCTCAGGCCTTCCGTGGAAGGCTCTCATTTTCATTTTTAATCTCTCCCATTTGGTCTCTGCACGACTCAGAGAATGTTTTTAAAGCTTCTGTCTGCTGTCTTTGTGACTCTCACGGGCAAGGGAGTGCAAATATTTCATTATATAGATGACATGCTACTTCTGGGCCTGTCAAATGAGCTCCTTCTAGTTCATGTGAATTCACCTGCTAAACACTAGCTTGTTTCAGTTGGTTGATCAACTTTCGGAAGAGCCAGATGCATCTGACCCAAATGTTGGAGTATTTAGGAGTGCTATTCAACATGGATCGGTTCGTGTTTCTCTTCCTCAGAGGAAGGTCCAGGAGATCCAGTCTCAGACAAAGCAGTGATGGCCAGGCCTTCTATGATAATGAAGGAATGCATGCAGTATCTGCGGGTTTTATCAGCCACAGTTCCAGTAGTCCCGTGGGTCAGGTGGCGCAGAAGGAGGTTTCAATGCAACTTTCTTCTTCAGTGGGATCGTCTGCCAATTCCGATAATCTGGTCCCTGGTTGGTGGTCAGTGGCTCACAATCTTTCCCGAGGAGTTCCGTTGAAGGCCTTAGAACCAATAGTGGTGTCGACCAATGCCAGTCTGGCAGGTTGTAGGGCACACTGCCTGGGACAGCAGGTTCAAGGCCAATGGTACCTTTGTGGGGTGAAGAGATTACATTTCTTGGGATTGGATGCTATCAGACGCGCCCTTAGCGTTCCAACCTATGTTGCGAGGTCGAGCTGTCAAGATTCTTTTGGACAACAAAACTATGGTGGCTTATGTGTCTCATCAAGGGGGCACAAGAAGTCACCCTCTCCTTCAGGTGGCATGTCAATCTTCCTTTGCACAGAGAAGAATCTCGGATCTCTTACAGCATCTTAACTCTCAGGGCCTGGCAATGTTTTAGCAGATCGCTTGAGTCAAGGCTTTGGGGATCACAACAAATGGGGCCTCAACCCCAAGTACCTACGCAAGATCTTCAGGGTCTGGGGGACGCCTTCGATAGATCTTATGGCATTGGAGAATTGTCAACTGCCTTACTTCTTCTCCCGGACCTAGCATCAACAGGCATTGGGTCAGGGTGCTCTGTCCAGGTCTTGGAACTTCCCCTTGGTGTATGTGTTCCCGCCGTTTCCATTGGCTCTCAAAATCCTGCTGAAGATTCAGCGAGAAAGGGTCACAGCAATAGTAGTCCTATCTTACTGGCTCAGGGAGCTGTGGTTCCCTCTGGCTTGGAGGATAAAGTTGGGCTCACCAATCCCTCTGCCTCCTTGTCAAAATCTCCTTCTGCAGAGTAGGGCCTGACACCCGAACTGCAGGAGGATAAAGATAATGACATTATTACAGGATCGTCAGAACGAATGTAACCTACGGAAAGAGGTTGGGACCTTGGATCTCCTTCAGTATCTAACATTTTGGAGTTTCTGCAGAGTAGTCTCCAAGGGTTAGCTTATAATTCCCTGAAGGGTCAAATCCCTGCCTTGTCGGCTATGTCGTGTACAAGATAAGCTCTACATCCGTTGGTGATCTGATTTTTTAGGGGCAGTCATAGAAATCAGACCTCCATTGAAATCGTTTTTTCCAAGAGGACTTAACACTAGTCTTGGGAACATTGCTGGTTCCTCCGTTTCATCAAGCTTTCTCTTGTTCATTATTTCTTTTAACAGGTTTTTGTTTTTTGCTAGCCGTGGCTCTCAGGCCAGAAGAGACTCCGAGTTGTGTGCCTTCTCATCTAAAGAACCATATTGTTCTGTGCTCCCAGACAAGATGGTCCTTAGGCCGATACCGAGCTTTCTACCTAAGGTGGCCACATAATTTCGTATGAACTGGGAGGTCATTCTCCCAGCCTTTCCGGCGGATACAGCTGATGAGTGGAGTAGGTTAGACCTGGTCTCTGCAGCTTCAACCTACTTGAAATGGACTAAAAGCTTTGGAAAACAAGATCAGCTGTAGGTTTTCCCAATGGGGCCTAAAAAAGGGGTATGCCAGCAACATCCAGAGTTGTGTCTTCCTGGTTTGTCAAGACCATGCATATTGCATACAAAACACTGGGCCTTCCTCCTTCTTCAGAGATCAAAGCACATTCGACAAGGGGTATGGCAGCATCCTGGGCATACGCGAAGGTCGCCCCTGTGGTAGTTTGCAGAGCAGCAAGCTGGAGCGCGCCCAACACCTTTTATTAGGCATTACAGGCTTAATATGGCTTGTCCGCCTGAGGAAACATTTGGCTCTACAGTTATTATGGCGGCTGTTGCCCATTAAAAATTTTGAGTAGCATTGCATTGAGGGTTTGGCTTATTTTTTATTTTTGTCTTCCCTCCCTTCTTAATATTGCTTGGTACATCCCATAGTAGGCTGACATGGGGAGGTCCAGGAATAAGGAAAATTGTTATCCATACTTACATACCGTAATTTTCCTTTCCTGGATCCTCCCCATGTCAGCTGGAGGATTCCCACCCAGTTTATCCGTCGCGAGGCAGGGTTTTTTTGAACACTGGTGTGGGCAGACAGCTGCCCTTTTATGGGCTAGAAAAGAGGTGCTCCTGGAGGAGTCAGAGGGAGCGGAGCTGACCCATAGTAGGCTGACATGGGGAGTTTCCAGGAAAGGAAAATTACAGTAAGTATGGATAACAATTTTCCTTAATATCTTTTCATGTGACAACACTGAAGAAATTACACTTTGCTACAATGTAAAGTAGTGAGTGTACAGCTTGTATAACAGTGGAAATTTGCTGTCCCCTCAAAATAACTCAACACACAGCCATTAATGTCTAAACTGCTGGCAACAAAAGTGAGTACACCCCTAAGTGAAAATGTCCAAATTGGGTCCATTTAGCCATTTTCCCTCCCTGGTGTGATGTGACTCGTTAGTGTTACAAGGTCTCAGGTGTGAATGGGAAGCAGGTGTGTTAAACTTGATGTTATTGCTCTCACTCTCTTATACTGGTCACTGGAAGTTCAACATGGCACCTCATGGCAAAGAACTCTCTGAGGATCTGAAAAGAGAAAAAAAGATCTGAAAAGAGAAAAAAAGAAACGTTGCTCTACACAAAGATGGCCTAGACTATAAGGGGATTGCCAAGACCTTGAAACTGAGCTTAAGTACGGTGGCCAAGACCATACAGCGGTTTAACAGGACAGGTTCCACTCAGAACAGACCTCGCCATGGTCGACTAAAGAAGTTGAGTGCACATGCTCAGCGTCATATCCAGAGGTTGTCTTTGGGAAATAGACGTGTGAGTGCTGCCAGCATTGCTGCAGAGGTTGAAGGGGTGGGGGTTCAACCTGTCAGTCCTCAGACTATATGCCACACATTGCATCAAAATGGTCTGTATGGCTGTCGTCCCAGAAGGAAGCCTCTTCTAAAGATGATGCACAAGAAAGCCCGCAAACAGTTTGCTGTAGAGAAGCAGACTAAAGACATGGATTACTGGAACCATGTCCTGTGGTCTGATGTGACCAAGATAAACTTATTTGGTTCTGATGGTGTCAAACGTGTGTCGCGGCAACCAGGTGAGGAGTACAAAGACAAGTGTGTCTTGGCTACAGTCAAGCATGGTGGTGGCAGTGTCATGTCTGGGGCTGCATGAGTGTTGCGAGGACTGGGGAGCTACAGTTCATTGAGGGAACCATGAATGCCAACATGTACTGTGACATACTGAAGCAGAGCATGATCCCCTCCCTTTGGAGACTGGGCTGCAGGGCAGTATTCCAACATAACGACCTCAAGCACACCTCCAAGATGACAACTGCCTTGCTAAAGAAGCTGAGGGTAAAGGTGATGGACTGTTTAACCACTTGCCGACCGCCTCACGCATATATACGTGAGCAGAGCGGCACGGGCAGGCAAAATCACGTACCTGGTACGTGATTGCCTTCCCGCGGGCGGGGGGTCCGATCGGACCCCCCCCCCGGTGCCATCGGCGGTCGGCGTTTGGCTGGGAGAGTTGAGAGACGAGGGGGAGACCATCCGATCGTGGCCCCCCCCTCGCGATCGCTCCCAGCCAATGAGAAACATCCCCTGCCTCTGTATAGTACACAGAGGCAGAGGATGTGATGTCATCTCTCCTCGGCTGGCCAGTTTCCGTTCCAGCACCGAGGAGAGAAGACATGTAAGTGCACCAACACACACACAACACAGTAGAACATGCCAGGCACACTAAACACCCCCGATCCCCCCCCGATCGCCCCCCGATCCCCCCCCAATCACCCCCCCCCTGTCACAAACTGACAGCAAGCAGGTTTTTTTGTTTTGTTTTGTTTTTTTCCTGATTACTGCATGGTGTCAGTTTGTGACAGTTAGCAGTGGTAGGACAGTTAGTATTAGCCCCCTGTAGGTCTAGGGTACCCCCCTAACCCCCCCTAATAAAGTTTTAACCCCTTGATCACCCCCTGTCACCAGTGTCGCTAAGCGATCATTTTTCTGATCGCTGTATTAGTGTCGCTGGTGACGCTAGTTAGGAACGTAAATATTTAGGTTCGCTGTCAGCGTTTTATAGCGACAGGGACCCCCATATACTACCTAATAAATGTTTTAACCCCTTGATTGCCCCCTAGTTAACCCTTTCACCACTGATCACCGTATAACTGTTACGGGTGACGCTGGTTAGTTTGTTTATTTTTTTTAGTGTCAGGGCACCCGCCGTTTATTACCGAATAAAGGTTTAGCCCCCTGATCGCCCGGCGGTGATATGCGTCGCCCCAGGCAGCGTCAGATTAGCGCCAGTACCGCGAACACCTACGCACGCACCGTACACGCACCGTACACCTCCCTTAGTGGTATAGTATCTGAACACATCAATATCTGATCCGATCTATACTAGCGTCCCCAGCAGTTTAGGGTTCCCAAAAATGCAGTGTTAGCGGGATCAGCCCAGATACCTGCTAGCACCTGCGTTTTGCCCCTCCGCCCAGCCCACCCAAGTGCAGTATCGATCGATCACTGTCACTTACAAAACACTAAACGCATAACTGCAGCGTTCGCAGAGTCAGGCCTGATCCCTGCGATCGCTAACAGTTTTTTTGGTAGCATTTTGGTGAACTGGCAAGCACCAGCCCCAAGCAGCGTCAGATTAGCGCCAGTACCACTAACACCCACGCACGCACCGTACACCTCCCTTAGTGGTATAGTATCTGATCGGATCAATATCTGATCTGATCAGATCTATACTAGTGTCCCCAGCAGTTTAGGGTTCCCAAAAACGCAGTGTTAGTGGGATCAGCCCAGATACCTGCTAGCACCTGCGTTTTGCCCCTCCGCCCGGCCCAGCCCACCCAAGTGCAGTATCGATCGATCACTGTCACTTTTTTTTGTAGCGTTTTGGTGAACTGGCAAGCGCCAGCGGCCTAGTACACCCCAGTCGTAGTCATACCAGCACTGCAGTAACACTTGGTGACGTGGCGAGTCCCATAAGTGCAGTTCAAGCTGGTGAGGTGGCAAGCACAAGTAGTGTCCCGCTGCCACCAAAAAGACAAACACAGGCCCGTCGTGCCCATAGTGCCCTTCCTGCTGCATTCGCCAATCCTAATTGGGAACCCACCACTTCTGCAGCGCCCGTATTTCCCCCATTCACATCCCCAACCAAATGCAGTCGGCTGCATGAGAGGCATTTATATGTCCTCCCGAGTACCCCTACCCAACGAACCCCCCCAAAAAAGATGTGTCTGCAGCAAGCGCGTATATAGACGTGACACCCGCTATTATTGTCCCTCCTGTCCTGACAATCCTGGTCTTTGCATTGGTGAATGTTTTGAACGCTACCATTCACTAGTTGAGTATTAGCGTAGGGTACAGCATTGCACAGACTAGGCACACTTTCACAGGGTCTCCCAAGATGCCATCGCATTTTGAGAGACCCGAACCTGGAACCGGTTACAGTTATAAAAGTTACAGTTACAAAAAAAAAGTGTAAAAAAAAAAAAAAAACACAAACAAAAATAAAAAAAAATAGTTGTCGTTTTATTGTTCTCTCTCTCTCTATTCTCTCTCTGGTGTTCTGCTCTTTTTTACTGTATTCTATTCTGCAATGTTTTATTGTTATTATGTTTTATCATGTTTGCTTTTCAGGTATGCAATTTTTTATACTTTACCGTTTACTGTGCTTTATTGTTAACCATTTTTTTGTCTTCAGGTACGCCATTCACGACTTTGAGTGGTTATACCAGAATGATGCCTGCAGGTTTAGGTATCATCTTGGTATCATTCTTTTCAGCCAGCGGTCGGCTTTCATGTAAAAGCAATCCTAGTGGCTAATTAGCCTCTAGACTGCTTTTACAAGCAGTGGGAGGGAATGCCCCCCCCCCCACCGTCTTCCGTGTTTTTCTCTGGCTCTCCTGTCTCAACAGGGAACCTGAGAATGCAGCCGGTGATTCAGCCAGCTGACCATAGAGCTGATCAGAGACCAGAGTGGCTCCAAACATCTCTATGGCCTAAGAAACCGGAAGCTACGAGCATTTTAGGACTTAGATTTCGCCGGATGTAAACAGCGCCATTGGGAAATTGGGAAAGCATTTTATCACACCGATCTTGGTGTGGTCAGATGCTTTGAGGGCAGAGGAGAAATCTAGGGTCTAATAGACCCCAATTTTTTCAAAAAAGAGTACCTGTCACTACCTATTGCTATCATAGGGGATATTTACATTCCCTGAGATAACAATAAAAATGATTTAAAAAAAAATATGAAAGGAACAGTTTAAAAATAAGATAAAAAAGCAAAAAAATAATAAAGAAAAAAAAAAAAAAAAAAAAAAAGCACCCCTGTCCCCCCTGCTCTCGCGCTAAGGCGAACGCAAGCGTCGGTCTGGCGTCAAATGTAAACAGCAATTGCACCATGCATGTGAGATATCACCGCGAAGGTCAGATCGAGGGCAGTAATTTTAGCAGTAGACCTCCTCTGTAAATCTAAAGTGGTAACCTGTAAAGGCTTTTAAAGGCTTTTAAAAATGTATTAATTTTGTTGCCACTGCACGTTTGTGCGCAATTGTAAAGCATGTCATGTTTGGTATCCATGTACTCGGCCTAAGATCATCTTTTTTATTTCATCAAACATTTGGGCAATATAGTGTGTTTTAGTGCATTAAAATTTAAAAAAGTGTGTTTTTTCCACAAAAAATGCGTTTGAAAAATCGCTGCGCAATTACTGTGTGAAAAAAAAAAATGAAACACCCACCATTTTAATCTGTAGGGCATTTGCTTTAAAATAATATATAATGTTTGGGGGTTCAAAGTAATTTTCTTGCAAAAAAAAATAATTTTTTCATGTAATCAAAAAGTGTCAGAAAGGGCTTTGTCTTCAAGTGGTTAGAAGAGTGGGTGATGTGTGACGTAAGCTTCTAAATGTTGTGCATAAAATGCCAGGACAGTTCAAACCCCCCCAAATGACCCCATTTTGGAAAGTAGACACCCCAAGCTATTTGCTGAGAGGCATGTCGAGTCCATGGAATATTTTATATTGTGACACAAGTTGCGGGAAAGAGACAAATTTTTTTTTTTTTTTTTTTTTTTTGCACAAAGTTGTCACTAAATGTTATATTGCTCAAACACGCCATGGGGATTTGTGAAATTACACCCCAAAATAAATTCTGTTGCTTCTCCTGAGTACGGGGATACCACATGTGTGGGACTTTTTGGGAGCCTAGCCGCGTACGGGACCCCGAAAACCAAGAACCGCCTTCAGGCTTTCTAAGGCCGTAAATTTTTGATTTCACTCTTCACTGCCTATCACAGTTTCGGAGGCCATGGAAAGCCCAGGTGGCACAAAACCCCCCCAAATGACCCCATTTTGGAAAGTAGACACCCCAAGCTATTTGCTGAGAGGTATAGTGAGTATTTTGCAGACCTCACTTTTTGTCACAAGGTTTTGAAAATTGAAAAAAGAAAAAAAAAACATTTTTTTTCTGGTCTTTCTTCATTTTCAAAAACAAATGAGAGCTGCAAAATACTCACCATGCCTCTCAGCAAATAGCTTGGGGTGTCTACTTTCCAAAATGGGGTCATTTGGGGGGGGGTTGTGCCATCTTGGCATTTTATGGCCTTCAAAACTGTGATAGGTAGTGAGGAGTGAAATCAAAAATGTATGCCCTTAGAAATCCTGAAGGTGGTGCTGGGTTTTCGGGGCCCCGTACGCGGCTAGGCTCCCAAAAAGTGCCACACATGTGGTATCCCCGTACTCAGGAGAAGCAGCTGAATGTATTTTGGGGTGCAATTCCACATATGCCCATGGCCTATGTGAGCAATATATCATTTAGTGACAACTTTTTGTAAATTTTTTTTTTTTTTTTTGTCATTATTCAATCACTTGGGACAAAAAAAATAAATATTCAATGGGTTCAACATGCCTCTCAGCAATTTCCTTGGGGTGTCTACTTTCCAAAATGGGGTCATTTGGGGGGGGTTTGTACTGCCCTGCCATTTTAGCACCTCAAGAAATGACATAGGCAGTCATAAACTAAAAGCTGTGTAAATTCCAGAAAATGTACCCTAGTTTGTAGACGCTATAACTTTTGCGCAAACCAATAAATATACGCTTATTGACATTTTTTTTACCAAAGACATGTGGCCGAATACATTTTGGCCTAAATGTATGACTAAAATTTAGTTTATTGGATTTTTTTTATAACAAAAAGTAGAAAATATCATTTTTTTTCAAAATTTTCAGTCTTTTTCCGTTTATAGCGCAAAAAATAAAAACGGCAGAGGTGATCAAATACCATCAAAAGAAAGCTCTATTTGTGGGAAGAAAAGGACGCAAATTTCGTTTGGGTAGAGCATTGCATGACCGCGCAATTAGCAGTTAAAGCGACGCAGTGCCGAATTGTAAAAAGTGCTCTGGTCAGGAAGGGGGTAAATCCTTCCGGGGCTGAAGTGGTTAAGAATGTCTCCAGAACTAAACCCTATTGAGAATCTGTGGTGCATCCTCAAACGGAAGGTGGAGGAGCGCAAGGTCTCTAACATCCACCAGCTCAGTGATGTGGTCATGGAGGAGTGGAAGAGGACTCTAGTGGCAACCTGTGAAGCTCTTGTGAACTCCATGCCCAAGAGGGTTAAGACAGTGCTGGAAAATAATGGTGGCCACACAAAATATTGACACTTTGGGCCCAATTTGCACATTTTCACTTAGGGGTGTACTCACTTTTGTTGCCAGCGGTTTAGACATGAAAGGCTATGTGTTGAGTTATTTTGAGGGCACAGCAAATTTGCACGGTTATAAAATCGGTACACTCACTACTTTACATTGTAGCAAAGTGTAATTTCTTCAGTGTTGTCACATGAAAAGATATAATAAAATATTTACGAAAATGTGAGGGTTGTACTCACTTTTGTGAGATACTGTGTATATGTATGTGTGTGTATGTATGTATGTATGTGTGTATATATATATATATATATATATATATATATATATATATATATATATATTAATATACCGCCTGATTTATTAGAAACAGATATAGGCTACACTGGATGCAGAGTGTGTATGTGTGTGTATGTATGTATGTGTATAATATAATTTCATACACTGCCTGCACTGACTGAATATAGAGTAAACACTGAATATAAAGTCTATACTAAATGTAGAGTACATATATATATATATATATATATATATATATATAATCTCAGATACACAGCCACTAACTGAATAACCTGCCTGCTTAATCTAACTCAAGCTATCTCTCTGTCCACGCCAACAACACTACACACGGCCGCTATGTAAGCAGCCTTATATAGTGTGGAGCTTGGCTCCATGGCTTATGGCTCTCTCAGCAGAGAGTGCTGTGATTGGCCAAAGCATGCAGGTCAGGTGCATGCTTTGGCCAATCATCATACAGCAATGCACTGCACTGCGATCTCGAATTTCGCTCAAATTTCCCACGAACGCCCCATATGTTCTGTTCGTTTTAGAACAAACGAACACCCGATGTTCTGGTCAAACTTATGTTCGACTCGAACCGCTGGCTCATTCCTATTTATTACTAGACCCTAGTATGTGCCGAATATGGTAATAACTGTCATCACCTCCTCAAGCGAAGAGGTGGGTCCCCCAGCAATAGCATGGTATCGTCGGCATACAACATGAGTTTTTCCTGGAGTGGCCCGTACTTGAACCCACTTATCCCTGGGTTGGCCCGGATGAGTGCCGCCATTGGCTCTATGCATTAAGATAAAATGCCTTCTGTGTGCAACAGCCCCCCTCAGCCCCCCCAAATACTTACCGTATATACTCGAGTATAAGCCAAGTTTTTCAGCACATTTTTTAGGCTGAAACCCCCCCCCTCGGCTTATACTCGAGTGAGGGTCTTGAGTGAGGGTGCAGCCTCACTGTGCCCATCTGCAGCTGTACCTTTGATAACCTTTGCCTCCCGCTGTGTCATGCAGTCTGTTCAGCGGCTGTCCATTGTAACAAAGCCCCACCTCCTCCTTGTCCATAATAGATGGAACACTGATACAATGCTGGGAAACTGTATCAGTGTTCCGTCTATCACAGGCGAGGAGGAGGCAGGGCTTTGTTACAATGGACGGCCGCCGAACAGACTGCATGACACAGCGGGAGGCAAAGGTTATCAAAGGTACAGCTGCAGATGGGCACAGTGAGGCTGCAGATGGGCACAATGAGTCTGAAAATGGGCACAGTGAGGCTGCAGATGGGCACAGTGAGGCTGCAGATGGGCACTGATGATACAGGTGGGCACAGTGGGGCTGCAGATGGGCACAGTAGGGCTGCAAATGGGCACAATGAGGCTGCAGATAGGCACAGTGAGGCTGCAGATGGGCATTGTTTACCCAGTAGCTGCTGCATTTCCCACCCTAGGCTTATACTCAAGTCAATAAGTTTTCCCAGTTTTTTGTGGTAAAATTAGGTGCCTCAGCTTATATTCGGGTCGGCCTATACTCGTGTATATATGGTACATGAGGTCCCTCTAGATCCAGCGATGTTACTGGAGTGTTTCGGCTGCCCGAGACTCCCCTCCTCATTGGTTGAGACAGCAGTGCAGCCCCAATGGCTCCCGTTGCTGTCAATCAAAGTCAGTCAGCCAATCAGGAGAGAAAGGGGGTGGGGAGAGCCAGGGCTCAGTGTCTAAATGGACACAGAGAGCTGTGTCTTGGCTCTTATGCCCCCTATAGCAATCTGCTTGCTGTGGGAAGCACTCAACAGGAGGGAGGAGCCAGGAGCACCAAAGAGAGACCTGAGAAGAGGAGGATCTGGGCTGCTCTCTGCAAAACCACTGCACAGGGCAGGTAAGTATAGTATGTTTGTTATATTTAAATAAAAATAACGAGGCTTTATGATTGCTTTAAATGAATCCCACTCAGAGCTTTCCCTCAAGCTAATGGTTCGACAAAGGGGCGGAGCAATGAAATGCATAACCACGTCCCCCCACCCCCACCGACGTGCTGCTGTCATCCTCGAGGATCAGTCGAGTTTGGCCGACCATACCAAGCGGGCTGACTGGATCTGGACGCCGCTACACTGCAGGGTAGTCTGTGTTCCAGCAACATTACAGCCTTCATTGAATCTACCGCAGACTGCAAGACACAGAACACGGAAGCCACCATACTTCCTGTCAGCTTGCACTCCAGCTTCCTCCAGCACACCATCCCAGCTGTCTTGACACTCTCCAGTAGCTGCCATTTTTCCTCCAACACGCTGTCACACGTCAGCCCTGCTTATACCAGCTGCTTCATCCATCAGTTGCCGCCAGCCTGGATTTCACTGAAACTCCACAGGATTACAAGTACTACAGCCATCCTCCAGTGAGTGCAAAAACATATTTCTTTTTACTCTTCTCTTTATCCCAAATGACATTTATTTAAATAATTTACATTAAATGGAGGCGCCCTCCTCTTTGTGTATTTATTTCTAGAATTTGGAAACATTTGCACAGTACAATTGCTGCTAAGAGCAAAGCTGGAATTTGCAAGTATTGTGAGAAGAAATATTCTTATGAAAATACTACAAGGATGACAAAACACATCCTGGCTTGCCAGAGGTGCCCTAAAGACATTAAAATTACTTTATGGAATGAAATGATGAGGAGCATAATGAACATGCAAGTAGATTTTCCCTACAGAGTTCTCATAACAGAAACACTTTTTCTACTGCTTCTGGATCATCACAAAGTGTTTCTTCACCAGAAGCATCTTCAGGTAAGGAAGTGTTTCAAACCACAACCTCCATAAAATACACAGTCCCTTCATTTACAGGAAAAATGACAACTGAAAATCAGGAAAACATTCATCAAGCTCTTCATAGGGCAGTATATGCTTCTGCATCAGTATTGTCAATAACTGAAAATGCATATTGGCAGGAAGCGTTTAAAGTATTATGAGGGAAAGGGGTGGTTACCTTTTCTCATGTATAGGTGAAATGTTCTTAACATACACAGTCCTTGTTATTCCATTTGTAATAAAAAAAATAAATTTTAAAAAGCAAGTTTAGTTTATTTACTGTAGTTTTATTTCAAGCATACTACTTTTATATATACTGCATTTTACCTTCCCAGTGTAAGAAAATTTCAATCTCTAAAACTACTCCAAACTGATTTTTTTTTTTTTTTTTACAATTTTTCCCACAAAAAACAGAAAAAAAAATGTTTTTTTTCCAGTGCTTCACAATTTCTGGAAAAGTTACACCTCTATTGGGACAACCAGATTTGTAATGTTTTTAGCCTTACGATAAACAACTCTACTTTGTCTGGAAGCTGTTGCCGTAGTTTGGGATCATTTAACAAAGTGACCCAGTTTCTTCAAATTATTATTTGGATGGCCAGATAATGATCATTGAGCTGTGTTATAAACAATGGTCCCCCACATATTTTTCCGGGATCCTGCACTTGTGGCTCAAGTTGCCTCATCCAATGTAATGTTATACTGTATAGCTGTTGATACTTGATGAACGCTTGATCAATAGATACTGAATCATAGCCTTTGTTCATAAACTTCTGTTTTAGGTGGTTGCTCTGCAAGTTATAGTCCTCCACTGTACTACAGTTTCTCTCTAACTTACAAAACTATAAGGGATATTCCTCTTCTAGGGAGGATGATGGCAGCTTGCCTGATGTGGGTTTCAAAATTGGCCCTAGAACTGATTGCACCCTTTTGTCATGAAACAACTCTAAGACCAAAAAATTGCATCTCCATGACAATTACTTTAGTAAAATCAATACCAAAAGGATTATTGTTTCCAGTACAAATCCCTCAATGACCCGTTCGTTACCCTGCCAGATGATGATGAGTAGTGATGGGCTGAACACCCCTCGGTTCGGTTCGCACCAGAACTCCTGCATATGGAAAAAGTTCGGACCTGAGTCGCAGGTCTATTGGACCCGAACTTAAAAAATCAAAAGTCCCCATTTGGAAGGCTTATATGCAAATTATTGACTATAAAAAAGGTGTGGGGGCCAGGGTATTTACAGTATCTCACAAAAGTGAGTACACAAATAACTCAACACATAGCCTTTCATGTCTAAACCGCTGGCAACAAAAGTGAGTACACCCCTAAGTGAAACTGTCCAAATTGGGCTCAAGGTGTCCATATTTTGTGTGGCCACCATTATTTTCCAACACTGCCTTAACCCTCTTGTGCATGGAATTCACCAGAGCTTCACATGTTGCCACTAGAGTCCTCTTCCACTCCTCCATGATGACATCATGGAGCTGGTGGATGTTAGAGACCTTGCGCTCCTCCACCTTCCATTTGAGGATGCCTCACAGATGCTCAATAGGGTTTAGGTATGGAGACATGCTTGGCCAGTCCATCACCTTTAACCTCAGCTTCTGTAGCAAGGCAGTGGTCATCTTGGAGGTGTGTTTGGGGTCGTTATCATGTTGGAATATCGCCCTGTGGCCCAGTCTCTGAAGGGAGGGGATCATGCTCTGCTTCAGTATGTCACAGTACATGCTGGCATTCATGGTTCTCTCAATGAACTGTAGCTCCCCAGTGCTGGCAGGACTCATGCAGCCCCAGACCATGACACTCCCATCACCATGCTTGACTGTAGGCAAGACACACTTGTCTTTGTACTCCTCACCTGGTTGCCACCACACACGCTTGACACCATCTGAACCAAATAAATTTATCTTGGTCTCATCAGACCACAGGACATGGTTCCAGTAATCCATGTCCTTAGTTTGCTTGTCTTCAGCAAACTGTTTGCAGGCTTTACTTGTGCATCATCTTTAGAAGAGGCTTCCTTCTGGGACGACGACTACTATGCAGACCAATTTGATGCAGTGTGTGGCGTATGGTCTGAGCACTGACAGGCTGACCCCCCACCCCTTCTACCTCTGCAGCAATGCTGGCAGCACTCATACGTCTATTTCCCAAAGTCAATCTCTGGATATGACACTGAGCACGTGCACTCAACTTCTTTGGTCGACCATCGTGAGGCCTGTTCTGAGTGGAGCCCGTCCTGTTAAACCACTGTATGGTCTTGGCAACCATGCTGCAGCTCGGTTTCAGGGTCTTGGCAATCTTCTTATAGCCGAGGCCATCTTTATGTAGAGCAACAATTCTTTTTTTTCAGATCCTCAGAGAGTTTTTTGCCATGAGGTGCCATGTTGAACTTCCAGTGATCAGTATGAGAGAGTGAGAGCGATAACACCAAATGTAACACTCCTGCTCCCCATTCACACTTGATACCTTGTAACACTAACGAGTCACATGACACCAAGGAGGGAAAATGGCTAAATGGACCCAATTTGGACATTTTCACTCAGGGGTGTACTCACTTTTGTTGCCAGCTGTTTAGACATTAATGACTGTGTGTTGAGTTATTTTGAGGGGACAGCAAATTTACATTGTTATACAAGCTGTACACTCACTACTTTACATTGTAGCAAAGTGTCATTTCTTCAGTGTTGTCACAAGAAAATATATAATAAAATATTTACAAAAATATGAGGGGTGTACTCACTTTTGTGAGATATTGTACATGTCACAGGTCCCAGAAGACTGTGGGACCATTCACAAATAGCAGCATGGCTCATGCATGCGTTGTGGGCAGCCGGCTCTGAAGCTGCATATATGTAGTTCCTATATTGTGTAATATTTTTTGGACTGTAGATTTATTGCTCTCAGAGTTTATGGTCATTCCGAGCAGCACTGAAATTAATACTGTATGCCTAACACAATCTTCCTCAGACTAAAAATTTTGAAGTATCTTCTTAGCTAAAAACTACAAAACCCACAGTTTTCGAAAAATTTGCTTCAGGCTGGGTTCACACTTATGAGAATTGAATGCGGCTTTCCCACATCCAATTCGCATGACAGGAGAGTGAACGGCTCTCAATGGAGCCGGTTTACACACCTCCGGGGCAGCCGCAGTCCGCATTTGGAAAGGGTCCTGTGTGTCTTTAGCTTCGAATCGGGTGCGAATTCAGGCAGAAATTCAGACCTTATTCGCACCTAAATCGGTGAACAAGGATGCAATGGACCCCCTGCTGTGAGCCGCGGCCACAGCAAGTGTGAACCATGCCTTAGGATTATAGAGTAATTGGAGCAGGAAGTAGTAACAATTATGTCATAATACAAAATATTGGGTTGATTATTATTATGGCTCCTACAACTCAATTTTTTAACTGAACACTACAGCGCTTTTTTTCAGCACTTGCTTACTATGGCGGTCAGAGGGCTTGGAATATTAATTTTCCAGTAAACCGTTCTGTCCTCCATAACCCCCAGTCTTTTTCAGCAGCTAATGCCACGTACACACGATCAGACATTCCGACAACGAAATCCTGGATTTATTTCCGACGAATGTTGGTCCAAACTTGTCTTACATACACACGGTCGCACAAATGTTGTTGGAAATTCCGAGCGTCAAGAACACGCTGACGTACAACACGTACGACGGCACTATAAAAGGGAAGTTCAATACCAAGTGCGCCACCCTTTCGACTCCTTCTGCTAATCTCGTGTTAATAGAACTTTGAGAGACGATTCGCGCTTTTCAGCCTCGAGTTTTTCAGATCGTTACTGGTCTTCAGTTTGTGCTTGTGGGTTCGTATATCTGGTTTTCAGTGCGTGTAGTCAGTTCGCATCTAGTTTTCAGTGCGTATTTTTATATTACGTATTTGATTTCCAGTGCGTTCTTGTCTGCTCATTTCTGATTTTCAGCTCGCTCTTCTCAGGCTTTTCTGATTTTCAGTGCGTTCTGTTAGTTCGTTCTGACCAGCCGATCCTTTTGAAGCCATGTTGCGGGTATGTACTCATCGTAGAGTTCGTGCTGTGCAGGGGCTTGGTGTTGGGGTTCTTACTTTAACCCAAGCCCAGTCCATGAACAGGGCGGGGGGGAGTTCATGGACGAAGAATTGGTTGCTCTAGCGTGACCAATTCTCTCACATGCCTTTGTTGCGGGAGATTCGTGAGAATAATCCTGATGATTTCAGGAATTATCTCCGGATGACGGACCCTGTTTTTCACCGTCTGTTGGCTTTGCTGTCCCCTTATATAAGGAAGCAGGCAGGGCCGATCCTAGGGTCACAGACGCCTGGGTGCAGAAATATTTCTGGCGCCCCCACATGGGCGTGGTCATCTTACCAATCCCTCCCCTTTACAAATGTTTCTATGGCAACGACTCAAACACAGAGATGCTCCCCTAAGAAGTCTTCATTACCCTGGGATCCTCCCATGATCTTTTAACAATAAAGAAAATACAGGAAGAGCGTACACTAATGAGACCTGGAGGGGAGTCTCTCTGATGCACACACAGAGGGCTTCTGTTATGCCGCGTACACACGGTCGGACTTTTCGTCTACAAAAGTCCGACAGCCTGTCCGACAGACTTCCGGCGGACTTTCAGCGGACTTGCAGCAGACTTTCTAACGAACGGACTTGCCTACACACGACCACACAAAAGTCCGACGGATTCGTACGTGATGACGTACACCGGACTAAAATAAGGAAGTTCATAGCCGGTAGCCAATAGCTGCCCTAGCATGGGTTTTTGTCCGTTGGACTAGCATACAGACGAGCGGACTTCGGGGTCCGTCGTACTTACGACGTAAAGATTTGAAGCATGCTTCAAATCTAAAGTCCGTCGGATTTTAGGCTAAAAAAGTCCGTTGAAAGTCCGGAGAAGCCCACACACGATCGGATTACCAGCCAGCTTTAGTCCGTCAGCGTCCGTTGGACTTTTGTAGACGAAAAGTCCGACCGTGTGTACGCGGCATTAGAGAGTCTGTTAGAAAGAGCCCCCAGACATAGTACAGGAGATGATCAGAGACTACAATCATAGTACAGGAGATGGTCAGAGACTGCAGACATAGTACAGGAGATGATCAGAGACTGCAAACATGGTACAGGAGATGATCAGAGACTGCAAACATAGTACAGGAGATGATCAGAGACTGCAGACATGATACAAGAGATGGCCAGAGACTGTAGACATGATACAAGAGATGGTCAGAGACTGCAGACATGATACAAGAGATGGTCATAGACTGTAGACATGATACAAGAGATGGTCAGAAACTGCAGACATGATACAAGAGATGGTCAGAGACTGCAGACATGATACAAGAGATGGTCAGAGACTGCAGACATGATACAAGAGATGGTCAGAGACTGCAGACATGATACAAGAAATGGTCAGAAACTGTAGGCATGATACAAGAGATGGTCAGCGACTGCAGACAAAATACAAGAGATGGTCAGAGACTGTAGACATGATACAAGAGATGGTCAGAGACTGCAGACCTGATAAAAGAGACAGTCAGAGACTGCAATCATGGTACAGAAGATGGTCAGAGACTGCAATCCTAGTACAGGAGATGGTCAGAGACTGCAGACATAGTACAGGAGATGGTCAGAGACTGCAGACATAATAAAGGAGATGGTCAGAGACTGCAGACATAATAAAGGAGATGGTCAGAGACTGCAGACATTATACAATTGATGGTCAGAGACTGTAGACATGATACAAGAGAGGGTCAGAGACTGCAGACATGATACAAGAGAGGGTCAGAGACTGCAGACATGATACAAAAGATTGGTCAGAGACTGCAGACATAGTACAGGAAATGGCCAGAGACTGAAGTTCCTATGGACGTTAGTAGATAATGGCCGATCGGCCCTCTCACCTGACCCAGCGATACAGCAACGGTTCCTCTGATCAGAAGTCAGGTCAGCTCACTCTGAATTGCCCATGGCGACTCCGCTGGGTAGCACCCAGATCTGTATTCTGACAATGACTCCATTCCTTTCTCCGCCAGGGATGGCACTAGGCTGTGTGGCTTTCCCCCCTGGTGGTGCAGGGCAGCGGGGTCCTCTCACGCTGGAGTCCTGGGTGTACTTCCCTGAAAGCTTCCCCAGACTCCTGGCTCTCTCTCTCTCTCTCTCCCAATCAGCTGAGCATGCTGTGTGGGCTGCAGTTTCCATGTTACAGTGGGGCTGCCAGTCCTCGGGACTATATGTCCCACAATCCTCTTCTCTGCTCCCTTTTCTATTCTATTTCTTCCCTGGCTGATATGAAGGCGGGGGAAGAAAGATAGTGGGTGGCTGTGCTGGCAAGCGCCGCTCACTAGTACAGCAGCGCGCGCGCGCGCGCGCGAGGAGGAGAGGGAGAGGGAGGGGGGAAAGAAGAGCCCGCAGCTGCAGTGGCGTCACTAGGGTTGGTGTCACCAGGTGCGGTATAACATGGTGTCACCCCCCCTTCCACCAACTATAGTCGCCCCTCAGTACAGACCCCCCTTCACTAAGTATAGACCCCCCTCCGTCAGTGCAGACCCCCCACTAAGCATAAACCTCTCCCTCGGTACAGACCTTCCTCAGTACAGACCCCCCTCCATCAGTATAGACCCCCCCAGAACAAAACACCCCCTCCATTAGTACAGACACCCCCAGAACAAACCCCCCTCCATTAGTACAGACCCCCCCACCAGGACAAACCACCCCCTCCATTAGTACAGACCCCCCCAGGACAAACTTCCCTCTATTAGTACAGACCCCCCCACCAGGACAAACCCCTTCCATTAGTACAGACCCCCCCCACCAGGACAAACCACCCTCTCCGTTAGTACAGACCCCCCCAGGACAAACCTCCCTAAATAAGTACAGACCCCCCACCAGGACAAACCCCCCTCCATTAGTACAGACCCCCCCACCAGGACAAACCCCCTCCATTAGTACAGACCCCCCCACCAGGACAAACCCCCACCAGGACAAACCCCCCTCCATTAGTACACCCCCTACCAGGACAAACCCCCCTCCATTAGTACAGACCCCCCCACCAGGACAAACCCCCTCCATTAGTACAGACCCCCCCACCAGAACAACCCTCCTCCATTAGTACAGTTCCCCTATCAGGACAAACCCCCCTCCATTAGTACAGACCCCCCCACCAGGACAAACCCCCCTCCATTATTACAGACTCCCCACCAGGACAAACCCCCCTCCATTAGTACAGACCCCCTCACAAGGAAAAACCCCCCTCCATTAGTACAGACCCCCCCACCAGGACAAACACCAATCCATTATTACCGACCCCCCCACCAGGACAAACCCCCCTCCATTAGTACAGACCCCCCACCAGGACAAACCCCCCTCCATTAGTACAGACCCCCCCACCAGGACAAACCCCCTCCATTAGTACAGACCCCCCACCAGGACAAACCCCCTCAATTAGTACAGACCCCCACCAGGACAAACCCCCCTCCATTAGTACACCCTCCACCAGGACAAACCCCCCTCCATTAGTACAGACCCCCCCACCAGTACAAACCCCCCTCCATTAGTACAGACCCCCCCACCAGTACAAACCCCCCTCCATTAGTACAGACCCGCTCACCAGGACAAACCCCCTCCATTAGTACAGACCCCCCCACCAGAACAACCCTCCTCCATTAGTACAGTCCCCCCATCAGGACAAACCCCCCTCCATTATTACAGACTCCCCACCAGGACAAACCCCCCTCCATTAGTACAGACCCCCCCACCAGGACAAACCCCCTCCATTAGTACAGACCCCCCACCAGGACAAACCCCCTCCATTAGTACAGACCCCCACCAGGACAAACCCCCCTCCATTAATACACCCTCCACCAGGACAAACCCCCCTCCATTAGTACAGACCCCCCCACCAGTACAAACCCCCCTCCATTAGTACAGACCCCCCCACCAGAACAACCCTCCTCCATTAGTACAGTCCCCCCATCAGGACAAACCCCCCTCCATTATTACAGACTCCCCACCAGGACAAACCCCCCTCCATTAGTACAGACCCCCTCACCAGGACAACCCCCCCTCCATTAGTACAGACCCCCCCACCAGGACAAACCCCCCTCCATTATTACAGACCCCCCACCAGGACAAACCCTCCCTCCATTAGTACAGATCCCCCCCCACAAGGACAAAACCCCTCTCCATTAGGTTACATAAAAACACCCAGCGGCAGCTGGAGAGGAGGGGACAGTGTGCAGCCGCGCCGCGCATATGGATCACAGATCACAGCAGGCAGGAGTTAGACACGGAGAGGAGGAGGAGAACATGACCCCCCCCCCCCCCCCCCAGCGACGTCACTCTGATCTCCGGCTGCTCCCCTTCTCTGACAGGAGGAGGGAGGGGGGACGGGCTTCATCAGGAAACACAGCGGTGGCATCGGTGATGGGCGGAGAGAGCCGCCTCTGGACAAGAGGAGGAGGAGGAGGGAGGGGAGCACTCTGGTGCTTCAGCGCCCCCACCTCTCTGGCGCCCGGGTGCACTGCACCCCACGCACCCGCCTAGGATCAGCCATGGAAGCAGGACACCTGCATGCGGCAGTCCATCACTCCTGAACAGAGGCTAGTCGCTACCTTGCGGTACTTGGTGACGGGGAGAAGTCTGCAGGACATCAAGTTCTCGACAGGCATCTCCCCCCAAGCTCTGGGGACCATTATTCCAGAGACCTGTTCTGCCACCATACAGGTCCTGCAGAAGGACTATATTAAGGTAAGATTTCTCCTTTAACATCACATTATATGTATTTAATGTTTGCTAATGTATTGTATTTATTTCATCATTCCCCAATTACCATGATTGTAATATGCTGTGAAAGTCCTCTTTATCCTCATGCATGCTGGAAGTTTTTAAAGTTCCTTTTTTGTCCTTCATGCATATTTGCCTTCACTAACCTCTCTGGCATGCTATCCTTGGCCCATACACACCTAGCCTAGACACTTAATGTATTTTGTCAGCTCTATTGTACTGCTTTACCCTAAACACCCCCTAAAATGTGTACAAATGTTATTTGTGTCCTTAAATTCAGGCAGAGTGCCAGAGGCTTTTTTTGGGGGGTCCCAAACTCATTTGGAACCCTCCCTCCCCCCAACCGCTAAGTCAACCGATACCAATCCTCTATCTGCTGACTTTGCCAAACCTATACACACTATACCTACCTTTTTTGTGGTCATATTTATTGATGAATTCACCAAAGCATGTATTGAAAGGGCCTGCCTGAATACTTTCAAATGGTACTGTTTAAAGTTTTGTTCTCCTATTATCTTGATAGGTAATTGCAGAATGTAAAAATGTGCTTCAATTTGTACAGTGTGTATTTACATTTTTGTATTATGACACTTCTTACCTGTCCAGTGGACTGCCAATAGTGTAAAGTAAGGAGGGGCTGGCCAAAGTAACACACATTATGTATGCATTCAGCTCTCAATGAAGTGGAGAGGGTTACCTGTCCAAAACATACCCCCCACCCTAAAATTTTTACAATGGGCCAACAGAGGGGAGGAGGAATCTGATAAGTGGACCTTATATTTTTGTCTCTAAATACTCCTTCAAATAAATGGTATACTGATGTTGGCCAAGAATGTGTTTAATCTGCTTGCAATGTTTTGTGCAAAAGTACTATTTTTTTTTCTTGTTTCACTCCACAGTTTCCTTCAACGCCACAGGAATGGCAGACTGTGGCTTCCCAATTTGCCCAGCGGTGGGACTTTCCCAACTGCGGAGGGGCAATAGATGGGAAACACGTCCACATAGTCCCACCCCCCAACTCGGGGTCATACTATTACAACTATAAGAGGTTTAATAGTATTGTGATGTTGGCGGTGGTGTCGGCAACATATGATTTTCTCTATGTGGACATGGGGAAGAATGGCTGGATGTCGGATGGTAGAGTCATCGCTCAGACCGAGTTATACAGATGGCTCCAGAGTGGTGGCTTGGGATTGCCACCTCCGGAAGACAACGTGGCTAGTCTGCTGTTCGTTTTTGTCGCTGATTAAGCATTTGGGCTGGGTGATCACCTGATGCTGCCGTTCCTGGGGTGAGGACCCTCACCCCGGACCAGATGATTTTTAACTACCGACTGGCCAGAGCCAGAAGAGTGGTGGAGAATGCTTTTGGGATAATGGCCAGCCAGTTCCACCTATTCCTTACACCAATCAACATGGCGGAATATAAACTTACCCATATAATCCTTGCATGCTGCATTCTCCACAACTTTTTAAGGAGAAATTCTATGAACTATGTGGCCTCATTTGGCCCTGATTTCAAGACCAAACCCTGAAGGCGCTTGAAGCTGGCCGTCCTGGCTTGCCCCCCCCAAAGCGCCCGCGAGGTCCGTCTAAAATATATGGAGTATTTTGCGGGTAGGGGGGCCATTGATATGCCAGAAAATGTTTAAGAAATATTTTTAAAATACATTTTTATTTTAAAAAGGAAATAATATTTCCTTTGATTTACTGCTTGTGTTTCTTTTAGCTGTCTCCTAGGTTATCCAATGGGCTTTTCTTTTTGGCCATTTTCTTCAATAGTGCAAACGTAATTTCTTTGATACATGAGGTGATAATCTCTTCTTCAGCTAACTATTATGTAGTAGGTCTGCTACACACACACTTTGTTTTTGTTGTTAATGTATGTAATGCATTACTGATAAAAAATATTCCTCATTTTCAGCACCATGAATTAATTTTTTGGAGTGACGAAAATGGCCTGATTGTTGCAAATTATAAAGCACTGTGGGTGTTATTTACTAAAGGAAAATCCACTTTGCACTACAAGTGCACTGCAAAAGTGCACTGAAAGTGCACTTGTAGTGCAAAATGGATTTGCCTTTAGTAAATAACCCCCATTGTCACTGTAAATACCAACTTACTAAAAAAACTGCTATTGAGCATTGAAAGAAGAAGCCACACATTGTTAAGTAGAAACATTTTTACTCCGTGCACAGTCACATGTGCGTTAGAAAAGGGTTTTTAACAAACCAACATATTTTTTAAATTTTTTTTTTTTTTCACAGTAGAAATATCCTTTTTTGTGTTAAACAGGCATGTTTAAAACCATAAAACATACACAACTCAGGAAATTACAAAGTTCAACTTTGATAAATTGAAGGCAATATCAGACATTAGTATGTCCAAACTATGTTGATATTTCCTTCATCAGATGGGGTGATGTCACTCCTGTGAAAGCCAAATTTTGGGGGGTTTCCCTCCTGATCCCATGCCTAAGGTCAACATGTGCTAGCTCCCATCATGGGGGATCAATGGGCGTGTTTTGGGGGTGCAACCCCTTCCTCTTATCAACTTTAGTTCCGAGGAAGGGGTTGCATCCACAAAACGCGTACATTGATATCCCGTGATGGCAGATAGCACATGTTGACACACTGTGTGCATCTTCAAAATTTGGCTTTCAAAATTTTAAAAAAAGTTAGAAAAATATAAACAATTTGAAAAATGTTGGTGTGTTTTAGATTCTGCCTAAAACATCAATGATTTTTTTTGAGTATTTTTTCAACATCATTGATGTCTTCCTTGATCTTCTGTTAATCCCTAGTGCACACCATTATCTCCCCAATGAAGACGTGTGCACTTGCACTTGTGAAATGTGTTTCTTCTTCCACAACATCCACATCACCTAAAATAAAAAAAAAACACACCATGTATTATAAATATGCAGGCATCCATCTATTACCTGAAGCTGTGGTCTCAGACACTCACCTGTTGTGGTCCCTATTTTGCCCAATTCAAAAACTCTCCTTCTTCCACATCCTCTGGTTGTGGTGTGGGGATTTCCCCTTCTTTAGGAGGTTGTGGGTCCCTGGTGTCCCCTGATGTCCTGGGTCCTTTCTCCCCTATGTGAATAAAAAAAAGGTATACTTAGCAAACAGATATTTGAGGGCAGAAATAGTAATATGAAACATTGCTTGGAAGTGTCATCCAATTGTCTGTTTTGGCAGAGTTCCAAGCTGAAGACATGATTTTTTACCTTTCTTAAAGCTGGAATACTTACCTTTTTTGATAAAGTTTCACACATGGAGACACCCCTAGTATCCACTGGAGCACATGTGTGGGACACCCTAAAAAGTTGGTTCTGGTGTCCCACACACTGCTCCTGCGTCCAGATGTGTAAACAGCTGCTGAGTACCACACTAGATCCCTCTCGGACCATGCCCCCTGTTGGGTAACACTACAATTGATCCAGCATGCTGGGCCTCGCACCTGGCGTCTACACCCCTTCTGGTTATCATTGGTGAGCGACCAGGAGGAAACACACGAAGAATGGAAATTCTTCTTTAGAACTAATCAAAACACTGCCTCCACGGGTAATATTTGGGAGGCATACAAACTACACGTTCGCACTATTCTAACTTCCCGTATAAACAGAATTAAAACCTCCTCCAATTTACTCATTAAGCAGGCCTCGGAAAAGATTGACACACTAACAAAAGAATTTCATAAAGACCCCAGTCAAGAAAGAGCAGCAACACTTAGACTTCATACACGGCTACTAGACCAACTACACTACGATAAAGCTAAACAGAAGCTCTTCTTTCTAAAACAACGTGTGTTCGAGCAGGGGGAACGCGCTGGCAAATTACTGGCATACCTGGCCCACCAAAACACCAACCCCCCAGTGGTGGTAACCCTGACGGGACCCCACAACACCAAAATTTCAGATCCACCTGAAGTGGCAGAAGTATTTCGCAAATACTACTCAGATTTATACTCCTCTAAGGTATCAGCCACTACACAGGAAACCAGACTATTCCTTCAAGAGATCCCCTTCCCACAATTATCAGAACCTCAGCTGCAAGAATTAGAGGCTCCCCTCACATTAGATGAAATTACCCTGGCCATTGCATCCCTAGCACCGGGTAAGGCACCAGGAGGCGACGGCCTCCCACTAGACTTTTACGCGGCATACTCAGAGATCTTAACCCCTGAACTCCTAAGGCTATACAACCACATATTTGAAACCAAAACTCTCCCTGAAACCCTCCGTCAGGCGATAATTATAGTAATCCCCAAACAGGGCAAAGACCCCCAACTACCAGAATCCTACCGCCCTATTTCACTGCTCCAAGCAGACATAAAAATATTAGCCAAAATACTGGCCATGCGCCTTAATAATAGCATCCTTTCCCTTATTCACCCCGACCAGACAGGATTCATGCCAGGAAAAAACACAGCCATGAACTTAAGACGCCTACACATTAATATCCAAGCGGAACACGAGAATGTGGGAGACAGAGCCGTAGTGACACTTGACGCCGCCAAGGCGTTTGATTCGGTGGAGTGGGGATATCTTTGGGAGTGCCTTCGGGGTTACGGTTTCGGCCCCAACTTTATACAGTGGGTACAACTGCTATATTTTTCCCCAATAGCGAGAGTAGTGGTGAATGGCTGGACATCTGACTCCTTCCCGTTAAGTAGAGGAACCCGTCAGGGTTGCCCGCTATCCCCTTTGCTATATGCTTTGGCAGTGGAACCCCTGGCTATCTCCCTTAGACAGAATCCACACATACTGGGACTACGAGCAGGACCTTTAACAGAAACACTAAGTCTTTATGCAGACGACATGCTTATTTACTTAGAGGACACTGGTCCTTCTTTACAGACGACTCTATTAACTATAGAAGAATTTGGCAAACATTCAGGTCTAAGCATGAACTGGACCAAATCCCAGATTCTCCCACTAGACACGACATCCCCAACACACACCGCAGCATCTCTTCCTCTTCAGAGAGTTGCCTCTATCAAATACTTAGGTATAATAATCACTAGAGACCCCTTGGAATACACCACAAACAACATTGAACCACTCTTCTCATACCTTAAATCACGAACACAAACCTGGGCGAGACTCCCCCTTGGTGTAATGGGCAGGATTAATCTTTTCAAGATGATATTACTACCAAAATTTCTTTATATACTCTGGAACTCCCCAATTTATATTCCCCTCAAAATTTTCAAAACCCTCGACAAAATCCTAAATTCCTTTATTTGGGGCCCTAGCAGGCATAAACTAGCCTGGAACACACTTAAAAACCCCACCTCCTCTGGGGGGGCAGCCCTTCCAGACATATACACATATTATATAGCAGCTCAGCTCTCACACTTCTACTACATCCACAAAACAGACGAAGAAAGATACCAAACCTTAGTATGCAGGAAAGCTAATAAAGACCTATACTCCCCACTACAAGTTCTCTTCAGAGGAGGTAACACCATACACAAAAAAGAGAATCGCAACTCGCTGTTACTCCAACACAGGCGCGTATGGGAGAGAGCCGTCAGACTCACTGGAACTGATCCCTTCCATTCACACACTCCACTGTGGCATAATCCACAACTGAAGGAGCTCATGTCTTTACCTGGGACCACCAGTTGGGCCGCTAAGGGAATAGTCTATCTATTTCAGGTTATCACCATATTTGGTATAAGAAACTTCGAAACAATTTGCGAAGAGTACGACATCTCTCCCCACATGCAATTTAGCTACATACAACTAAAACACGCACTCCATGCACAATTTACAAATGGCCTCCCCAATCCACAAACATTAACATTAGTGGACGTGATTACTGGATCAGACCCAGACAAACTTATCTCCACTCTATACACCATCCTACGCACCAAATCGGTAGCCAATGTTGCCGATAATGCAAGGCTTAGATGGGAAAATGATGTAGGACCAATAGATTGTTCTGACTGGGAAGATATACTGGAAAATGTTAAAAAAACCTCACCCAAAATATCAGAACGTCTGACCCAACTCTATATAATACACAAATCCTATCTCACACCAGCCAGAATAGCCAAGTATTCCCCGCAACAAAACCCAAACTGCCCTAGGTGCTCCAGTAACCCATGCACATTCTATCATCTAATATGGCTGTGCCCCGAAATACAAAGCTACTGGACACAGATCATTAAATTTCTCCATGACCATATGGGCTCACCGATCCAGCTAGACCCCAAGCTATGTCTCTTTGGCCTTTTACCAGACACCATTAAAGACAGATCCACAGTTACATTTCTCAGCGAAACAATATTTTATGCTAGAAAATTAGTGGCTAAGTATTGGATGGGTACAGACTCTCCTACCATACAGACCTGGATTAGGGAAGTGAATACCTCACTGCCATACAAAAGGGCTATGTATAAACACAGAGGTCGACCAAATAAATACTATAAAATTTGGGACAAATGGTTGAATAATGAAAACACTTGTAATGTTTAATTTTAAAAGCCTCCCATGAACACCTTCTTATATTATGATATATAGGATCAGGTCACAACCCCCAATAAAAGCCATAACCTGGTTTTCAATAACTAGAAATGCAATGCTGGAAAACGTGTAGCACTCTATGTAATCTTATTGTTATATGCTGATATGTGCAATGTATGGGATACTTGTGTACCCTTTTACTGTATGGGAAATACCCATTTATGTGATTGCAAGCGATGCACTATAAATGTACAATGACATAACTTTTTCAATAATAAACATGTTTCTTTTCAAAAAAAAAAAAAAAAAAAAAAGATACAGATACTCCTCAATTTAACTTACCTACCCGAACGACACGCTATACATCATTGTATTGTACAGTACAGTACAGAATTTTAGTTTGTGTTCTGTACTTATGCAAATTAAAACATTATTGAGCTGAAAAAAAAAAAAAAAAACAGCTGCTGAGTGTCCTCTCCTTACATTGAATCAAGTTTGCATTTCATTCTAGTTACAAACCCATTTAGACAACAATGTACTAATGTACTAAACAGCAGTAAAGAAAAGCACATGGAGCAGCATGCAAGTAATAATAATAGGAACACACGACAAAATACTTTTTTGAAGAAATCTATTGATCCTTTTGTACTGATCGTGCTCCCTCAATTTCAGGTCTGACCAGCGTTTCCTCAATTGATCCTTGGATCGTCATACCCCAAAATTCCTGTGCAGACTTTTCACAACCTTAGTCATGATCTTGACCTTTCTCACATTTGGGTTTGGGTAAGGTCCATACTTCCCATCATAGTCGGCCCTCTTCAAGATGTCCACCATCTCCACCATCTCTACAAAGGACATATTTGAGGCCTCAAATCTCCTCCGGGATCTGGACGTTCGTGGCTCTGGGCTTTCGTCGTTGCTGCTGTCTTTATGCACTTGTTCTTTCTCTGCCATGTGCTCTCCCACTGCGCCAAAAGAGAAGGGGAGGGGAAAATACTAGAAAGATGGTCAGGGGTGGAGTTTAACGCTTGCGCAGTGTATACAAAGCATAATACTCGTGCGTCGGATGTACGATCTGCGAGCGGAGGAAGGAGAAGTGGAAGCGCCGATCGGTTTAAAGAAGGTACAATTTTAACTTGGGGCATCAGTGGCCTATACTGCTTATAGATTGAGGCCTATACTGGGACAAGATTAGGAGAGTTTAGCCTGACATTAGGGCTTGTCTTGTGTTGTGTCTTGAAAATGGGTTGATTCAACGATCATGATTTCCTCCCCCAATTCATTGATTTGTACAGAGAGCTGCCCTGTCTGTGGCAGACAAAACACCCCTTTTATACAAATCGACTGAAGAGGAAGGCAGCACTGGATAAATTGCTTGAATTTGTGAAGCCGCAGATCCCCACGGCAGACATCAACTTTTTGAAGTGCAAAATTGGTGGCCTGAGGAGCACTTATAATAGGGAGCGCAAGAAGGTCCAGGATTCCATGAGATCAGGAGCAGCAGCAGATGACATTTATGTACCCAGGCTGTGGTACTATGACAGACTGCGGTTTCTGTCAGACCAGACTGAAATCAGGCCATCACTCTCAACCCTTCCTTCCACTCTTCCTTCCACCCCAGTTCAGGCTTCTGTCGTCCAACCTGGGCCTTCCATCCCGGAAGAAGATGCGAAGGAGCCCAGCTTGAGTCAGGTATAGCATTGTTAAACAGATTTCTCAAAATTGTGTGTGATTGATGAACAATAAGCTAAAACTATGTCCCTTTTTCATACACAGGATAGCCTCAGACAGGAGGAGGCTGTGGAAAGTGGCAGCCAGGAGGTGGCAGGGGAAAGTGGCAGCCAGGAGGTGGCAGGGGTAAGTGGCAGCCAGGAGGTGGCCGGGCCCAGTAGCCTGACCAAATCCTAGGTCCCTCCCCTCCGCCTTCAACAGAAAAAGCACAGGAAGGGGAGGAGCGTGGAGGAGTCAGCACTTGGGTTAATTCGGCTGGCATCTGCGGCCCTCGGAACCCCCCCGTCTTCTTGAGGCCTATGCCTGCATGGCTGCCAACAAAATGCAGGAAATGGAGGTGAGCCAACGTCTCTTTTGTGAGGAAGTGATATATATGGCCCTAAATATGGGGTTGAGGGGCGGACTCGCAAGAAAAACCGACCTGTGTGAGTTGGACCATCGTCCTCCTCCTCCACCTCCTGCCACAACTCCAACACCAGAGCCACAGCCTGGAAGCAAGCATGGAAGGAAGCGTGTAAGGAAGACAAGAGAGTGATGGCCTGGGTTCGGTCTGGTCTGGCAAAAGAGGCAGGCTGTTGTAAGACCACAGCCTGGGGAAATATATGTCACCTGCTGCTGTTCCTGATTTCTCGGAGTCCTGGACCGGATTGTGCTCCCTATTAAATGGACTCCTCAGGCTACCAATTTTGCATGTCAAATAGTTGATGTGTGCCCTGGGGTACAAAGGCTTCGCAAATTTCACCAGTTTATCCAACGTTGCCTTCCTCTTTATTTTGTTATGACCCCCTAATAAATGTCTATTTTA
This sequence comes from Aquarana catesbeiana, assembly GCF_042186555.1. NCBI lineage: Eukaryota > Metazoa > Chordata > Amphibia > Anura > Ranidae > Aquarana > Aquarana catesbeiana. The sequence goes on along the minus strand of NC_133334.1, from coordinate 84,619,173 downwards.
TTTTCACAAATACTTGCCTATGTGTTTTATTTCAAAAAGGACAGTTTGTTTGTGAGTAGGCAGGTATATTTCTAAAACATAACAAATGCTGGCCCTACCTAAATCTAAGCGTTTGTGGATTCAGTGAAATAAATAACAGGGGAGGAGCACTATAATACACCTCCCTAACAGTGAGGCCACTTAAGGCTGAAGCTGCTACCATTCACCTGTCAAATTAACAAGTGTAAGTACATATAAAAACAAATCAATAAGGAAGCCCTACATAAAAATAACATACATTAATATATACAGTAAGTGCAAAATAACAATGATATTTAAAAGGAGAGCAGGTAATGAACTTTGCAATCAATGTTCTGTGAAAAAGTCCTGTCTGGTTATAGATCCCAATCACGCTATGTTCCATGGTAATCTACCACCAGCACCTCCACTCGTGAATAAAAGCGGGGGGATAAATCACCCCTGTTGAAAATACTCTTACCAGACTTAACTGGGAAATAGGCATCAATCAATAATCACAGGTGTCACTTAATGGATAGGTATCTCACTCTTTTGGGTATCTCACTCCTTTGCAAACATTTGCACTACAAGATTATCCCTGGCAGAATTTTAGGTAAAAAGTTTCCTCTTGTAAAAAAACGATCAGCACAAGGGATGTTGCCTAATGTGAAGTGTCCCTTTTTCCCACTTCCATAACCTGCACCTAATGCCAACGCAGAACCTTAAACACGCATCAAGAGTGCCAACTATGCCTACCCTTTCTGCCCCCTCCTATTCATACAAGCTGAACTAGAGCAGACCTTTTTGTTCACAAAGTAAAAATAAAAAAAATAGTTCTAGATTTGTTCTATCTTTTTCTTTGTAGGATTCAGACTTCATGAGCGTGACTGGTCTTTTGAGTGGCAGTGTCAAGCGGTTCACAGGAATGGCTCGTTCTTCAAGAGATAATCGCAAGCTCTTGTGTTATGTTTCAGCTGGCCTTGTCGGATTGTTCTTTTTGCTGTACTTTCTAGTGTCCCGAGCCAGTACGTGATAGATGATACCCCTTCACGCAAAAGACATTCCTTATTCATACTGCCCTGTGACCCAAAGGAGGGGAGGGTTATATGGCTTGTCAGGCAGGCTGCTAAAACTTGGCATTTCCAAAAATTAATTAGGACAAGTCTATCCCTGATTAATTCATTCCCAAACAATGACCAAAAAAAATCACCAGGCATAATTGCAGTCAATGTCATGTAAGTTTAATGGAAAATAAACAGACCCCAAATGTTCTTTTGGAAAACAAAAATATCAAAATATGGGCTGAGGATGACACCAGCACTGGTAAAGATTTACATCTATTGCTCACAGAACTGGCAGAGTGTTGTGCGGTGTTACCCATCGATCGGTGCAGGAAGCTTTCTGTTTAAAGTTGAACTCCAGGCAAGAGGATAACTACACAGATTATATATATATAAGGAAGATCTTTTACTTGCCAAAAGGTTTCCATTTCTGTCCATCAACTTCTCAATTTTACACAGCTCTGCAACACATGACAGCTTTGTCTGGCAGAGGAGATGACCTAATTATTCTTGGTGGCAGTTAAGTAACACCTACAGATCTTTTCCCCAATATGTGACTGGACAGTGAAAGAGAAGCAGTAGACCTATAGCCGTGATGGCGAACCTATGGCACGTGTGCCACAGCTGGCACGCCGAGCCCTCTCTGTGGGCACGCCTGGAAACAGCACACACTGACACTGACCGGCCATCACTGCACCCTCCATCAGAGGGGATGTGACTGAGAAAAAGCGTCTCCCACATGACTCTGGGGCAAGGGGTGACATGTGGGCGGAAATCCATTTACAAGTTGTCTTGTCCACACTGCACCCCCCCCATCAAACTACATGTCCCACAAGTCTCTTGGGCCAGTGGTGACGTGTCTGGGGTGGGCGTGACTGGGAGAACGCGGCTTCCATGCGTCTGGGATCAGGGGTGACGTGCGGGTGGGAATGAGCTGCCGGATTGAGAGACACACAGACACTGGAGACAGGTGAGATGTTTAATGTGGACATTATGAGTTATCGTTCTCTTATCCGATCTGTCCCGCGTCTTAGAGGCAGAGGCTCAGTAAATGCATCCTTACCAGTGCTCAGCAAATGCATCCTTACCAGTTCCCAGCATTTTCAATAAAATGTATAATTGAAAGCTCTGTTGTGTTTTTCTTTTAAGACAAAAGCTGTTAATTAGGCCCCTATCACACTGAGGCGGTATTGCGCTAAAAATACCGCCTGCAAACTGCCCCTAAACAGCCTCCGCTGTTTGTTCAGTGTGAAAGCCCGAGGGCTTTCACACTGAAGCGGTGCGCTGGTAGGACGGTGAAAAAAGTCCTGCAAACCGCTTCTTTGGAGCGGTGAAGGAGCGGTGTATTCACCACTCCTTCACCGCTCCTGCCCATTGAAATCAATGGGACAGTGCGGCTATACCACGGCTATAGCCGCGCTGTACGAGGGATTTTAACCCTTTTTCGGCCGCCAGCGGGGGTTAAAACCGCACCGCTAGTGGCCGAATACCGCTGCAAGAACGACGGTACAGCAGCGCTAAAAATAGCGCTGTTGTACCGCCGACGCCCCCACCGCCCCAGTGTGAAAGGGGCCTTAGTTTGGACAACTATACGAGTTGTTTTCTCTAAACTAAAATCTCGGTATTCAGTTTTAATTGCCGTTTTGGCACTTTGAAATAAATAAGTTGGTTTTGTCTTGCTGTTTGGGCACTCGGGATCAAAGAGGTTCACCATCACTGACCTATAGGTTCATCTCAGTATCATAGCACTTGTCGGCACATGAGCACTGCACATATTTAACTGGCTCCTTGTGCTGCCTCTTGCAGGGAGAGCTCTGTTGTGCATGGGACTTGCAAAAGGTGATACTATGTCGGATTTAGTCTCCAACACTGGTTGCATTTAAAATAAATAAATACATGTAATGAATACAAAGCTGGTAATTTATATTGGCCTGGAGTTCAGCTTTAAGTGATGGCCAAAAAAAAGTACCTTGTTATTAACCACTTCAATACAGGGCACTTATACACCTTCCTGCCCAGACCAATTTTCAGCTTTCAGTGCTGTTGCAGTTTGAATGACAATTGCGCGGTCATACAACACTGTACCCAAACTAAATTTTTATAATTTTGTTCACACAAATAGAGCTTTCTTTTGGTGGTATTTGATCACCTCTGCAGTTTTTATTTTTTGCTAAACAAATAAAAAAATACCGAAAATTTTGAAAAAAAAAAAGTTTTGCTTTTGTTTCTGTTAAAAATTTTTGTAAATAAGTAAGTTTTCTATTTCACTGATGGGCACTGATAAGGCGGCACCGATGAGGTAGCACCAATGAGCGAACACTGACGATGGGCACTGATATGCGGCACTGATGGGCACTGATATGCAGCACTGATGGGCACTCATGGGTGGCACTGGTGGGCACTGAAAGGCTGCAAAGATGGGTTCTTATGGGTGGCACTGCTGGGCACTGATACGCAGCACTGATGGGCACTGATATGCAGCACTGATAGGCATCCCTGGTGCCACTGGTAGGCATTGTGAGTGGGCACTGATTGGCAGCTGCCTGGGCATTGATTGGCAGCTGCCTGGACACAGATTAGTATTTCCCTGGGGGTCTAGGGGGCATACCTGGTGGTCCAGTGTGAATGGCTTCCTTGGTGGTCCTGAGCGGGATCCAAGGGGGGGCTGCGCTGATAAACAATCAGCACAGACCCCCCTGTCACGAGAACAGCCGATCGGCTCTCCTCTTCTTGCGTCTGTCGGATCACCGGCTCTTCCTATTTACATCGTGATCAGCCGTGATTGGACACGGCTGATCACGTGGTAAAGAGTCTCCGTCAGAGACTCTTTACCTAGATCGATGTTGCGGAGTGTCAGACTGACACCCCGCAACAACGATCGCCGCGATGCGTGCCCCCGGGGGCACGCAGCGGCTCAATATCCTGCGGACATCATATGACGCCCAGTCAGGATATTGAAACCACTTTGCCGCCGTCATTCTGCTATATGGCGGGTGGCAAGTGCTTAAAGATGCAAGTTTTTATTATGTATTAGATTTCTTTGTCAGGCATTATACCATTTATGGCAAAACTTTACCTACTTTCAGAACTTGCTTCAAGAAAAGACATTATATTGCAGAAATGTTTACCTGTAGTGAGATAATGGGGATTATTTACGAAAGGCAAATCCACTTTGCACTGCAAGTGCACTTGGAAGTGCAGTCGCCCTAAATCTAAGGGGTAGATCTGAAATGAGTGGAAGCTCTGCTTATTTTATCATCCAATCATGTGCAAGCTAAAATGCTGTTTTTTATTTTCCTTGCATGTCCCCCTCGGATCTACAGCAACTGCACTTTCAAGTGCACTTGCAGTGCAAAGTGGATTTTCCTTTCGTAAATAATCCCCAATGTGTATATGGCCATTCCGGACCTGCTTCAATAGGTTGCTTAGCTGTAATGATGATCCTGTGACTCCAAGTCCTCCTGAGCCACTGGTGGGGAAAATATGCGTGCATGACAGGATTGCAGACTTCACCAGCTACACACTTATTCCAGGTCAGCAAGTTTGGAGACAGACTATTAGGCCCCTTTCACACTGCTCTGCTGCTTTTTCACTGCAGCGCAGTGTGCCATTGGTTTTCGTGTGGATTACCAGCTCTTTGTTTTAGACTTCCATTAGATTGGGTGTTTTTGGTGCGTTTTCTGAAAAAGCACCAAAACGTGGGTACATTGCGCCACAGGCAAACCACAGTAGCAGTGTGTGCGAGGCCTTAGTGTAATGGCCAGCTACCGTTCTCAGAAGAAATGGCACTCCATGTATCTTTCTGAAAGGGCTCATTCACAAGGGCACACTTATCGGAACACCTGTGGGTTTTTGCCTAGGAAGCAAAGATGGCCTGTGCAGCCAGCCTGTTAAAATCAATGATCGACTCAGGGCTGTATGGTTCTTCACACACATCCCTGAAGGCCGGTTCAGACAAGAACGCACATATTCTTGTGTGGTCCAGTTTTAACAGCCAATTCATTTGCAATGCAAGTACTACTCTCGAAGATCACACCATACAAAACCACATGATATTGCGGTACCATACAGTTTGGTGGCCAGAAACGCGTTGTATTTGGGGTGCCATTAACAATTAATTGGCACGTGCGCACACCTTGCAAGGGCAGCGCATGGAATGCGCCTTTCCAGCGTGTTTGGTGAGTGTATATCCGAGCAGGACTGACACACCGCTCCAAATTCAGTCTGTCTGTTTTTTTATTTTAGGCGGCTGGCTTCATGGACCACTTGTGGCCCCCAGGTAGATAAACATGGCCCTCTGCATTGGTGTATTGAGCAGTGTGCCCGAGTCCAAAACAAGTTTCCCTTTGAACAGTGTGGGGGAGAGTTACTAAACCCAGAATCTAGTGCAGCTGTGCATCGTAACCAATCAGTTTCTAACTTCAGCTTGTTCAATAAAACTTTGATGATGAAACCTGGAACCTGATTGGTTTCTATGCAGAGAGCTGCACCAGATTTAGTAAATCTGCCCGTGTTTTCAGTCACATTTGCTTTTCCTGCAAGGAAATACGAGCGCAAATATATTTATATATTTAAAAAAATTTTTTTTAAGTATTTCCTTTAATTTTAAATACATGTAATACCATAATACAATAAATATTTATCTGTAAACATGTAATTCTTCATGTGTTGCTTAATTGTGTACCAACTTCTGAATAGGATATAGTGTTTACTGTTGGGATCTATGGATCTAAATGTACATGGGGCAGCGACCTCTGCCAAGTCAAGATTAAAGTGCATCTATGGTAAAAACGTTAATTTTTTTTTTTTTTATTAATTTCCACATTTCAAGTCTACTTCTGTTAATCTGAATGTACGCTTAGTTTAAGAAGGTCCCTGCACATTTACTTCCCTAAATTCTGTGACACCTTTGCTATTCCCTGTGAATATAATTCTGTGTCACATTTCACAGAGCCTGCCATCTGAACTACAGAGATGCTGGGAAGAGGAGTTTTCAGAGTTACTACATGCAGGCAGCAAGGTACCATAGGATACAGTGCACCTGGAAAGTATTCACAGCACTTCACTTTTTCCACATTTTGTTATGTTAGAGCCTTCTTCCTCAATGGATTAAAATTCATTATTTTCCTCAAAATTCTACAAACAATACCCCATAAGGACAACGTGAAAGAAGTTTGTTTGAAAACTTTGCAAATTTATGAAAAAACAAAATCGCAAGTATTCACAGCCTTTGCTCAAAACTTGTATAAGCACCTTTGGCACCAATTACAGCCTCAAGTCTTTTTGATTATGATGCTACAAGCTTGGCACACCTATTTTTGGGCAGTTTCTCAAATTTCTTCTTTGCAGGGCCTCTCAAGCTCCATCAGGTTGGATGGGGAGTGTCGGTGCGCAGCCATTTTCAGATCTCTCCAGAGATGTTCAATCAGGTTCAAGTCTGGGCTCTGGTTGGGCCAATGAAGGACATTCACAGAGTTGTTCCATAACCACTCTTTTGTTATCTTGGCTGTGTGCTTAGGGTCGTTGTCCTGTTGGAAGATGAACCTTCACCCCAGTCTGAGGTCCAGAGCAGGTTTTCATAAAGGATGTCTCTGTTCATTGCTGCATTCATCTTGCCCTCGATCCTGACTAGTCTCCCAGTTCCTGCTGCTGAAAAACATCCCCACGGCATGATGCTGCCACCACGCTTCACTGTGGGCATTGGATTGGCCAAGTGATGAGCAGTGCCTGGTTTCCTCCAGACATGATGCTTGCCATTTAGACCAAAGGGTTCAATCTTTGTTTTATCAGTCCGGAGAATTTTGTTTCTCATGGTCTGAGAGTCCTTCAGGTGCCTTTTACTGAGAAGTGGCTTCTGTCTGGCCACTCTACCTTTCAGGCCTGATTGGTGGAGTGCTGCAGAGATGGTTGTTTTTCTGGAACGTTCTCCCCTCTCCACAGAGGAATGCTGGAGCTCTGTCAACGTGACCATTGGGTTCTTGGTCACCACACTGACTAAAGGCCCTTCTGCCCCGATCACTCAGTTTGGCCGGGTGGTCAGCTCTAGGAAGAGTCCTGGTGGTTCCAAACTTCTTCCATTTATGGATGATGGAGGCCACTGTGCTCATTGGGACCTTCAATGCTGCAGAAATTTTTCTGTACCCTTCCCCAGATCTATGCCTCGATACAATCCTGTCTTGGAGGTCTACAGACAATTCCTTGGACTTGGTTTGTGCTCTGACATGCACTGTCAACTGTGGGACCTTTATATAGACAAATGTGTGCCTTTGCTAATCATGTCCAATAACCTGAATTTACCACAGGTGGACACCAATCAAGTTGTAGAAACATCTCAACGATGATCAGTGGAAACAGCATGCACCTGAGCTCAATTTTGTGTCATAGCGAAGGCTGTGAATACTTATGTACATGTGATTTTTTTTTCATTTTTAATAAATTTGCAAATATTTCAAATACATTTTTTCATGTCATTATGGGATATGGTTTGTAGAATTAAACCAGCTGACAGAAAACTGTCAGCAGAAATACCTGATGTGTATTTTAAAGCAGTAGTAAACCACAAAAATAAAATTTTCCCCTGCAAGTTAAGAGTATTATGTGCTAGTATGCATTGCATACTAGCACATTTTGAAAGAACTTTAAACAGAAGCCCTCCAGTGGTGTACTGTCACAGCTGACAGGGCTTCCATCTTCACCCAGTCTTCCTTCTGGTTTCATAGGCTCCCGACATTTTAAATGGCTGACCAGCGATGATGTGTGTGCACAGGAGTCACGGCTGCGACACAGCGTTCTCACTGGGCGGCGCACCTTCCACTGACAGCACAGTGCGTATGTGCCGGTGATGTCACCAACTGCTTCTAAAGGTAAACATTTCCTAAATGGTACACGTTTACTGTACCAGCAGAGAAGCCCGCTGCCAGCTGAACAGTCATTGGTTATTCTGGAAATTTGGAATTTGTAAGAAAATTAATAAGTGAACCAAATTCCGAAAAGAATCAATGAAACTAAATTAGTAACATAACCAATCTATCCGGAATGAAACACATTTTTCCATTCTGCACATGTCTAGAAGAGGACGAGAATGATGAGGTTCCAGTAAAAATCCACCCTTCCGGGGCCGACAAAAGGAGGAATGCAAATCTATCCCTCACCTGCCCGCTATCAACATCTACAGAAGTTAAGGAAAGAAGTTAAAAAGTAAAAGCACATTTTTATAGTATAGTTAGAACATCTCCCATACCACTGAAGACAACACCCCACATACGGAAAGGCTTCTTTACAGTAAGAGCTGTGGAACAGACTCCCTCCAGAGCTGGTTCTGGCCAGCTCAGTAGATTTATTTAAAAAAGGTCTTGCTTCTTTCCTAAATGTACAAAATATAACTGGGTACTGATATTTATAGATAAAGTTGATCCAGGGAAAATCCGATTGCCTTTTGGGAGATCAAGGAGTTTTTTTTTTTTCCCCTGCTGTAGCAAATTCGATCATGCTTTGCTGGGGTTTTTCACCTTATGACCCGTACACACGGTCGGACTTTGTTCGGACATTCCGACAACAAAATCCTAGGATTTTTTCCGACGGATGTTGGCTCAAACTTGTCTTGCATACACACGGTCACACAAAGTTGTCGGAAAATCCGATCGTTCTGAACGCGGTGATGTAAAACACGTACGTCGGGACTATAAACGGGGCAGTGGCCAATAGCTTTCATCTCTTTATTTATTCTGAGCATGCGTGGCACTTTGTCCGTCGGATTTGTGTACACACGATCGGAATTTCCGACAACGGATTTTGTTGTCGGAAAATTTTATATCCTGCTCTCAAACTTTGTGTGTCAGAAAATCCGATGGAAAATGTGTGATGGAGCCCACACACGGTCGGAATTTCCGACAACAAGGTCCTATCACACATTTTCCGTCGGAAAATCCGATCGTGTGTACGGGGCATTAGTCTGGATCAAGTGTGGGTGAAGGATTGTGTATATGGGATTTTTTTTTTTTTTTTTGGTTGAACTTTTTTTCTTTTTTTCCACCTATTTGTAGTATGGCTGGCACAGAAGCAGTAGTGACAGAACATCCCCAACAGGGGTCACAAAGAAAATTAAGCCAGACAGCAAATTTTAAACTTGTCCTCATGCTTTCCAAAACCTAAAATAAAATGACTGATGTTAGACTTTTAATGTATAAAGCTTTCTATAGAGCATATATAATATACTAGTTACAAAAAAGGCCATTTAATGTTAAAATATATTTTATTTGGCATCATATCTAAATACCAAGCAAAGGCAAGATTCTACAAATCCGAAGATGTAAACAATGTAATAACATTTACCGGAATTGGGTTCGCTAGATGGCTAGGTTCACACTTCTAGCATGTAAACCTGTTCCTGCAACCACAACCACCCGTAGCCAAACTGTGCTGCTTTTTTGCAGGCATACAGGGCTGCCATTCATTCTTAATGGCACCCCTATGCATCTGAAAATGCAGCATATTTTCTGTTGCTGGAAAAAAAAAAAAAAAAGAAAAATCGCATGGTGCAAAAACACCATGTAATTTCTCTGCAGTTACATCTCAAAAAAGGTGTAGGAACCTTTTTTCCCGCATGGAACGCAGGCACAGCAGCCTATTAAAATGAATGGGCTGTCGTGCCTCGCAAACTCAGATCGCACAGCCACTTAAGGCTATGTTTCCACTAGTGCGTCCCCAAAGTTGTGCGATTTACACTGCAACTTTACAATGCGATTTATGTATCGATTTGATGCGACTTTAAAAATGACTTTGATGTTCTGCGATTTAGCCAGAGTGATGTAATTCCTTATTCTGCTTAGTTACTTCCCCTTCCTGTCTTCCATACTCACGTACATCAATATAGGAAGTGATGTATTTGGGAGGAGCAGAGATCATGTGCTTCCGTAGACTTCCGAGGAAGTCGCAACAAAGTCGCGGTGTCAGACATGTACATGCGACTGCATTGCGACTTAATTCCTTTCTATGGAGAACAAGTTGCACCGAAGACAGAACAAAGTAGTGCAAGAACCTTTTTTGGAGACGCTGCGACTTGAGTCGCACTAATTAGAACGGGGACCATTGAAATACATGGGTTTTGACTTGTCATGCGACTTGACTTGTGTCAAGTCGCAAAACAAGTCGCAGTAGTGGAAACAGAGCCTAAGTGTAAACCTAGCCTAAATAATTTCCAGAGCCTTGATTTTATGATAACAGTTTAGGCAGTGAAATTAGAGACAACTAAATTAGATTCCTATAGACATGTTACCACAGAATCTGATTCTAATGCCGTGTACACACGGGTGGACTTTTCGACCAGACTGGTCCGACGGAACGAACCCGTCGGACAATCAGACCGTGTGTGGGCTTCATCGGACCTGCAGCTGACTTTTTCGGTCGAAAATCAGACAAACTTTAGATTTGGAACAGGTTTCAAATCTTTCCGAAGGACTCGAGTCCGGTCGAAAAATCCGCTTGTCTGTATGCTAGTACGACGGACGAAAACCGACGCTAGGGCAGCTATTGGCTATCAACTTCCTTATTTTAGTCCGGTCGTACGTCATCACGTACGAATCCGTCAGACTTTGGTGTGATCGTGTGTAGGCAAGTCCATTCGTTCGAAAGTTCGGCGGAAAGACCGTCGAACCTTTGATACCGAAAAGTCTGCCCGTGTGTACACGGCCTAAGGCTACTTTCACACTGGAGGTGCTTTACAGGTACTATAGCAGTAAAAATAGCACCTCTCCTCTCACTCCAGTGTGAATGCCTGAGGGCTTTCACACTGGAGCGGTGCGCTGGCAGGACACTCAAAAAAGTCCTGCAAGCAGCATCGGAGGCGCTGTAGGAGCGGTGCATACACCACTCCTACAGCGCCCCCTGCCCATTGAAATCAATGGGCAGCGGCGCTTTGCGGACGCTTTTAACCCTTTTTTGGCTGTTAAACGCCCCGCTAGCAGCCAGAAAAAAAAAAGAGACGTTATTAAGAATAGCGGCGCTTTACCACCGACGCCCAGCCCAGTGTGAAAGTGCCATAAAGCACATCTTAAGAAACCTCAGAATTAAGATTTTTGTACAAAGGGGTCTAAAGTAAACATAGGGGATTATTTATGAAAGGCAAATCCACTTTGCACTACAAGTGCAAACTACAAGTGCAAATTGCACTTGGAAGTGCAGTCGCTGTAGATCCGAGGGGGACATGCAAATAACATTTTTTTTTTTTTTAAAACGCATTTTAGCTTGCACATGATTGGATGATAAATACAGAAGAGCTACCCCTCAGATTTACAGCGACTGTACTTCCAAGGGCACTTTCAGTGCAATTTCAAGTGCACTTTGCACTTGTAGTGCAAAGTGGATTTGCCTTTCATAAATAACCCCCATAGTAATACGCCTTTCCCTGGCATAAAACTGGCTGCTTGTCATGTGCAAACACATGTTTATATCAGGTTGCATTGTGTGCATCAAATCCTTTTGCAAACTCAGCCATTAACTTGTAAGAGTAGCATCACTATCTTGCATAGCCTGTGCAAAGAACAGAGCTGTAGGAGGGACCCAGAAGACCTACTCACTACAGGCCCTCTGCAGAAAACTGCATGAGGGGGTGGATATGAAACAATTCACTCTGCACAACGAAATGGTCTCTGTGCAATAGCTTCATGCTGAATCTGTGATTCTACTACTTATAAGAGGTTAGGAACAACATTTCCTCCATCTGCCTCTTATTTGTGTGACAATTAGGCAAGAAAAGATCTTTACAACATGACACACAGGCAACGTCTAAAGCCTCATACACACGGTATGATTGTTGGACAACCGAGCGTCTGATCTTTGTCAAAAGGGTGTGTGCCAGGATCTGGTCTTGCATGTAAACATTACACAAATTGTCGTGCCACAAACATGAACGTAGTGACGTACCACAAGGAATTTCAGATCTTGAGTGCCACCCTTTGGGCCCCGTCTGCTAATTTCGTGTTTAGTGAGCATTGATTCCGAACATACGTTTGTACTTTGAGTGACAGATTTGTGTACTGACCATCCAAAAATCAGACGCAGAGCTGTCATTTGACAAAAATTTACTAGCCCGTCATCCAACATTTGTTGGCCGAAAATTGGAAAACAATTGTTGAAAGGAGCGTACTAACGGTAAGAACTTCGGACAACAGTCTGCCAAACGACAGTCTCCTAATTTTCTTACTGTGTGTATGAGGCTTAACATCTGGAATGTGCCAGAGAGAACCTTTCCTCTACAATAGCCCTCTATGTCATAGTGGAAGATTGTAGGGAGACGGACATCTACACCTCATACAGGTCTTAAAGCTGTACTCCAGCTAGGATCTTTATTGCATACTTATATTGGTTGGCACAATGTGTAGCATATCTGAGGGGGCATTGGGAAAGTTGTACTATACAGCACTACTACAGTGGACAGCTGTGATCTTCTGGGTTCTACGCCATTCTCTGATTGAACAAGGTGAAGATCATGGAGGTCACTGTTCATCCTTTCCCCCTTGCTCAAAGAAATGGTTATATGCATGGTGGCAGTGCCAAGCAGACTGCTGTGGTCAGAGGGGCAGCCACTTGGCACAGGGCCTGAAAGCGAACACTGTAGTAGCCCTGACTACTACAGTGATTTCCAGTATGACATATGCATACTTACACTGGGCCAATGTAAATATGCAATAAAGATCATACCTGGAGTTCAGTATTCATGCAAATAAGACCCAACACTTTTGTACACCTATCTCATAGTTTTCTCACGGATCAGGAAAATTAAATAACTATTGAGCTCAATGCCAATTACACACACACACACACACACCCTGAGCACTTGTCAGTGTTTTTTTTTTTTTTTTTAAATGATTTTGATTAGCACATCTAAACTTAAATAAAAATGGTTTGTATATGCAGCAAAACTGACTATTTTATGTATATTAGCACATGTCAAGTACAAAAAAGGAATGGTAAGAGCTGCCTCTACACAGTAAAAACAGCCAAAGCTGTCATATTACAAAGGCAAGCCTAGTTCCCCCCCCCCCCCACCCCCCCCCCCAGCATTTCTCATGGAATTTTCAGAAAGAAGGGTCAGTATAGAATTAAGACATTTGTTAACATGCAGGTAGGACTTTAAGGTAGTCAATATTTCTTGATGAATGTTGTTTACAGACAGTCTTCTGGTCCCCATGGTTGTGGCTATAAATCTGAAAGTTTGGGTTCTCGTCATTCCCCTCTGTAGGTAGCAGTGTTGTTGTCGGTCTCATGTACGCGTACCTCATGCAGCAGTCCTGGTGGAAGTCTCTTCTGAAGGCCATCCCAAATAAATATAGTCACATTTTCCACAGAACTGAAACAAAGTATCCTAATATTATTATGACTATATTGCAAGTTTAACTACATGTATTGCAACAGTGATTTCATTCAGTTTTTCTTGTCAGTGATAAAAAGTAAGCGCTTTATAGCCCTCCCCATTGTTAGAACCTGCATTTGAACCTGGGACCTCTGCTTTGTCTGGCTGTAACTCTTGAGGCACCTGAGATGTTGGATAGCTCCCTTCTGATCCAACAATCTTGCCTTGTACTTTTTTTTTTTGTAAACGTTGAACTCTTTGCTTCTCCCGTGAACTTCCTGATTTAAACCAGCTCTCTGAACTTCACGTTTGCCAGATTGTGCTCTCTCCAGCCAATATCTTGTCACTCCTGCTGCCTTCCATATCTGTGCTACTACTTGTTACGGACCTTAACTACACCTCTGCTTGATCCCAACCCCGTAATCACTTGTTACTGGCCTTCGGCTTATCCCTATCTGCTACTGGAGCCGGGTTTATTCACCTCCTTGTGGGGTGATCTTGAGGACCACCACCTGGTACTAACATACAGCAAAATCTGTTAGCACTGATGCCCGTACACATGATCGGACTTTCCGACAACAAAACCATGGAATTTTGTTAGAAGGTTGTTGGTTCCAACTTGTTTTGCATACACACGATCACACAAATGTTGGCCAACAATTACAAATGTGGTGACGTACAAGACATACGACGAGCTGAGAAAAAGGAAGTTCAATAGCCAGTGCGGCTCCTTCTGCTTGATTCCAAGCATGTGTGAACTTTTGTGCGTCGGACTTGTGTACACACAATCAGAAATTCCGACAAAGTTTTGTTAAGGAAAATTTGAGAACCTGCTAGCCAACATTTGTTGGCGGAAAGTCCGCCAACAAATGTTCAATGGATCATACACACGGTTGGACTTTCAGCCAACAAGCTCACATCCAACATTTGTTGTTGGAAAATCCGATCGTGTGTACGGGGCATTAGACCCCGGGTGAGCCTGCATCATCCATCAGGGTGACAGGCTTGTGTAGCACCCTGGTATTAGGCAGGGTTGCTAACAAATGCTGGGTGCAACTAGCCTGGCTAATTGGTAATTGTATCCACTGACTTTGTGCCCCAAGCCTCAATCTGGTGCATTTCTCTCAATAGGTGGCACTGCTGCCTTTGGCATTAGAATGACAAGACCAGAGTGAGTTCAGGCTGTGAATAGACATAATTTCTCAGCCAGAGTAGCGACTTGGCATGCTGGGATAGTCTATTTAAGGGGAATGAGTCAGGTGATCAGTGTTTTTAGGCCTGGGGGCTGTTTGTGAAGCAGCAGCTGAAGGTTAGGCCTGAGGCCTAGCCACATGTTTAGAGGCTCAGCCCCAAGGGAGCCTGATAATTGCAGAGGTTCAGCCAGACGGTGAACCGAGTATTGCTGGAGGTGAAGGAGAAGGAGAAGCAGTTGGCACATGGGACAACCACTCTTAGTAGTGGCAAGTGAGAACCAGAGGTCAGAGCTAAAAGGGGACACTGTCGCCAGTAAGGGGCAACTTCTGTTATCAGAGGCCAGGTTTGTGTAGGCCAAAGAAGTACCAGAGCAGCCTTTTTCACTAGCCGGGATGGTGTACAAGTTAGGAAAGCTTCAGTGTTCAAGTCAGGGTCCTAGCGGGAGAGCGTGGGTGACAATTGAAGAGGATTCAGCGGGTTAGCTGAGAGCCAAGCCAGGGACCCAGCAGGTAGAATGGGTGATGTACAGCAGGTTAGCCTTAGAAGAGCTCAGGGGATCCAGCAGGCAGCTGGGATCTGAAGGTCTGGTGAGAAGACTGGGAGCTCAATGAGAAAAGCTACAGAGGGAGGCTGTGAAATGGAGGCCAGGTCCTACACAACAGGGATACCTAGTCTGGTGTTCGTACAGATCTGTGTTGAATTCAACCTAGATGTTCAGTTGCCATAGGAGACAGCAGTTCTACAAATACAGTGCTCAACCAGCTTAAAAGGCCCTCAACCTGTATAGCTGTCTGCCAATTGCTAGTGCATCTGCCTAAGAGGGTTCAGGCCCTAAACCCTCTCTCACCCAGTTCTTGTTAAGAGACAATAAATCTCTTTTGTTCACATTCAAAAAGTGACTGGCACACAATTCTTCCATCTTGCATTATACCCACCATGCCTAGTAACCCACTCTACAAAAAAGGAGGAAGAATGTCATCTCTCCCCAACTCTTGAGGTCACCATCAGGCCTCTAGGGGTCTGGGACATTGCTACACTTGTCTACATCCTGATGGTTGGTGGGGGCCCTCTACAACTATGAAACTATAAGAAGACTTTGCGCTTCAAATTTATCACAATTTTTGGATGTAAACACATTCCTTTACTCTACATAGCGCGAGGGACACAATCACATTCATTCTACCTCTACAACTATGGCTACTGGACTCTGAACCTGACTCCAGACTGAGAAACCCCTGGTCCATATTATAGAAACCCGTGTTTTGTTTAACATGCAACAGGCATCTCACATTCTGCTGCCTTTTAAAAAAGTTTGCACTCTTTTTTTTTATTTCAGGAAAGAAAAATGTACTACACACACACACACACACACACACACACACACACACACCTGAAAGACCAGTGTGTTGCCCAAACTGGTTTACTTTAACCTCCCTGTCCCCAGATTACTTAGCCCTGGAGGGATGAAAGCAATATCCAGTATTTCCAGACATGGAGGACCACATAGCTCACTCCAGGTGACTGTGTTGATCTGATCAGCACTTGTACTAGCAGGCTTAATATAATACTATAACACACTGCCGCGAGCGCGCCCCCCCCCCCATACTGACCGCGCTGCTGTCCAAAGAGGGGGAGGGGGAATCGCGCGGCAGCGTGTTAGATGTACTAGCAGACTTAATATAGTACTATAAGATTAAAAGACACCTCTCAAATTACAGGTGTCTTTTAATCATGAATGACCAGATCAATCCCTATAAGCTGTATATGAACTCCAACTCACCTGACAGTATTTTTAAAGTAGGGAACATCAAGATCCAGATTTTTATGATCTAGTGGAACCATAATAACCTCCTATAAATAAATGAAATTAATGAGATGTAAAAAAAAAAAATTGCAAGGTACCAACAAGCTGTCCATGAAGTCTATGGACTTAATAGGTAAAGGGTGGAGGGGGGAAGAGTGGGATTTCAGCCTAAAGTAAAAGATGTATGAAAAAAAATCCTATACAGATTTAGCAGAACATATTTTAACGTATACGTTTCCACTCATATCCTTATGGCAGACTGATTACCTGTATATCCTTCTTCAGGTCTGTCAGGTTCATCACCATTCCAGTGACAGGGTCTACCTATGTAAAGAGAATATACAAATAAAATCTAATTATTTATCACAGACAGACAGACAGACACAGAGGATAGATATCTATCATAGGCTGTACTAGTAGTTGGAATGTGTTAGGAGAAAGAAACCTGCATCCATGACAGCTTAAAGCATGTAATGCAAGAACATTTAATAACCACCCTTGTAAAGAGTTAAATACAATGGTGGCACCATTATACTTGCATGTGTTCTTGAAGTCACTATTTAAAATGATAAAGCAGTATTAAACCCAAAACCAAAAATTGAATATATATCTTAATAACCATTAGATGTGGTGGCTGCATTCGTTTTCTTTTTAGGCTCTTTTCCCTGGTGATCTGGCCAGTAACACCTCCTGGATGAAGGAGCACAGGGAGCACAGCAGACAGCAGCATTGTAATTGCAGACTTAAATACACTTAACACGCACATTCATTTTAAGAGGGAAGTTTCAGGGAAAAAAAATCTACATTTTTAATAAGAAACTTTGAAGCAAAATAAGGGTCAGTGCCCATCTGCAGCTTCACCATTGCCATCAATGCAGCCACCTCACCATTGCCATCAATGCAGCCTGATCGAACAGAACAGTGGTCCAATGGCGGCCCAGGAGACAGGGCTTCCTATTACAGAGGCCGCCAAGTAAACAGGAGATTCTCACTGAATGTAATCTGACGGCGCTCATCCTGGCCCGCTCCCTGTCCCCTCTGAGGCAGCAAAAATTGAAGTATTGGCGTATAACACGCACACGCTATTTGCACCCGATTTTTATGGTGAAAAAGTGAGTGTTATACGCCTATATATAAATATTTTGTATTTATTGGCATATAACACTCACTTTTTCACCATGAAAATTGGGTGCAAATAGCGTGTGCGTGTTATATGCCAATACTTCAAATTTAGCTGCCTCAGAGGGGACAGGCAGGGGGGGGGGGGTTGGGATGAGCGCCTTCAGATTATATACAGTGAGAATCTCCTGTTTGCTTGGCGGCCTCTGTAATAGGAAGTCCCGCCCCTCTCCCTGTCCCCTCTAGGCTGCAGGTGGACATCAATCAGGCTGCACTGATGGCAATGGTGAGGCTGCTGCATTGAAGGCAGTGGTGAGGCTGCAGATGGGCATTGATGGCAGTGGTGAGGCTGTAGATGGGCACTGACCCTTATTGTGCTTCAAAGTTCCTTATTTAAAATGTAAGTTTTTTCCTGAAACAGAAACAGAGACAGAGACAGAGACATGCTTTTGGTATTAATAGTGCTTTAACATTTTGACTCCTATCTTGGGGGAACTGTAGACATAGAATATATTTATGGGCACAATATCCTATAGGCACCAACACACATAACCCCATGGCAACCAAAACAAAAACTGGATGTTTCTCACTGAACATGGTAGACTGCTTTACAGCAATTACACTACAGGACTAGGAACAATTACATAATGTAACTTCTCTCATACTTCAGATTTTGCTGCCCTGGCTTCCACATGGTCAACAAGGAACAAAAAGACATACATTTTTAAACAAACAGTCAAACCTAGAACTGAACCTGGCAGTTGTAAGAGGGATATGAACATAGATTTGTAAATGTTATTTGTGCCAGGTCTTGGAAACGTTTCAGAACATCTCGTCCTGCAATTTAAAGTCCCATTATTATATGGCACAAGCATACAAACAGGGTTAATTTATCCATGTGCAGCCAATGGGCTCAACATCTCAACACACACACACACACACACACACACACACACACACACACACACACACACACTTTTTTGCAGAAAACCTGAACATCCAGTAAGGCTACATTCACACTTGAGAATTTTGAATCACAGGCAGATTTGGCATGATTCTGCCCATGATTTGAAAGCGCCAATGTGTGAATGACAAATTGCGGGGCTTGCATTTCAGAGGCCATTCATTTGAATGACACCTAAAATTGCGGTGCGGGTCTGCTGCGATAAATCGCGCTGCAATCGTGGCAAACATGTCACCTAAAAGCAGCACCTGAACTTTTGGGCAAAATGCTTACCGCGTGATATATCGCGTTTGGCACCTAAAATCGCGGTGAGGGTCTAACGCGATATATCACGCGGTAAGCATTTTGCCCAAAAGTTCAGGCGCTGCTTTTAGGTGACATGTTTGCCACGATTGCAGCGTGATTTATCACAGCACACCCGCACTGCGATTTTAGGTGTCATTCAAATGAATGGCATCTCAGATGCGAGTCCCGCGATCCATCATTCACACATCAGAGCTTTCAAATCACAGGCAGAATCACGCCAAATCTGCCTACGATTCAAAATGCTTAAGTGTGAATGCAGCCAGAGAATCTGGGTACTTGAAAACACGCAAACTCCATGAAGAAAGTGTCCCTGGTGGATCCACAAGACTCCTAGGACTAGGTGCTATCTCTTAGTCAATGTAGTGAAATCTCAATAGGGAGCACTGGTCTACTGGTCTCTGCCTTCACATATGGACAAAGGAACCATCAAGTAATCTGTAGTCACCCAGAAAATGTTAGCACACTTTGCAATATCCCTGCATGGGAACTCATTCATCTTATGAACAGATTTGTTGTCTGAAGAAACTTGTGCTTTTAAGTTTAGGGTTTTTTTTTTGTTAAAGTAGAACTATAGGCAAAACTTTTTCTTCATTTTGGATAGAGCAAGGGAGGGTTATAACCGCTCAGATATTTTCTCTTTTTTTTTTGCTGTCTGTGTCCCCATCGTGGACACCTCCCTTTACTTCCTGTCCCATAGTCAAACAGGAAGTGAAAGGAAATCCCTACAAATGAATTCTTTGGGGACCCTCAGGTCACCAGAACTTGTTTCCCCATTGGAAGATTTCCCTTCTATTACTTTTATGGGGACAACCCAAAATTTGGGATTTTCTTTTACTTTCAATGATAATGGTAAACAGGACAAAATGAGTGGGTGACTCTCCTTAATTGGGGGCAAAAGACAGCAATAAAAAACTGACAGAGACGTTCTAATCCCTCCACTATCTTTTAGTCATACTTTAAAATAAATGAAGCCAGAACCCACCCCACCTGCAGAACAGCCGAAATGCACTGAAAACCCAGTAGACTTTTCTCCAACCCATGGCCTTTCCTTTTGTTCTTAGGATATATCCTCCGTCACAAATACTGTACCATGCACTCTAATGGAGTCTCAAGCATTTTACACCAAGGAACCCCTAAAATAAATGTTCACATCTTGGTAAACCTCTGCTAAAATGATTATAGCTGCAGCAGCTCACAGTGTAGAATGCTTAGCAAATTATGAAAAAAAAAAAAAAAAAAAAAAAAAAAAGGGGGGAAGGAAGCATGTCCTAGATGTATTTGAGGTATTGGTGTCCACTAACATTGGTGGTCAGCGTTGAAGTGACCTCCTTGAATGGTGGCCGGTAGAAAATTGCCCCTTGCATAGGTGGTCAATTCACCACTGCTCAAGAAAAGCCTAGCGCCTTCAGGAGGAAAGCGAAGGGTCCATGGGGCCCTAGTTGGTAAAGGCTGCTCTAAAAAGGACTTGCT
The DNA here is from genome assembly GCF_042186555.1 of Aquarana catesbeiana. NCBI lineage: Eukaryota > Metazoa > Chordata > Amphibia > Anura > Ranidae > Aquarana > Aquarana catesbeiana. The sequence continues at coordinate 84,598,909 of NC_133334.1, read as the reverse complement.
AGATCAACATAGGGATGACTGGATTCTGCAATAGATCGCGCTGTTGTAAAGCCACACTTAGCATGACAAACAGAGGCATGCTTTAGAGCAGGGGTCTCTAAACTATGGCCCTCCAGTTACTCAGGAACTACAATTCCCATCATGCCTAATCATGTCTGTGAATATCAGAGTTTTTACAATGCCTCATGGGATGTGTAGTTTTGCAACAGCTGGATGGTCGTAGTTTGGAGATCCCTGCTTTTTTTTTTTTACTGCTAGAGCCCCAGGCAACTCAGAAAAACTAGGAATCAAGCCATGGCACATTTCATCAAAACTAGACAACCCCCACACAAAATAAAATGACCTCTACAAAACACAACTAAAAACATGAACAAGCCATATAAAATGGTTATACAGGAATTGGGTTAAGCCAATATTAAACTATATAAGGGGTTCTAAAGGTAAAATTTGCTATATTTTCATAATGTATTGCATACTTCCACTAATAGGCTTCAGAAAATATACACATTAAACACCTACCTCAGCCCGCACTGTGACAATCACTAGGAAGAACACAAACAAGTTTTGGTTAGTTGCACAAATCATGTAGTTAATAAGTTGCAGAATGATATTTAAATACATTCAGAAGAGAAAAAAAAAAAAAACTAAAAAAAAAACACACACCCAACAACGTTATCAGGAATTTGTAAACCCCGATGCCTACAACGTTTACTGTAAAAGGATTCAATCACTTTAGGTTCGCCATACACTTATGCTGTGTACACACGAGGGGACTTTCTGAACCAATGGACTTGGCCACACACGATAGGACTAAGTCCGTTCGGTTTGAACGTGATGACGTAAATGGGACTAAAAAAGAAAGTTCAATAGCCAGTAGCCAATAGATTCCCTTGCGCCGTATTTGGTCCGTCGGACCAGCACACAGACGAACAGTTTTCCCAATTTTAGTCCATCAGACAGATTTGAAACATGTTCTATTTCTAGGTCCGTCGGATTTTTATCCGGAAAAGCTATCGGACTGTCCGCTGGACTAATCCCGTCGGACCTAGTCCGCTCATGTGTACGCGGCATTAGAACTTTGGCAATTCAGGAGAATTGGCCAAAACCCTAATGCTGCGTACACACGAGCAAACTTGCCAACGGGCTAAACTCCATCGGCATTTCTGACGGAAAGATTTAGAACATATTCTATATCTGAGTGCGTTGGAAATGCTGACAGAAAAAGTCCGATGGGGCATACACACACACACACACACACAGTTGGAATGTCCATCCAAAGGCTCCCATTGGACTTTTTCTGTCGGGAAGTCCGGCCGTGTGTACGTGGCATAACAGTGGGTGGCTCTGCTGCTGCGATAAATGTTGATTGGCTTTTTGTCTGCCATCAGTCAATCATTTGCAGGCACAGTCCAGGCATGGCGCTTACTTATAGCTGTTAGAATACAATAGCCTGGCGGGGGGAATTCTCCATTCATGCTGGTTGTGTGGATAGAGCAATCTGTTAGATTGCCATCAGTCAGCCTGGACTAAAAACTAAAGAAATCCATTAGTGTATGCCCAGGTTTACACCCAGAATTAATTCAATAGCAGTTTAATCTTCTAAATCAAAGTATTCCTTCCATCTTTCAGAATGTGTAGGTCTGCTCTATGCTTTGCAAAACAGGGTCTAGGCCCTTTCACACGAGTGGTCTGATCAGGTCTGCCTGTCCGTTTTTCAACCAGACCCGATTGGATCCTCCATTCTCCACTATGGAGTAACAGATGTAAACAGACTTGTGTCCGTTTACAGCCACAATACCTCCAATCCGATCCAGCAAACACAAATGTAAGGGCATCTCTTCCTCTCCGTCTGGCTTGGAGGGCAGTCAGGTGTAAAACGGACAGAGGAGAGCAGGCTGTGCCCATGTCCACGCTGCAAAAGCAGACATGGACCTGTCATACGTCTACTCTGCTCAGCAGACACATCCCCTGCTGAGAAAAACGGGGCCTTACACTCATCGAAATTCGGCTGGTTTAGCAGAAACTAAAAAGGTGTGTGTATGCTACTCTGTTCAACCGAAGTATAAATCTAAAAACTGAATATTAGACACTTTTCAAAGGCCAGCGTTTACCCAAAAGGGGAAGCTCCGCTTTAAGTCCTACTCGCCGCCCCCAAAACCCCCCCCCCCCCCACTCTGCCACATTTGGCATGTCATTTTTTTTCTGAGTTGGGGGTACCTAGTTTTTGGAAGTTCGCCTCTCCTCCTCCCTGCAGTCTTCTGGGACCTTTCACAAAGAGCAGCACAGCTCGCGCATGCGCAGCCGGCTGCACACAGTTCAGATGTCAGTGACAGGAACCCGAAGGCTACTGAAGAGCTACCCCCGGTTAGGACAGCACTGGATCCCTAGACAGTAAGTGTCCCAAGAGTCAGCAGCTACAGAATCTGTAGCTGCTGGCATTTAATTTTTTTTCCCCAGAGTGGAGAACTGCTTTAAAGTTGATCTAAACTCAAGAACTAAAATGTATTATATATTGTAGCTTATCAGTCCTTGGAGGTGGTGGCTACATTCGTGTTTTTTTTTTTTTTCACCTGGTGACTCGGCTTTGGGTGGCACCACATACTCCTCACTCCATCTATAGAGGAGCAACATAGCCACCTTAGGACATCAGAACTTTAAGCAGTTAAAGTAACAGTTTTTTTCCTTTCAGGATAAAGGTTTTACATAAATATATAAAACAAATGGTAATAGGAGAGTTTTGTTCTGCTTTAATACATTGTGTGTATCAAAGAACTAAAGGTGTATCTGCACATGGAGATCATTGATGGAAGGAAAATAGGAAAGCATCTTGTATTGGGTTTCCCTCATGTACTGATGTTTCAGGATAGCCAAAGCTGGGAATAGATTTCTAGTGAACATTCGAGTGGAAAGCTCATGAATCCTAGATCAGACTCGCTGGCCTTGTATAGGACAACAAAGGGCTCGGAGTCTGTTGTCACGTCACTGCACAGCTTTCTATAAGGGTGGATATACAATGTAAAGGGTACCAATAGGCAATAAAAGGTTATTTTATTGTCTCTGACCTTTGTAGTTATGGCCGTGTCCATTTGGGTTGTTGCACTTTCCAAAAATTCTCTTGTTCTCCTCATCACTCAAAGAATTACTGCAACACAGCATGGAAAATAGAACAGGAGTTAAGACAGACTTGATAAGGTTTCATGTCAGATAAGTAGGCTCTTGTTTCTCAGGAACATTGCCATTTCCTCCTTATATACTCAACCAGTTTTTGCAAAACTAAAGCTGCAGTTACCATACCTACCTCCTCTCCAAGGTCCCACGTCCGAGAGGTTTCTCACCAAGACCAGGATCTTCTCCCAGTCTTTAGTGGTCTTTACTGGCTGATGTGGGAGGATAGAACTCAGTTTCAGGAGTTAATCCTCCAGGCACACTGGTACTGTGTCGGAAATGTAGCGTACATTTAGAGAGGACTTAGCAGGCAAGTAGGTTTGTTTTACTGCAGAAGAGGAGCGATAAAAACCACAAAAAAGGTACAGCGCTATATACTACTGTGATCTAAATGCATGTGATACAACACCACCTTTTTGACTTATTAAACACATTTTTGAACAAAAACAATCAAAACTGTAAATAAAGTCGCTCAGTGTCCTCAATTTATTTCACCACCAATAATCGTGCAAAAAGAATTTTTCTATCTGTGCAACCACCATCAGATGTGCCCTCACCTGAAGGGCCAGACCTTACATATAATGAATGTATGGTCAAAATACGATTGTGTCCATATAGGACAAGTAATGGACATCCAGACGCCTCGAATAATGCAAATCTATAATGGAATGAGCCTTTATTTTGTTAGATGCCTACATTGGTGCCACATTAGTGTTGATGAGGGAATCCTTCCTGCAGCACTACGGTGTTCTGCTGTTGGGAAGCCTTCCCTGCTGGCAGAACACAATGATCAGTGTTAGACGGTACTTCCCCTTTAAGATATCTTCACCTCTGCTCCTCTGCTCGATCATATGCAAAACGAAACTCAAATAAGTGTGTTACCGTTTAACACATTTCCTAAACACTTCCATATACCACTACTCACATTTATTGTGAAATTACGCAGGCAAATGTATAGATGAACATATATTATGACTAATTAAAGCGGTTGTAAACCACTGCACTTTGTCATACCTTTAAGGTAAAAGCATAATGTGCTAGTATGCATCACAAACTAGCACATTATGTGAAACGTACCTCAAAACAAAGCATTCCAGCAAAGCCATCGCTAGAAGCAGCATCCATCTTCCCCCGGTCTTCCTTTCCGGTTCGCAGACTCTGGCTCTGTGACTGGCGGGAGCTGCGATTAACATCACTCCTGCCGCCACAGTCACGCCACAAGGTTCTGAAGAAACGGCACGGGCGGGATTCCTTCAGAGTGCATGCGCCAGTGATTTCACTGGCTGCATGTACAGTAAGACCCCTTTCACACCGGAGGCATTTTTCAGGCGATTTAGCGCTAAAAATAGCGCCAGTAAAAAGCCTCAGCTGCAATCCTAGTGTGAAAGCCTGAGTGCTTTCACACTGGGGCGCTGCGCTGGCAGGGTGTCACTAAAAGTCCTGCAAGCAGCTTCTTTGCTGCGCTATAGAAGCGGTGAATACACCTCTCCTAAAGCACCCCTGCCCACTGAAATCAATGGGCAGCGCTGCCAAACTGCAGCAGCGTTTTGCGGGCAATTTTAACCCTTTTCGGCTGCTAGCGGGGGTTAAAACTGCCCCGCTAGCGACCAAATAGCGCCGCTAAAAATAGCAGCGCTTTACCGCCAACACCTGGGCCCCAGGTATATTAACAAGCCAGTGATTACCCAGCTTGTTCATAGGAAAAAGACTCTTGTTCTCTGTCCCGACCTCGGTGCTGCAGATCCGGACAGAGAACAGGAGTCTTTTTATATTAGAAAACCAGGTAACTACCCGCTTGTTAACATAGCTTGGGCAGCTCCCGCTCCTCAGTCCCAATCCGCAGCTCCTCCCACCCCTGTTGGGGATGACATCAGTGGCTGGGCAGAGAGCCTGGGAGAGGACACCCAGCCGTGGCACGGCTTCGGTCCCAACATGGACTTTCACTCAGGCCATTCCTCCGGACCGGGGGCCGCCATCTAGTGACCGCTGTAAATGTGATGTAGGCTCAATGCAAAAAAAAAAAAAAAAAAAAAAAGGGGGGGGACGAAGCTCTGCATGAGCTACGTTTGTCTTTTGAAAATAGAATGGACTGCTCTATGAATAATATATATATATATATATATATATATATATATATATATATATATATATATATATATATATATATATATATATATATATATATACATACATATACACATATACACACACACATACACACACACATACACATACTTTAGGAAAGCTGCTGATGGGCAAATACCTAGAGACTAATGATGTCATCAATGAGACAGATGACACTTGTTGCGCAAATATAACTAAACCGGGCAGGGAAGGAGAGACACAGCCCAGATCTAAGTACATTTAGAAACAGGAGAAGGGATGGATCAGACATCATACAGAGAACCATGGGGAGAGATCCCAGGGATGGATGGATCAGACATTACACACAGAGATCTAAGGGGAGAGATCCCAGGGATGGATGGATCAGACATTACACACAGAGATCTATGGGGAGAGATCCCAGGGATGGATGGATCAGACATTACACACAGATCTATGGGGGGGGGGGGGGGAGATCCCAGGGATGGATGGATCAGACATTACACACAGAGATCTATGGGGAGATCCCAGGGATGGATGGATGGATCAGACATTACACACAGAGATCTATGGGGAGAGATCCCAGGGATGGATGGATCAGACATTACACACACAGATCTATGGGGAAAGATCCCAGGGATGGATGGATGGATCAGACATTACACACAGAGATCTATAGGGGGAGATCCCAGGGATGGATGGATCAGACATTACACACAGAGATCTATAGGGGGAGATCCCAGGGATGGATGGATCAGACATTACACACAGAGATCTATAGGGGGAGATCCCAGGGATGGATCAGACATTACACACAGAGATCTATAGGGGGAGATCCCAGGGATGGATGGATCAGACATTACACACAGAGATCTATAGGGGGAGATCCCAGGGATGGATCAGACATTACACACAGAGATCTATGGGGAGAGATCCCAGGGATGGATGGATGGATCAGACATTACACACAGAGATCTATAGGGGGAGATCCCAGGGATGGATGGATGGATCAGACATCACACACAGAGATCTATAGGGGGAGATCCCAGGGATGGATGGATGGATCAGACATCACACACAGAGATCTATAGGGGGAGATCCCAGGGATGGATCAGACAGTGTTGATGTAAACAGATGATGATGATGGAGGGGGAGGAAGTTCTGTACTGACCAGTGTAGCCGGTGAGAAGCGCTGAATGAAGCGCTCCGGGAGATCTCTACTATCCTGCCTCTGGCTCTCTCTGCCATGTCTCCGTTGCTCATGTTGTGCTCAGATCTGAACTCTCACACCCCTCTCTGTCCCCTCTGATGTAGGTCAGCAGACAGCCGGGCAGACACGCCTCTATCCTGTGATTGGCTCACCCCAGGCCCTTGTGATGACAGAGGTAACGCCCCCACACTGAGTGTCTGTCACCTGCCTCATTCTAATATCCTGCCCTATACACAGCAATGACTTCTATAGACCCCACCACTGCACAGTGATCAGTGTGTGTGTGCTCTTTATATGTCTCTATATATGTCATCATATTATTAAAGACTGGCTTTGTTTTGTCTCTAGGGCCCCATTCACACGTCATGTAGCGGGAACGCGCACTTCTGTTCACTTTTTTGTGCGATTCTAGCGCGTGTCCGCGTGTCACACATAGGGAGCTCATTTGAGGCTGTCATACATGTAACACACCAATGAAGCTCCAATGCCTTTTCAAGCCTAAAGAAACACGTATTTTAGAATGCATTTCATAACATACACTCCACAAAGCATGTCTCTTCTGCACTAAAAATCCCACCTGTTAGCCCTGTAAATTGTGAGGTGAGGCCTCCAGGGATCAGACTTGTTTTTTCAGCACATCCCACAGATGCTTGATTAGAGATCTGGAGAATTTGGAGGCCAAGTCAACACCTCAAACTCGTTGTTGTGTTCCTCAAACCATCCTTGAACCAGTTTTACAGTGTGCCTGGGCACAATATCCTGCTGAAAGTTTCCCCCAGAACACGGACACAGACAAACCAATAGCTATTTCTTCAGAATAATAAAAATTTAGGAATCTGCAACAAAGTTTGTAAAAATCCTAACAATGTACTGTACATAGATCACCCAGGGGGAATGATTTTTTTTTTTTTTAAACAAAAGTGGAGTTACTCTTTAATTCAGAAGAGACATGGTATTTTTTGTTCTGTATTACAAATCTTGCCTGTCTGAAAATGTTTATTTTGTAAGTAAAGTTCTACTTTCAACAAATGAAGTTTATAATCCCTAACATCTATCCCTGTATGAAAATTCCCTCTCTATGGCTTTCCGTTTGAGGACCCGTTCACACCAGAACACAGTGAGCGAAACCCACGTCCCGTTCACTTTTCCAGCACCATGTTCAAAACGCACTGCAGTTGCGATCTGCACAAGTGTCAATGTTAAGTTAACAGCACCTTGACCGCAGTGCGATTGCCTGCCCCAGACTGCATGGTACAGAGGTACCATGCAATCCGTTTGCAGTGCGTTTTTTTTTTTTTTTTTTTTAGTGCATGCACTACATTTGGTGCGGCCCAGTACGATTCAGCTCATTCAAAATGAATTGGCTCAATTTGTACCACACAGCGCTGCATGTGAATCGATTCCTGGTGTGCACCAGCCATGAAAGCTGAAGGAAGTATGAATGGATGACAAGCTCCATTGAGAGCTACAAGCTGTCTGCTACAGTGGTAAATGGGACTGAGATTCGAACCAAGTGTGGGCAGGCTGAATGTACCACTTAAAGACCAGGCCTCTTTTTCAGACTCGGTGTTTACAAGTTAAAAGCAAATTTTTTTGCTAGAAAATTACTTAGAACCCCCAAACATTATACATTTTTTTTCTAACACCCTAGAGAATAAAATGGCGGTCATGGCAATACTTTTTGTCACACCATATTTGCGCAGCGGTCTTACAAGCGCACTTTTTTTGGAAAAAAAATCACTTTTTTGAATAAAAAATAAGACAACAGTAAAGTTAGCCCATTTTTTTTTATATTGTGAAAGATAATGTTGCGCTGAGTAAATTGATACCCAACATGTCACGCTTCAAAATTGCGCACACTCGTGGAATGGCGTCAAACTTTTACCTTTAAAAATCTCCATAGGCGACGTTCTACAGGTTGCATGTTTTGAGTTACAGAGAAGGTCTGGGGCTAGAATTATTGCTCTCACTCTAACGATCGCGGCGATACCTCACATGTGTGGTTTGACCACCGTTTTCATATGCGGGCGCTACTCACGTATGCGTTCACTTCTGCACGCGAGCTCGTCGGGACGGGGCGCTTTAAAATTTTTTTTTTTTTCTTATTTATTTTACTTGATTTTATTTATTTTTTCACAGTTTTTTTAAAAAAAAGAAATGGGTCACTTTTATTCCTATTACAAGGAATGTAAACATCCCTTGTAATAGAAAAAAAGCATGACAGGTCCTCTTAAATATGAGATCTGGTGTCAAAAAGTCCTCAGATCTCATATTGGGACTTAAATGCAATAAAAAAAAAAAAATTGCCATTTGAAAAAATAACAACAGAAAAATGTACCTTTAAGAAGTATGGGCAGAAGTGACGTTTTGATGTGGCTTCCGCCCTGCTATAGTATGGAGACGGGTGGGGGCCATCTTCCCCTCCCCCATCTCCATACACAGCCACAGACAGGTCCCGATTGTCTCCGTCGCTGTCGACGGCTCCGGTAAGCGGCAGAGGGCGCGGGAGAGCGGCAGGAGGGGGGTGGCCCCTCTCCCACCGTCGATAACGGTGATCTCGCGGCGAATCTGCTACAGAGACCACCATTATCGTAAACAGAACCGCCGGCTCTAAAGATGTATACCTCGATTGTGGGAGCAGCTGCTGCCGTTACCGAGATATCCATCTTCAAACTGCTGACGTATATGTACATGAGCCGGTCGGTAAGTGGTTTTAAATGATCAGTCAACGTGGGTACAACCAGCCTGCCGGATTCACTTGCGATTATCGCTAGCGGCCGCCTTAGTCTTCTCCCAGCAGGGACAGCTTCCCCTGACAGACCCCCACCGGGACAATTTCTTGGTAGGAGGGATTCCCCTGTCAGCACTGTCTGTTCTGATGGAGGAAACATACAAATTTCTTTCCTGCAACCCCCAGGCCCGCCTTACTCCAATTATAATGAAGTTCTTACAAAAACTGGTTTTGCAGCATATTAAAGGAAGCATACCAGTAGGGTTGGATCCCTTTTAGTTTGCATTGTGGCCAAACAAGTCAACCAAGGATGCGATTGCTATAGCCCTTCATACTGCCCTTAGCCCCCTTGAGAAAAAAAATGATGTTAGATTGCTGTTTGTGGACTTCAGCGCTGCTTTTAATACTGTTTCCCCACTGAAACTTGTTTGTAAGCTTCGTCGCTTATGAGTTCCACCACAATGTCTGACCCCGCTAATGACTAGTAAGACAATTTTTGCCCCCACACACTGCGTTTCCATAGTTGCCAGCATTGCAAAAAAAATTTGTGGGACGCTTTTTTGGCTGTAGGCGGAGACGTATAATAATTAGGGGGTGGGGCATGTGTTTGTGGCATAGCAAAAAAAAAAAACCTGCGGCGAAAAATGGGCGTGGTTTATGTGAAATAGTGGGCGTGGCTTAAATTGGCGTGGCTCAAAGGGGGTGTGGTTAGAGTCTGAGATGAATGAGGGATGGAGAGGGAAAGGGGGAGAGAGGCATGAAGGGACAGCAGGCCCAGATCCTACACAACAATAGAAATATGTGTACTCTAGAAAGTTTAACAATCAGTAGATAAAGATACTCCAAACACCTGGTGTTAGCGCTTCAATCATCCCGGCACCATGATTGTTATGGTGTCAGGATGATTGAAGTGCATTATTTCTATTATTACATTGTAATATAAAATGAAATCATTCAACTCACCATAATGCCGAATCAGTGGGATCCCTGAGCGTGTCACTAGCCACATCGCCTGCCACCAGCAGAGTACTTCCTTGCATCAGGTGCCCCCAGCAGAGTCTGTCCTTGCATCAGGTGTCCCCAGCAGAGTCTGTCCTTGCATCAGGTGTCCCCAGCAGAGTCCGTCCTTGCATCAGGTGTCCCCAGCAGAGTCCCTCCTTGCATCAGGTGCCCCCGGCAGAGTCCCTCCTTGCATCAGGTGCCCCCAGCAGAGTCCCTCCTTGCATCAGGTGCCCCCAGCAGAGTCTCTCCTTGCATCAGGTGCCCCCGGCAGAGTCCCTCCTTGCATAAGGTGCCCCCAGCAGAGTCACTCCTTGCATCAGGTGCCACCAGCAGAGTCAGTCTTTACACCAGTGTTCCCAGTCTCAGTCCTTAAATTAGTGTCCCAGGCAGAGCCATAGTTACCCCCCCTGTACATAGTTACCCCCTCCCCCTGTACACAGTTTCCCCTCTCCCCCTAGTTACCCCCCTGTACATAGTTACCCCCCTGTGCATAGTTACCCCCCCTGTACATAGTATCCCCCCTGTACATAGTTCCCCCCACTGTACATAGTAACCCCTCCTGTACATAGTTAACCCCCCCTCCTGTAAATAGTTAACCCCTACTCCTGTATATAGTTAACCCTCCCCTCTCCTGTACATAGTTAACCCTCCCCCCTCCTATATGTAGTTAACCCCCCTCCTGTATATAGTTAACCCTCCCCTCCTGTGTATAGGTAACCCTCCCCCCTCCTGTATATAGTTAACCCCCCTCCTCCTGTATATAGCTAACCCCCCCTCCTCCTGTATATAGTTAACCCCTCCTCCTTCTGTATATAGCTAACCTCTCCTTCCTGTATATAGTTAACCCCCCTCCTCCTGTATATAGCTAACCCCCCTCCTCCTGTATATAGCTAACCCCCCCTCCTGTATATAGTTACCCCCCCTCCTCCTGTATATAGTTAACCCCCTTCCTGTACATTAAAGTTAAATTGCTGCAGAGACAAGAGCCAGTGGCGTCACTACAGCTGGTGTCACCCGGTGCGGAAAAAAATTGGTGTCACCCCCCCTCCACCAACTATGGTCCCCCTTCAGTACAGACCCCCCTCCCTCAGTAAAGACCCCCCCACTAAGCACAGACCGCCCCTCCAGCAGTATAGATCCTCCTCCCTCAGTACAGACCCCCCCACTAAGTACAGACCCTCTCCATCAGTTTAGACCCCCTCAGTGTAGACCCCCCTCATCAGTATAGACCCCCTCAGTACAGACCCCTCTCCCTCAATACAGACCCCCCTCAGTGCGGTCCCCCCATCTATCAGTATAGACCCCCTCAGTGCAGACCCTCCTCCATCAGTGCAGACCCCCTCAGTGCAGACCCCCCCTCCATCAGTGCAGACCCCCCTCTATCAGTGCAGACCCCCCTCTATCAGTGCAGACCCCCCTCTATCAGTGCAGACCCCCCTCTATAAGTGCAGACTCCCCCTCTATCAGTGCAGACCCCCCTCTATCAGTGCAGACCCCCCCTCTATCAGTGCAGACCCCCCTCTATTAGTGCAGACCTCCCCTCTATTAGTGTAGAATCCCCTCAGTGCAGACCCCCCCTCTATTAGTGCAGACCCCCCTCAGTGCAGACCCCCCTCTATCAGTGCAGACCCCCCCTCTATTAGTGCAGAACCCCCTCAGTGCAGACCCCCCTTAGTGCAGACCCCCCTCTATCAGTGCAGACCCCCTCTATTAGTGCAGACCCCCCCTCTATTAGCGCAGAACCCCCTCCCTCATTAGTGTATGCCCCCCTCAGTGCAGACCACCCCCTCCATCAGTGCCAGTGCAGACCCTCCCCTCCCATAACGCCCCCCCAGCACATGACCAGGAACTCCAGGAGCGGCCGGTGTTCTGACGAAAAGTGTCCCCCCCCATCGGATAGCGTCCGCTCCGTACTGCGCAGGCGCCGATAGACACCGGCGCCGTGTGTTCAGTGGAGAGGGGAGGGGCTGATCCGTGCAGCTAAAGAAGCCAATTGATTGGCTGCATGGATCGAGCCCCCTTCCTCTCTCCACTGAACCCAAGGGGGAAGATCTAGCGGCGGCGGCGGTGGCCATTTTGCTGGAGCCAGCTGCTCCAAAAATTAAAAAACAAACATTCCCGATTTTCCCGATGAAAATCCCGATTCGGGACAGCCTCCGATCGGGACAAGGGTCCCAAAATGGGGATTGTCCTGGGAAAATCGGGACTGTTGGCAACTATGCGTTTCTCTGCATTTGTGGATTTTGGATATGGTTACTGGAGGTTTACTTTGTGCGCATTATACAGATATGTTCAAAGTGATATGACTGAAATCACTCAGGTATATATAACCCTTTAGACTTTTTATACCGAATAGGTCACCTCTTTATAGCATTGGCTGGACCCAGAACATTCTAACCAATTATCTCTTCGCTGTCTTTACATTTTGTAATCAGTATCTGTGTGGCCATCTTAAATTCAGTTTAGGTGTATCAGTATCCTGTACTTTTAAAGCCGAAGTTTAGGGATGGGAATTTTTACATAGGTACATTCAGTTTGGACCAATGTAAGTATGTATGTGGGATCCCCCTGGAAGCTGGAAATCATTGTAGCAGATACTACAGTAATCTCCACTAGCTTCCAGGTCCCATGCCGAGCGGCTTCCCTGCTGCATTGTGAACGCAGGAGGTCTCTTGCTTGTCACTGGTGCCATTCAGAGAATATTGACAAGGCAGGGCAGTGATGATATGAGCTCCACTTCGTCCAACCAGTAACGCTAGGTTCACACATGTCCACCTGCGGTTTGCAGTCCGGAGTCGAGTCCGGTGCAGTTTTGTTCACTGTTTCAGGTGCAATTCAGGTGCAAATCTTTACTTGAATTCACACCTAAACTGGACCCAAAAATCACACAGGACCCTTTTCAGAAACAGACAGTGGCCGTCCCGGACATGTGTGAACCGGTTGCCTTACTAAAAGCAGGTAGACTGTGCAGTCTGCAAGTGCAGTTGCTCCAGAGCTTACTAAATGAGTTAAAGCTTCACTTTGCAAATGATACCCAATTACATCCAAGGAAATAAAAAAAAAAAAAACAGCATTTTTGCTTGCATTTGATTGGATGATGGAAGTTTTCCCTCATTTTCCCAAGCTACGAAACAACTGCACTTGCAGAGTGTTCAATCTATTTGCCTTAAAGGAGAAGTCCATCCTGAGCTTGTTTGGCTGGGCTTTTCCAATGGGTCACAGGAGTGCAATTTGTTTTACACTCCTATAACCCATTTTCAGCAGAGAGCAGACTGAAGTCTGCTGACATCACTGGAATCAGTCCAGGTGCCAGGTGCCTGGACCAACACCCGGATCAGCCTCTCATTGAGCCTCTGAGAGACTGAGCCGGCTGCTCCACCTCCTCCACATCCCAGCGTCCAGTGAGTGCAAGGGGCAGAGTGGGGAGCTGCTGTGTGACAGTCAGTAGCTATCTGCTCGGGGAGCTGAGAGAACCGAGCCATCGGCGGTGTTCGATTGCTTGGTTCTCAGTGTAGAGGTGCCGGGGGACAGATGCTGCATCCACCTAGGTAAGTATTAAGGAGGAAAAAAACCCAAACCCATACTTCTCTTCTAATTCAAATCAACCCCATAGTTTATATGTTTATATTGGAGAGGCATAAAGTACTTTATGTAATAAAGATGGTTATGGAGAACTCTGTGTGAAAAGCCTCGTACACACGATTGGACTTAAAATAAACTTTACCGTGGATTTCTGTCCAAAGGGCGTTGGACGTGAACTTGTATTGCATACACACGGCAGGACTTTTTAGGCAACAAACACGAACGTAGTGACGTTTCAACGTACTGACGACACTTCAAAAGAGGACGTTCAATTCTCCGACGCCACCCTTTGGTCAACTTCTGTATTGTTGTCTGATCTTTTGCATTGGTTCTGAGCACGCGTGTTGGTACTTTGTACTAAAGTCCAATGGTTATGTGTACACACGATCGGACTTGCCGACGTAGGACTTTTGTTGCCGCCAAGTTTGTCTGTTTGCACAGCCAACATTTGTCCGATGAAAACCGAAAAAGTTTGTCCGATGGAGCGTACACACGGTCGGATGTTGCCTTAAAACAGCTAATTTGCATGTTTGTTGTCAAAAAGTCCGAACATATGTATGGGCACATGATACAAGCATGAGAAGTTAATTAAATGATGCACGACACATATAGGGTTGGTTTACTAAAGGCAAATAGATTGTTTACTTTGCAAGGCAATTTGCCCCAGAGCTTGGTGAATGAGGGGAAGCACTGCTGCTGTTTTTTCATCCAATCTTATGCAAGCAAAAATGCTGTTTTTTTATTTTATATGGCTAAATGATAGAAATCTTATAGCATAAGGTCAGCTTAACTTTCAGCCTCAGCGACACTGAAAATGGTAAAACCCGACATGAGTTCTAAACCTTCACCATTCAATCTAAAACAAAATAAAAGTTCAGCTCTTGGATACACTTTAAGACTAGGTTCACATCTATGTCGTTGTAGCGGTTTTCCGACGCATTTTGCGGTGCGTTTTTGAACACGCGTTTTTGATGTGTTTTTGCATGCATTTTACATGTTTTTGCACACATTTTACATACGTTTTGCATTTTTTTTTCCCTCCGCTTACAGCATAATGTAAAAAAAAAAAAAATTACCAGCAAAGAAAAAACAAGAAAAAAAAATGGCATCAGGTCCCCCTCCCCAAAACAATACCAGGTCCTTCGGATCTGGTATGCATTTTGAGGGGAACCCTATGCCAAAGTTAAAAAAATATGGAGTGGGGCCTCTAAAAAATCTATATTAGACCCTTATCCAAGCATGCAGCCTGGCAGGTGAGGAAATGGGGGCCATTAAGCACCCCTCCTGAACCACACCGGGACAAATGCCCTCTACATGGAGGGAAAGCTTTGCCCCCCCCCCCAAAGCATCTTGTCCCCAGTCGGGGCTTTATGGCAGAGTGGCCCGATGGAAGCCTTTCCTCAGTGCAAGACACATGAAAGCCTGCATGGAGTTTGCTAAAAAATGCCTGAAGGACTCCAAGATGGTGAGAAATAAGATTCTCTGGTCTGATGAGACCAAGATAGAACTTCTTGGCCTTAATTCTAAGCGGTATGTGTGGAGAAAACCAGGCACTGCTCATCACCTGTGCAATACAGTCCCAACAGTGAAGCATGGTGGTGGCAGCGTCATGCTGTGGGGGTGTTTTTCAGCTGCAGGGACAGGACAACTGGTTGCATTCAAGGGAAAGATGAATGCGGCCAAGTACAGGGATATCCTGGACCAAAACCTTCTCCAGAGTGCTCAGGACCTCGGACTGGGCCAAAGGTTTACCTTCCAAAAAGACAATGACACTAAGCACACAGCTAAAATAACGAAGGAGTGGCTTCACAACAACTCTGTGACTGTTCTTGAATGGCCCAGCCAGAGCCTGACTTAAACCCAATTGAGTATCTCTGAAGAGACCTAAAAATGGCTGTCCACCAACGTTTACCATCCAACAGAACTGGAGAGGACCTGCAAGGAGGAATGGCAGAGGATCCCCAAATCCAGGTGTGAAAAACGTATTGCATCTTTCCCAAAAAGACTCATGGCTGTATTAGATCAAAAGGGTACTTCTACTAAATACTGAGCAAAGGGTCTGAATACTTAGGACAATGTGAAATTTCAGTTTTTCTTTTTTAATAAATCTGCAAAAATGTCAACAATTCTGTGTTTTTCTGTCAATATGGGGTGCTGTGTGTACATTAATGAGGAAAAAAAATGAACTTAAATGATTTTAGCAAATGGCTGCAATATAAAAAACAGTGAAAAATTTAAGGGGGTCTGAATACTTTCCCTCCCCACTGTATACCCCGATTTTTTGTATAAAATAAAAGATGATGTTATGCTGAGTAAATAGATACCTAACATGTTATGCTTTAAAATTGTGCACGCTCGTGGAATGGCGCCAAACTACAGTACTTAAAAATCTCCATAGGCTACGCTTTAAACATTTGAACAGGTAACTAGTTTGGAATGACAGAGGAGGTCTAGTGCTGGAATTATTGCTCCTGCTCAGACGTTCACAGCGATACCTCACATGTGTGGTGAGAACACATATGTGGCCGTGACCTACGTATGCATTCACCATTGCGTGTGAGCATGTGGGCACGTTAAACATTTTAAAATTTATTTTCTGCCTAACGGTGGGGCTAGAGGCAAATCTATCTTTTGCATGTCTGCTTAACAGAATGCTGCAATTTATTATTTAGGGCTGCTCCTGTGTTCTGGTGCTGTTGAGTTTGCCTGAGCTCCTACCGCCTTCTAGAAACTAGTAGAGCTTTCTGGAGCATGGGTGGGAGCAGTGGCGGCAGGTGCTCAAAAATTTTTGGGGAAGAGCAAACAAACTGAAAAATACTGAAACTCCACCCCCGCCCCCCATCAATTGCAGCCTCACTGTGCCCATCAATTGCAGCCTCACTGTGCCCATCAATTGCAGCCTCACTGTGCCCATCAATTGCAGCCATTGTGCCTATCAAACGCAGCCACTGTGCCCATCATTTGCAGCCACGTGTGCCCATCATATGTAGCCACGTGTCCCCATCATATGCAGCCACATGTGCCCATCATATGCAGCCACTCATGCCCATCATATGCAGCCACCGTGCCCATCATATGCAGCCACTGTGCCCATCATATGCAGCCATTTGTGTCCATCAAATGCAGCCACATATGCCCATCAAATGCAGCCACTTGTACCCGTCAAATGCAGCCACTTGTGCCCATCATATGCAGCCACTTCTGCCCATCATATGCAGCCATTGTGCCCATCAAACGCAGCCACTGTGCCCATCAAATGCAGCCACTTGTGCCCACCATATCCAGCCACTTGTGCCCATCAAATGCAGCCACTTGTGCCCATCATATACAGCCACTTGTGCCCATCATATGGAGCCACTTGTGCCCATCAATTGCCGTCACTGTACCCATCAATTGCATGTCTTCTCCCGTCCTTTCTTCCCGTCCTCTGCTATGATTGGTCACCTGGTGTCCAATCACAGCACCTGTCGTTTCAGCCAATAAGGCGACGGGTAACAGATCCGAGCACCTGATTGGTGGAGAGGCGGTTTAGTATTAGGAAAGCAAATATTCATTCTCTTATCTAACACAGCTGAGTGACCTAGGAGCGCCCAGCATGGCGCTCGCAGATCACCTTTTTTGACGCCTATTAGAGCCTATGGCTCTAATCAGGTGCTTCAGAAACACACCCCCCCCCCGCGCTGCAATTCAGGCGCCCTGCGCCTGAAAAGGATCTGGGCGCCTGAATATGGGATGGCAGCGGCGGCCATAAATAGATAGATAGTTGCATGAATCTATCTATTGGTGATAGAGGGGGTGGCTGGAGAGAGGGGGCAGCGCCCATGCGCCCTTATGGACGCACCGACACTGGATGGGAGTTAAGTAAATAGACAGCATGAGTATGTGGCAGTCTCTGCTAATTATAGGGGAGGTGCCTCTGAGCATGCTGGGATTGGCCTATATATTCAGGGAACATGTGAGCTCTGGGTTCTTACCAGATGGTGGAGTGCACCAGCCAGGGGTGAGGCAGGCTTGCCACCCCTGGCACTTGCAGCCATGAGGCCTCAGGTGGTCAACCTGAGGGCCTGAACGAAAGTAAAGGAGTGATCCTGGGTCTAAAAGAACCCAAATCTCTCCTCTACCCTTAAAAGCAAAAATTACAAGAAAAAAAAAAAAAATTTCCAAAAAATGGCCTTGTTTACATGTGGCCAGAACCTGAAGCAACATCATGACTTCGCTCCGGTCTTCCTAGGCCATAGAGATGAGTGGATGCCATCTTTCCTTTGCTCATCTCTGTGCCCAGCCTCCGCTCATGCCAGATCGGTTTTTGGGCTTCCCCATCCGCTGCCCGGAAAGTGGCGGGGGGCAAAACCCTCCAGGGGGACCCCTTCCGCCACTTCTAAAAGTAACCCAGCCGTTTTTTATGTGAAAGACCAGCGCCTGAGGGAAAAAATAATACCAGGGTTATGGCATCCAGCTGCAGCAATAACCTTGCTATTTAACGTCAAAGTAATGATATATTTTCCCAATTAGGCGGTCGGCAAGTGGATATAAGCAGACAGGAAGGGAGCGTTGGTTAAACCAGACCAGTACAATGCCCCCACTGTAACTACTAATTGGCCTTTGCAAATTGTTGCAAATGGGATATTGTAAGACATCCTATGTCTGTTCCGTGTGATTCTTTTTACAGAATAAATACGAATAATGTCATAAGTCATCAAAGTCATCAGTTTCTTGCTCCGAACACATCCTTACTTTGTTTGCTTGCTTGGATAACTGTAAAGGGCCTGAGACTATCTGGTCAATTAGGAGGTTACTTCATGGGTTTTAATGCAAAACATACAGTATACTGTATATAATTGCTTTACATGCCAAAAGCTTAGTAAATTAGTACATTACACATTTCTTTGTATACCCCTTCTCTGCTATGTCTTATGACTGTATAAGAGAAGGTAAGTGACAACACATTTTGCACTTTGACTGTCTCTGTGCCACTGCCCCACCCCCTGCCTGCTGTTTGGGCTGCAAGTGAACATGGCTGCACTCAGATGTATTTTTAAGATGGGCACTTTCAGCCAGTGATGCACAGTATCTACAGATGGTGCAAATCTTGGAGTAGAACCACACAGTGATAATCCATTGCTCTGCTGTCTGTTTTCTGAATGTTTTGACAGCATTCGAAGGCCTATCATACACACTGACTGAAGCTGGCCATAGACGGATTGAAATTCGGCTGGTTCAGCAGGGACTGGATGAATTTCAATCTGTGAGTGGCCATCCCTGTATAGCACCCTCCTGTGTGCTACTAGTGCTAGTGCAGCAAAATTATAGTCTGGCTCAGGGCTAAGCCTGGGCCATGGCATCTGGGTCAGGGTTACTCATCCAGGCAGCTCTCTAGTGCCTCACCCTGGTTCTGGAATGTTGGAGAATGTTCTAGAAATTAGTGGGCGGAGGCTAGGAGGATTTCCCTGCATATTTAGGGGACCTTAGCCAATCTCCAGGACATGGGCTTGGCAGGGAACTAAGTGAGCCCTTAAATAGACACAAGTCATGTCAGCAGAGGAGTCATGGGAAGATGGAGATGCAGTGCTGAGGAAGACTGTCGGTGGCCCTTGAGGGCTCGAGTGGCTGGCCAGGAAGGATCCTAACACAGGAGGCAGTTGGAAGGAGGCTTTCCGGAGAGGCAGCGGAAGTAGGAAGGACAGTGTGAGTTCAGCAGCACGGTACAGGGACAGACAAGGGGAGAGACTGCCACATGTAGCAAGGTCTCTCTTGAAGACGGCGGTGTGCTTAAGTCTTCAGCCTTACCCTGGGAGATCTCCAGAGTTTCAGTCGGGTGGATTGGTGCAGAGTGTCAGTCGGATAGACTGGGAAGAAGCAGCCAGGTGGGCTGTTGAAGGGGCTGCCAGGTAGGTTAGCATTTTCTGTGAGAAGTAGAGCTGGGACCAGTGCATAGGCGTGCGCACGGGGTGTGCCGGATGTGCCTGGGCACACCCTAATGCCCAGGCACATCCAACACACCCCAGGACTTTTTTGGCAGCAGAATGTGCAGGATCTCTATTTCGGAGCCTTTGGTAATAAACAATGGCAGCGCTGTACTCTGCGAGTGGTGGGACTATTATTTAGTTGGCTGTGTAACTCTTGTGAGTATAGCCACTGATCGCGGAGTGAGCAGGCAAGCGGCCGCATTTTCCGATGCTACTTCTATAGTTCCGGCTACAGCATCCCTGACAGCTGAATATCACTCCGCTGCCTGCTTTCAGTGATGCTGTAGCCGGAAATAAGGAAGTAACATCAGGGCTGGATTAACCCCACTGATTTTGTTATTAAGTCCTGCCCGCTGCCACCCCGGGGCTTCCGCATCCCACCACTGCCCTTTGTCCGCCGCCGAGAAAACCACAGGGTTGCCAGGACTGTCCCAGGCTGAGGAGGAGGATGTAACTTTCTCCTCCCTGCTCCGCCTCCGAGTGCCCCGCCTCCCGGCTTCTGCCCTGCAGTGAGTGCCGACAATGGAAGAAACTGAGGTGAAGGAGACCCGCCGGGACTTGGAACTCAGGACGTGTCACTGACTGGTAAGGAGAGAGTGGGGGGCACAGACTCTGGCAGTATGAGGGCGGCAGTACAGCAGGCAGGGAGAGAGGGTGTCCTCCCCTGCAGTGCAAGTCACACTGTATGTGGAGTTAGTACCAGGGAGAAGCTGAGAAATGGGAGTCCAGCCTGCTATGCTGGGATTTGTAGTCCCATGGAGGGGGGGCAATATTCACACATGCTGGGAAAGGGGGCTGGTCATATAAAGGTAAAATAATCAGTGTTGTGAGGGGGGCTGCTATGGCTGACCTGACCCCCTTCTAGAAATACACTATTGTCTGGTTTAAAGGGGAACTCTGCAGACTCTGGGGTAAAGGGGAACTCTGCAGACTCTGGGGTAAAGGGGAACTCTGATGTAAGTGGGATCTCAGTGGACTCTATGGTAACCAGAGACCCCCTCACATCAGAGCCCCCCCCTTACATCATAGTCTGAAGAGATACCCTTTGTGTTAGAGCCCCCTTACAGTGTATATAAAGAGGGACTTTGATGAAAGTGGGGACTCTGGGAACCCTGATATAAGAGTAAATGCTGGGGACTCTAGTGACCAAAGACCCCCTTATATGAAAGTTCCCCTTACACCAGAGTCAACGGCATTCTTTACATCAGGTTTCCCAGTGTAAAGGGGAACTCTGGGGAATCTGATGTAAGGGGGAATTGTGATATAAAATGTAACAGTTGACTCTTGTGTAGCGGTTAAAAGGCGGTAAAAGAATGGCTCAACTGCAGAGTTTTCCTGCCCCTCAACCACTAGTGTAAACAATTAAATGTTTTAATCAGTTAAAAAATAAAGTGTTTTATTTTATTTTTTTAACATTGATAAGTGTTAAAAAATGTTTTAATACATTTTAAAATGTTTGTTCACATTTATTTATAAGAGTGTGTGTGTGTATATGTATGTATGTATGTGTATATATGTATATGTATGTGTATATATGTATATGTATGTGTATGTATGTATGTGTATATATGTATATGTATGTATGTGTATATATGTATATGTATGTATGTGTATGTATGTGTATATATGTATGTGTATGTATGTGTATATATGTATATGTATGTATGTGTATATATGTATATGTATGTATGTGTATATATGTATATATATATATATATATATATATATATATATATATATATATTTAAAAAAATATATACACACACACGTGTGTGTTTGAGCTTTGGGGTGCACACCCTAATGCAATAGGCTGCGCACGCCTATGGACCAGTGTCTACAGGGCAGCAGAAGGTGTTTCAGGAAGCAGTTGACTCCACATGTGCTACTTTTCTAAGGGACTGAGTGTTCCTAGCCTGTAAGAGGCTGTTGCTAAGCTAACAAGAGACTGTTAGTTCTCAAAGGAGTGAACCAAGTGGAGCTGTACACAGGGCTGGACTGGGAATAAAAACCAGCCCTGGAAAAAATGTCATACCAGCCCCATAGCATTATTATACCAGCCCAACATCAAAACCCTCATAACGTCATTATTTCCTTGTTCGTGAAAGGGAAAACCATGCATTTTAAAGCACATTTGAAGAGTGTATTACATATATATATATATATATAAAAGATATAAAAGCACATAGGGCTTTATATATATGGTGACTCTGGTTTTATCCTATAGTCTCCTCTCCACAGTCCACATGTTTTACTTCTCCCATGACCCCCATCCTGGTGGCACTCCCACTCTTGACTCCTCTTCAGACTCCCCCTCAGAGACTGCAGACATGATATAAGACAAAAGATGGTCAGAGGTTGCGAACATGGTACAAGATATGGTTAGAGACTGAAGACATGATACAAGAGATGGATAGAGACTGAGGACATGACACAAGAGATGGCTAGAGACTGAGGAAATGATACAAGAGATGGCTAGAGACTGAGGACATGATACAAAAGATGGCTAGAGACTGAGGACATGATACAAGAAATGGCTAGAAACCGAGGACAGGATTCAAGAGATGGTCAGAGGTTGCGGACATGATACAGTAGGTGTCAGAGGCTGCGGTCATGGTACAGGAGATTGAGGACATCATACTAAAGATGGTCAGAGACTGCAGACACAGTACAAGAGATGTCCAGGGACTGCAGACATGGTACAAGAGATGGCCAGAGACTGCAGACATGGTACAAGAGATGGCCAGAGACTGCAGACATGGTACAAGAGATCAATGCAGCCTCATCAGTGCCATCAAATCCAGCCTCATTGTGCCCATCAATGCAGCCTTACTGTTCCCATCATTTCAGCCTCACTGTGCCCATCATTTCAGCCTCACTGTGCCCATCAAATGCAGCTTCATGGTGCTCATCATTGCAACCTCACTGTGCCAATCATTGCAGCCTCACTGTGCCCATCATTTCAGCCTCACTGTGCCCATCAAATGCAGCTTTATGGTGCCCATCATTGCAGCCTCACTGTGCCAATCATTGCAGCCTCACTGTGCCCATAAATGCAGCCTCACTGTGCCCATAATTGCAGCCTCACTGTGCCCATAATTGCAGCCTCGCTGTGCCCATCAATGCAGCCTTACTGTGCCCATCAATGCAGCCTCACTGTGCCCACCAATGCAGCCTCACCATGCCCACCAATGCAGCCTCTGTGTGCCCACCATTGCAGCCTCTGTGTGCCCACCATTGCAGCCTCTGTGTGCCAGCAATTGCAGCCTCACCGTGCCCATAATTACAGCCTCACTGTGCCCATAATTGCAGCCTCGCTGTGCCCATCAATGCAACCTCACTGTGCCCACCAATGCAGCCTCCCCATGCCCACCAATGCAGCCTCTGTGTGCCCACCATCGCAGCCTCTGTGTGGGCATCCCGGTAGGCCAGTCCAGCCCTGGCTGTACAAAGGATCAAGTAATTGTGCAAGAAGGTCAAGTGGAACCTGTAAATAGGTAGGAAGTTGTCCCTGGTTCTGTTTGCTATTGGTGCCCCATAATTCCCATCCTCATCCCAGTTATTACTCCCAATAAAACAACAAAAACAAGCTCAAGGACTGTTTTCAGTGTTTGGATGTAAGTTGAAGATGCTGTGTGCCTGGCTGTGCAGAAGTGGGGAACCCTGTCACTTGCAGCCCCTACGGGGGTAGTGCTACACCTACTCAAGAGAAGTCTATAATGATCAATGTATTCTGACTGTCAGAATACAATGTCCCAGAGTTGGGTGGACATTCCTCCATCCACCTCGTTTGTGTGGATGGAGGAAACTACCTGCCTATAGCCAGCTTTCCTCTGTGCATACTACTTGCTTAGCTAAGTACCATTTGTTAAACAGGGAACTAATTGTCATTAAAGTTTATCTAAAGCCAAAACCTTTTTTTTTTTTTTTTTTTTTTTTTTTTTAGTTTTGTGTAGAAGGGTTACAACCTTGTGGAATGGACAGTATCCCCTTCCTCTGGTTGAAAGGTTTATACCAGGGCTATGGCTGCAGCTGCAGTCATAATCTCGGTATCGTTTTTTGTTTTTGGGGGTGATGATCTTTCAAGTAAAAGCAATACTAGCGGCTAAAAAGCCGCTGGATTGCTTTTACATGTGGTTGAAAGAGTGTCCCTCAGTTGCTCTTCGGCATTGCCACTCTGTCACATGCGGTGTAGACTATAGGCATTCAAGCTGACAGCTGACACACTTTGCAAGGACATAGTATGCCACTGTCAACACCAGGAAGCAGGTCCAGAATAATATTGTTCAGCGGATGCTGGAGTGCATGTGGACAGGATGTGGTCGCAAAGAGGCAAAAAGGTAAAAACAAGTATTTGATTTAAAGCCCAATTGAGTCTTTTGTGTTGCTATACTGCAGTCAGGTTGTATATACAGTAATACAAATGCTTGTCTTTTTGTCTTGTTTTTACTTACTATGTGCTGCAGCAATGGCTAAAATACCGTGTGCTGACTGCATGCTGGAGAGCCGGACCTCTACTCTCACACAGTGCAGCGGCTGGGGTCTCCAGCTGTCTGACACACTCCTGCACACTGCTCCAATTAATAGCACACTGATGAGCATCCCTGATGATTTAAAGCAGTGTGCGGGGGGCGCAGTGTGCGGGGGGCGCAGTGTGCAGGGGGTGCAGAGCGCAGGGGGCACGCTGGACTGCTGGAGACCAGAACTGCTGCATTGTGTACAGGGCCAATGGTCTGGTTCTTCAGCATTATCCAGCACAGGGTATTTTAAAGGGGAACTGCAGTCTGCTCACATAATTTGTAATAAAAACATCTTTGCCATTCTGAAGCTTCCCTCCAACCACTTTGCATATTATTTTATATATACTGTGATTACGTACTTTCCAAATATGCTGCAGAAATCTCCCTCCACTGAGCCTAGCTGCATCCATTTTAACTGTGGGCAGCTGAAGCTGCTGTCTGTTCAATTCCTGGATTTACACAGACACACAGAGGCACACCTCCAGCTCTGCAGCCCTGCAGCTCTCATTGGCCCTCTTATGACTCATCCCCCCTCCCTTCCTGGCAAACTCTCACGAGAGTGAGAGAGGGAGCTGTGCATGATGTCATAAGCCTAGGCTAGACCAGACAAGAAACAGGAAGTGGGCTGTATAAGGTATTTACTGGCAGAAAAAAAAGTTTTACCATCCAAAGTTAAAGTGGTTGTAAAGCCTTTTTGGTGACTTTTACCTATAGGTAAGCCTAGAATAAGGCTTACCTATAGCTAGTGGAAATATCCCCTAAACTTGCGTAGTTTAGGATATATTTCAAGTAGAGAGAGAGTATCACTGCTCCAGGTGTGTCAGATCAAGATAAAAAGCTTCTCCTTCAGTCTAGAAGTCCAGGTGCCGGCAATGCTATGGCAGTTAGACATCAAAGAAATTCTGGACAGCCGCACTCCAAAGATATTTGCCTTTATTCAATAAGGTGACATCCAAAATACAGGTCACAGCAAAGTGGAACAAAGCTTACGCTATAGCTATGACTAAGCACTCCTTTTAGTGCGAAACGTGTAAGATTTGTTCCACTTTTGCTGTGACCTGTATTTTGGATGACACCTTATTGAATAAAGGCAAATATTTTTGGAGTGCGGCTGTCCAGAATTTCTTTGATGTCTAACATTAGGAGATATTTCACTTGTAGTGTGCCGATGCCATCATCGGCGCATGCGCTGTGAAGAAACGGACCACCGTGCCGTTTCTTCCCCCAGCGTGTGCCGTGACTGACGGCTCCCACACGCATGCGCGGGAGTGAAGTCACACGACTCCAGCCAGTCACAGAGCCGGAGTCTGTGGCCCTGGAAGGAAGAAGGGTGAAGATGGACGAGGCCTGCTAAGGGGACAGCGCGGGCTTCGTTTGCAGGTAAGTGTCATATAATGGGCTAGTATGCGATGCATACTAGCCCATTATGCTTTTTATTTGCAGGCCTTGCGGGGAGCAAAAGAGGAAGTAAAACCCATCGGGGTTTACTTCCTCTTTAAAACAACAAGGGCAGAAGACTTAATAGATGGAAAGTTAAAAAAAAATGACTGAAGATCCGCTTTAAGACCCCTTTCACACCGAGGGCGTTTTGCAGGCACTATAGCGTTAAAAATAGTGCCTGCAATCTGCCCTCAAACAGCTGCAGCATTGTCTCCAGTGTGAAAGCCCGAGGCTTTCACACCGGAGCACTGCGCTGGCAGGACGGGAAAAAAAGTCCTGCCAGCAGCTTATTTGGAGCGGTGAAGGAGCGGTGTGTTTACCGCTCCTCCACCGCTGCTTCCCCGCTGCTCCCCATTGAAATCAAAGGGGCAGCGCTGGGATACCGCCAGCAAAAACGCCGCTATGGCGGCGCATTGGGGGCGGTTTTAACCCTTTCTCGGCCGCTAGTGGGGGGTAAAAGCGCCGAAAAAAAAGCTAATCCGATGGATTTTTACCGCTAATCCGACAGATTTTTTTAGTTTTACGGCTGACGCTGCGGGCGGCACGGTGTGAAAGGGCTCTAAGTCCTTGCTGCAGCACATAGCAAGTAAAAAAAAAAAAAATGATTACTGCATACACAGCTTTAAAAACATGACAGCTACCTATGTTTACACAGTGCCTTAGCAAACTAAATGTCATTCAGTTAGATTTCTGTACCTGGATTTAGTATAATACTTTTGACTTGAGCAAGGCGTGATACTTCTTTTGCAAGCTTCTAAAAAACAAGTAATACATGAAAGCAATAAGTTTGATGTGCACAAATGTCATAAAGAAAACTTACAAATACTTGTGTCAATTATCGATGCCCCGTGTAAAAGTGGGGGAAAGATGCTTACGCACAAATAAATATGCATGGCAAATGTGTAAAATGTATTTAAATTGCCATATCTGTGTAGATCCTGCTTTCCTGACTGAGATTTGCACATTCACACAAACTTTTCATAACCCAGCGGCCTTATTACAGCGAATGAAAATTGCTAACTCTTGAAGTGACACTAAATGCTATCCTTAATATATAATATCCCAAAATAATCTGTATACATCCACTACTTAGCCAAAAATGGAACTTCCGCTTTTCCGGTCCCCCCCCCCCCCCCTCCGGTGTCACAATTGACACATTTCAGGGGGGGGAAGCATAATCCTGTCTAATACAGGTATTTGGCTCCCACTTCCGGGCATAGATACCCGAGCCACCCGCGGGTATCTACATCACTCTCCCCCCCCCTTGCTGTCTTCTGGGGGACACACGGGTCCCAGAAAAAAGCAGGGACCAGTGGGATAGTGTATCGCGAGTCGCGCATGCGCAGTAGGGAACCAGGAAGTGAAGCCGCAAGGCTTCACTTCCTGATTCCCTTACGGAGGATGGCGGTGGCAGCACCTGACAGCCGAGGGATAGATGGGCTTCAGGTGCCGACATCAAGGGCGCCCTGGACAGGTAAGTGTCCTTATTTTAAAAGTCAGCAGCTGCAGTATTTGTAGCTGCTGATTTAAAAAAAAAAAAAAAAATCAGCGGAACTCCGCTTTAATGGTTCTGTAATCTATTTTCAATGAAATCATTTCATACTGTGTTTTTTCAGCCTCCTTGTCCTCTATGAGCGCCTGAACATCTCCTTTTCCCCCTCACTTATACAGTATCTCACAAAAGTGAGTACACCCCTCACATTTTTGTAAATATTTTATTAAATCTTTTCATGTGAAAACACTGAAGAAATTACACTTTGCTACAATGTAAAGTAGTGCGTGTACAGTTTGTATAACAGTGTACATTTGTTGTCCCCTCAAAATAACTGACCAAAGAGCCATTAATGTCTAAACTGCTGGAAACAAAAGTGAGTACACCCCTAAGTGAAAATGTCCAAATTGGGCCCAATTAGTCATTTTCCCTCCCTGGTGTGATGTGACTCGTTAGTGTTACAAGGTGTCAGGTGTGAATGGGGAGCAGGTGTGTTAAATTTGGTGTTACCGCTCTCATTCTCGCATATTGATCACTGGAAGTTCAACATGGCACCTCATGGCAAAGAACTCTCTGAGGACCTGAAAAAAAGAATTTTTGCTCTACATAAAGATGGCCTAGGCTATAAGAAGATTGCCAAGACCCTGAGCTGCAGCATGATGACCAAGACCATACAGCGGTTTAACAGGGCAGGTTCCACTCAGAACAGGCCTCGCCATGGTCAACCAAAGAAGTTGAGTGCACGTGCTCAGCGTCATATCCAGAGGTTGTCTTTGGGAACTAGATGTATGAGTGCTGCCAGCATTGCTGCAGAGGTTGAAGGGGTGGGAGGTCAGCCTGTCAGTGCTCAGACCATACATCGCACCAGTGGCGGTGCGTCCATAAGGGCGCACGGGCGTCTCCCCCTCTCTCCTGCCACCCCTCTAGCACCAATAGATAGATTCATACAATGCATGAATCTATCTATGGCCGCCGCTGCCACCCCCTATTCAGGCGCCCGGCCCCTTTTTGGGTGCAGGGCGCCTGAATTACAGCGGAGGGGGTGGTTTTGAAGCACCTGATTAGAGCCATAGGCTCTAATAGGTGTCAGAAAACATGAACTGCGAGCGCCGTCACTCAGCTGTGGGTTAGAAAAGCAAGTGAATATTCGCTTTCCTAACACTAAACCGCTTCTCCACCAATCAGGTGCTTGGATCTGTAACCCGTCACCTGATTGGCTGAAACGGCAGGTGCTGTGATTGGACGCCAGGCATCCAATCATAGCAGAGGACGAGAAGAGAAGACGGGAGAAGGCAATGAGGAGCTGTCCCACCGAGACAGGTAGTGGAGACGGCGGGCCAGCGGGGGGCACACTGGCAGCATTTGATATGGCACAGTGGCTGCGTTTGATGGGTACAGTGGCGGCAATTGATGGGTACATTGGCGGCAATTGATGGGTACATTGGCGGCAATTGATTGGCACAGTGGGAGCAATTGATGGGCACAGTGGCGGCAATTGATGGGTACAGTGGCGGCAATTGATGGGCACAGTGGGAGCAATTGATGGGCACAGTGGCGGCAATTGATGGGCACAGTGGCGGCAATTGATGGGTACAGTGGCAGCAATTGATGGGCACAGTGGCTGCGTTTGATGGGCACAGTGGCTGCATTTTATGGGGCACAGTGGCTGCATTTTCTCCACCTCCACCATTTGCGTGCATAGACACAGATTGTCGGACTCGGCCCCGCCCCCCAGCGCCAGCGTCATTGGATTTGATTGACAGCATGGGGAGCCAATGGCTGAGCTGCTATCAATCTACCCAGTCAAGAGCCCAGAACCCCGGGCAGAGAGGAAGAGCGCGTCTCCGCAGAGGGAACAAAGGGCTCAGGTGAGTAAAATGGGGGCTCTGGGGGGCCGGTCACTGTCAGAAGTTTTTTCACCTTAATGCATAGGATGCATTAAGGTGAAAAAACACGAGGAATTACAACCCCTTTAATGGCTGTGTGTTGAGTTATTTTGAGGGGACAGCAAATTTACACTGTTATACAAGCTGTACACTCACTACTTTACATTGTAGCAAAGTGTCATTTCTTTAGCCCCGGTTCACACAGGGGCGGCACGACTTGCAGGTCGCCTCACCGAGGCGACCTGCACACGACTTCCACGGCGACTTGCAAAACGACTTCTGTAAAGAAGTCTATGCAAGTCGCCCCAAGTCGCCCCCAAAGTAGTACAGGAACCTTTTTCTAAGTCGGAACGACTTGCGTCGCTCCTATTAGAACGGTTTCATTGTACAGAACGGGAGGCGACTTGTCAGGCGGCTAGGTCGCCTGACAAGTCGCCCCTGTGTGAACCGGCACTTAGTGTTGTCACATGAAAAGATATAATAAGATAATTACAAAAATGTGAGGGGTGTACTCATTTTTGTGAGATACTTTATTTCTTTGGAACAAGCAGTGCACTATAGTTGCAGTCATGCACTCTGCTCCATGCACACTCCAAATCTCATATTCCATAGTCCATCTCAGGATGAGCAATGGAAGGTGGCTACCTCCCTAATCCCTACATACAGTGAGACCATGGAGAACAAATGTAGCCACACTCTAACAGGAAGTCTGATCACAGCAACAAAGAAAAAGGGAGTTGGAGATTTGGAGGAAGCTGAGAGCAATATAAGGGACTTTTTTGAGTGAGAACACTTACTTGAATACATTTTTTCATTTAGTTACACCAGAGTTTAGTGTTACTTTAAATCCAACTAATCAGAATTACACTGTACATGATAGATTCTAATTGGTCAGTATTGCACTTATGAATTAACACCCTTTAATAACTGCTTCCCGTACAGTCGTACGTCGCAGGATAGGAAGGGTGATGATATTATTTTCTTTGCCTGGCAATTCTGTGTCTTGTAAAAGTAATCAGAGCAGCTAAAGAGCTGCTGGATTACTTTTACAGGAGGTGGAAGGGGGTCCCAACCCACCTTCCACCGCCGCCTTTACCAGGCTCTCCCGTGTGATCAGGGAACCCGGTAAGGATGTGTCTGGCCGCATCCTGTTCCTGAGACACAGTAAAAGGAATGGCTGTCCTTCCTCCCACTGTGTGACGTCAGAAACCGCAAGCAGCGAGGATATTGTCATTTTCGGTTTCTGGTAACCTGTAAAGGCTTTTAAAGTGCTTGTAAAGAGGAAGGTTTTTTTTTATCTTAATGCATTCTATACAATAAGATAAAAATTCTTCCGTGTGAAGCAGCCCCCCTCAGCCCCCCTAATACTTACCCGAGCCCCTTCTCGATCCAGCGATGTTGCATGAAAGACTCGGCTGTCCTAGACTCTTCCTTCTCATTGGCTGAGACAGCCATGGAGCACCAATGCTGTGGCTCCGTGTGTGAATGGACATAAAGAGCTGCAGCTCGGCTCGGGTGCCCCCATAGCAAGCTGCTTGCTGTGGAGGCACTCAATAGGAGGGAGGGGCCAGGAGCTCCGAAGAGGGACCCGAGAAGAGGAGGATCGGGGCTGCTGTGTGCAAAACCAGTGCTCAGAGCAGGTAAGTATAACATGTTCCACTGGCAGACCCAATTTTGCAGCATGAAATGTTTGGTATTTATTTACTCTGCGTAACATCTTTTAAGTTTTAACAAAAAATTGGGTAATATATTGTGTTTTTGTGCATTAAAATACATTAAAGTGTATTTTTTACAAAATATTGAAAAACCACTGAACAAATACAGTGTGACATATATACAGTATCTCACAAAAGTGAGTACACCCCTCACATTTTTGTATATATTGTATTATATCTTTTCATGTGAAAACACTGACGAAATGACACTTTGCTACAATATAAAGTAGTGAGTGTACAGCTTGTATAACAGTGTAAATTTGATGTCCCCTCAAAATAACTCAACACACAGCCATTAATGTCTAAACCGCTGGAAACAAAAGTGAGTACACCCCTAAGTGAAAATGTCCAAATTGGGCCCAATTAGCCATTTTCCCTCCCCGGTGTCATGTGACTCGTTAGTGTTACAAGGTCTCAGGTGTGAATGGGGAGCAGGTGTGTTAAATTTGGTGTTATCACTCTCACTCTCTCATACTGGTCACTGGAAGTTCAACATGGGACCTCATGGCAAAGAACTCTCTGAGGATCTGAAAAAAAGAATTGTTACTCTAAATAAAGATGGCCTAGGCTATGAGAAGATTGCCAAGACCCTGAAACTGAGCTACAGCACAGTGGCCAAGACCATACAGCGGTTTTATAGGACAGGTTCCACTCAGAACAGGCCTCACCATGGTCGACCAAAGAAGTTGAGTGCAGGTGCTCAGAGTCTTATCCAGAGGTTGTCTTTGGGAAATAGACATATGAGTGCTGCCAGCATTGCTGCAGAGGTTGAAGGGGTGGGGGGTTAGCCTGTCAGTGCCCAGACCATACGCCGCACACTGCATCAAATTGGTGATCATGGCTGTCGTCCCAGAAGGAAGCCACTTCTAAAGATGATGCACAAGAAAGCCCGCAAACAGTTTGCTGAAGACTGGGGAGCTACAGTTCATTGAGGGAACCATGAATGTCAACATGTACTGTGACATACTGAAGCAGAGCATGATCCCCTCCCTTCGGAGACTGGGCCACAGGGCAGTATTCCAACATGATAACGACCTCAAACACACCTCCAAGACGACCGCTGCCTTGCTAAAGAAGCTGAGGGTAAAGGTCATTGACTGGCCAAGCATGTCTCCAGACCTAAACCCTATTGAGCATCTGTGGGGCA
Organism: Aquarana catesbeiana; assembly: GCF_042186555.1. Lineage (NCBI taxonomy): Eukaryota > Metazoa > Chordata > Amphibia > Anura > Ranidae > Aquarana > Aquarana catesbeiana. The sequence goes on along the minus strand of NC_133334.1, from coordinate 84,566,953 downwards.
TCCTCAAAAGGAAGGTGGAGGAGCACAATATCTCTAATATCCACCAGCTCCGTGATGTCGTCATGGAGGAGTGGAAGAGGACTCCAGTGGTAACCTGTGAAGCTCTGGTGAACTCCATGCCCAAGAGGGTTAAGACAGTGCTGGGAAATAATGGTGGCCACATAAAATATTGACACTTTGGGCCCAATTTGGACATTTTCACTGAGGGGTGTACTCACTTTTGTTGCCAGCAGTTTAGACATTAATGGCTGTGTGTTGAGTTATTTTGAGGGGACAGCAAATTTACACTGTTATACAAGCTGTACACTCACTACTTTACATTGTAGCAAAGTGTAATTTCTTCAGTGTTGTCACATGAAAAGATATAATAAATTATTTACAAAAATGTTAGGGGTTTACTCACTTTTGTGAGACACTGTATATGCAACACCACCATTTTATTCTCCAGGACCTCTGCTTAAAAATATATAATGTTTGGGGGTTCTAAGTAGTTTTCTAGAATAACAAAATGCTGTTTTATACATGTAGGAGAGTAATGTCAGAACTGGCCTGGACTGGAAGTGGTTACATAAGGCTCACTGGTTCAGCAAATCTTCATGCATTGATTGACAGCCTCAGTTATATTTTTGTGTGCTGTGTTAAGGGGAGTGTCCCATCCCTCCAATCAGCTCTCACTGAGCCCTGCAGAGTGTAACTTCAGCTCCCTGCCCCCTGCTTTCTGGAAGCTCAGACAAGCTTTATAAATTCTAGATTTTGAAGGGCTGTAGAGCAGAGAAGACTGCAGATAAACAGATACAACTTATGTAGGAGGATCTGTAGATGATCATTTCTGTGTATCACCTGATGCCAGTCACTTTACTGGGTATATGCAAGGGTTTACAACCATTTTGAAGTAGAATTCCATTTTCTGCTAAACTTAACTAATCTTAAAAATGCTCACTGCCCCCTACTAACTCATATTTCATCTAACATTTGTAAGATGAAAGATGTATAAATGTACCTATTCTCAGCAGCTCCGGTCTGGTCACATGATCCCCTATGTCAGCTAGCGGCTGAGCAGGGGAGAGGAGAGAACACTTGACAATGGCTAATAAAGCCCAGAAAGGTGACATCACCCAGAAGTTCTCATGACTCATCCATTCTTGTTGCTCCCTCCTCAACCCTGTAGCCACCACTGGGGTTGTAAACCCTCAGGGTTCTTCACCTTAATGCATTCTATGCAATAAGGGTGAAAAGCCTTTTGTTTTGCGGCATCCCCCCCCCCCCCAGACCCCTCCTTTTTCTTACTTGAGCCGGTCATTCCAGCGATGGGGATGAGCACAGCAGCCCCAGCCACTGTCTCGGGTCCTCGTTGGATAGATTGATAGCAGCAGGAGCCATTGGCTCCCACTGCTGTCAATCAAATCCAGTAAAACGGGAGTCAGGGGGCGGGGTCGATTCCTGTTGTCTGTGTCAATGGACGCAGCAGCAGGACTCGGAGGCGCGCCCGCACAAGTGCTCCCATCGAGTGCGGCTCTCCGTAGGGGCACTCGATGAAGAGGAGGTGCCCTGGGGGGGGGGGGAGAAAAGGAGGATCGGGGCCGCTCTGTGCAAAATCCTTGCACAGAGGAGGTAAGTATAACATGTTTGTTATTTAAAAAAAAAAAAAAACTAACCTTTACAATCACTTTAAGTGTATCATCATAGGTTCTACAAGGGGAGAGGAAGCATTTTTAAAATTAGGTTTATCCCAGAATTCCACTTAAATGATTATTGCTTATTCCTGTGGTGGGACATGTACAGTCTGAAAATGGCAAAATGTTTCCTTAACTTGACCTAAGCATACCTAAGTCATATTTGCCTTTTAACCACATCCTACCCCGCTCATAGTCAAATGACGTCCGCAAGAGGGATCTCCCATCCTGGGCGGGCGTCATATGACGTCCTGGACTTACCAGGCCATCTAGGGGGCGCGCGCGCCCTGCCACGTCACTCGGAAGCAGATGCGCGTGCCCGGCGGCCATGATGTCCGCCGGGCATCCGCGATTGCCGGTAGTAGAGCCGGGACATGGATCTGTGTGTGTAAACACACAGATCCACGTCCTGTCAGGACGGAAGGAACAGAGGAACACTGATCGGTCTCCTCCCCTTGTGAGTCCCCGCCCCCTACAGTTAGAATCATTCCCTAGATAACACATTTAACCCCTTGATTACCCCCTAGTGTTAACCCCTTCCCTGCCAGTGACATTTATACAGTAATCAGTGCATTTTTATAGCACAGATCAATGTATAAATGTGAATGGTCCCAAAATTGTGTCAAAAATGTCCCATTTGTCCGCTGCAATGTCACAGTGAAGATAAAAAATCGCAGATTGTCGCCATTACTAGAAAAAAAATTATAATAATAAAAATGCCATAAATCTTTCCCCTATTTTGTAGATGCTATAACTTTTGTGCAAACCAATCAATATACGCTTATTTTGATTTTTTTACCAAAAATATGTAGAAGAATACGTATTGGCCTAAAAGAAATAAAAACCGCAGAGGTGATCAAATACCACCAAAATAAATTTTCATTTGGGTACAGTGTTGCATGACCGCGCAATTATCATTCAAAATGCGACAGTGCTGAAAACTGAAAATTGGCCTGGGCAGGAAGGGGGTGAAAATGCCGTGTATTGAAGTGGTTAATCAGCACATTCTTCATACGGATGCTTTCACTCCCTAAACAATTAATAAGGCAGCATTGTGTAAATATATCATTATTCCATCCCCTGTGTCTATGGAAATCTATATTTCCACGTGGAAAATATATTGTATAAGGCCTACAGCACAGTAAAAATAATTTCCAATGCCTGGTGAATTCTGAAAATAGTAGTGCCTCGTAATTGTCTCCCGGGGGAAAATACATAGACAGTGACATAGTGCTCCAATATTTAAGTCTATGTTTAAACCTTATAAAGCAGCAGGATTTGAATGTTTACTTTAACAGAACACAGCCGTCTTAACCACTTCAGCCCCAGAAGGTTTTACCCCCTTCCTAATCAGAGCACTTTTTATAATTTGGCACTGCATCGCTTTAACTGGTAATTGCACGGTCATGCAATGCTGTACCCAAACAAAATTTGCGTCCTTTTTTTCCCACAAATAGAGCTTTCTTTTGGTGTTATTTGATCACCTCTGCAGTTTTTATTTTTTGTGCTATACACAAAAAAAGCGCCAATTTTGAAAAAAAAAAACAACATTTTTTACTTTTTGCTATAGTAAATATCCCCAAAAATGTTTTTAAAAAACAAATTCTTCATCAGTTTAGGTCAATATATATTCTTCTACATATTTTTGGTAAAAAAAAAAATCTTAATAACGATTGGAAATTATGGGAAAGATTTATGGCATTTTTATTATAATTTTATTTTTACTAGTAATGGCGGTGATCTGCAATTTTTAGCGCTATTGCGACATTGTGACAGACAGATCGGACACTTTTGATACATTTTTGGGACCATTGACATTTGTACAGCGATCAGTGCTATAAAAATGCACTGATTACTGTATAAATGACACTGGTAGGGAAGGGGTTAACACTGGGGGCGATCAAGGGGTTAAATGTGTGTTCCCTAGATGTGTTCTAACTGTGGGGGGGGGTAGGACTGAGTAGGAGAGGAGACATATCGCTGTTCCTACATAGTAGGAACAAACGACATGTCTCCTCTCCTCTGACAGCACAGGGATTTGTGTGTTTACACACACAAATCCCTGTGCTGACGTTCGTGCACGCCACCCGCATTGGGTCCCCCGCCGTGCAGCGCACATCCTCTGGTGGCTGTTAAAGGAACCCTGTACCTGTACGGGGTTTTGCGCAGGGGAGCCATTCTGCCCCCGTATATAGACGTGAGCCGGTCGGGAACCGGTTAAAGAGGAACTGCAGTCTGCTCACATAATTTGCACCTGCCCACAGTTAAAATGGCTGCAGCTAGACTCAGTGGAGGGAGATTTCTGCAGCATATTTGGCAAGTACAGAATCACAGTATATATAAAATAATATGCAAAGTGGTTGGAGGGAAGCTTCAGAATGGCAAAGATGTTTTTATTACAAATTATGTGAGCAGACTGCAGTTCCTCTTTAAATACCACCAAAAGGAAGCTGTTTGAGTGAGGAAAAGGATAAAAATTTCATTTGGGTACAGTGTAGCATGACCGCGCAATGGTCATTCAAAGTGCGACAGCACTGAAAGCTAAAAAATGACCTGGACAGGAAGGGGGTGAAAGTGCCGAGTATTGAGGTGGTTAACAATGTATTGGCACCTACAGCAGATAGCAAAGACAGTTTATTTTAAATGTGGTGCACCATGCAAATGCACAAAGACAGGAGAGCACACAGGCTAGGTGTGCAGGTGCAAATAATGAGAGACGGACTGAGACACTCAGAGAAACAGAGTGATACAGACATACGGTGATACAGAATTGAAAAAAAAAAAAAAAAAAGAATCATCTATGGGCTGCCTAAAGCATTGCATAAGGAAAGAAGCTTCTATGGAGTAGGGGTTTGTGACCAATGATCAAATATACCCAAACGAGTTATGGGGAGATGGGCCAAAAGGAACAGAAATCCCTATTCAGCACAGTAGAACCTTTTGCATTGTGTGCTGAAAGCTACTTGCTTGTTCAATAAAATGGCCCATTTTCTTGAGTTGGAGTGTAATGTGGAGAGAGGACTGGCTCCTGGGCTTTGGTACCCAGCTGGTCCATGAGATTGAGGAGGACAAATGTAGTTTTGGCCAATGCTAAAACAGCTGTTACATCAACAATTTCCTATAACTCCATTCTTTACTAATACAACTTAGGATAGTATGTCATAATTAGCAACATTTAACTCATATAAAAAATAAATAAAGAAGACTATTGCAAATATATCACATTATGTGGCCAAAACCGTGATAGCCCAGGAACCAATTATAATATGTCTACTGAGAAGAAAAGATACCAAAACGACCCCAAAACAACTATGTCTAGCCATATTTTTTAGTTTTGGATGGAGTGGAGAAGGGTTAGAACCCTGTCAATATTTTAATGCCATCTTAAGCTTCATTCTTGTCCTGCTGACAGCGTTTGACAGACACTGTGACTGTATGTATGTGACCGCACATCCGAGCGGCCGTGTATGCAAATTGACTGAACATCTGTCCCTTTACACATGTAACCTCTTGGATGTGCCTCTCAGCCTCTCACTGCTTTGTACAGGCTGCTGGACACAGTTGTAGGAAAACCCCTGTGACTCCCAGGGGCAAAAATACACTTCTGCTTGACAGAGTACGGCCCTCTGCAACTCCGTGAATGAGGCCTAATAATGTTACAACAAACCACACATGAATTATTACTAAAGTGACTTCAGCAGGCACTAGCTTCAGGTTTTACAATAAATGTCCATGCCAATGAATGCCATTGCTCTGGCAGATTGCTATGCTGTGGGCATCACATTTTAGCAGCTTATGCCCTGGTTCACATTGAAGCGATTTGTCAAATCGCATGCCAAATCTGCAGCAATTGCCGGCAAAGGCACCGTCCGAATCGGCGTAGCACCGATTCCCAAAAATTCTATTTAGTCACCAATATCTCAGCTGACTGCGTGAAAATCAATGGGGTCACAGCATTTGTAAGCGTAATTCTACCAATTGTATAAAAGTCCCATTTATATCATGAAGCGAAACTTTATGCAGCACATGACAAGTGGGAAAAAGGATTTGTTGAGGTTCCTAAAAATTCCTATGCTGCTCTACATTGCACTGTCTGTCCTGATGTTGGTGAATGTATTAAAACATGTCAGTACAGCTCTAGTACGTTCAATGTCTTCTGAGAAATTAACCTGAAAAAAGCAAAGGAGGCATGGAAATATACTATAAATATGACTGGTAGTGAGGATGAAATTCTTTCCAGTAATTATTAAAAACTGAAGTTCAAACATTTGTGAAAACAGCCAATGTGTGGCACAAGTGCCATGTTGACAAAAGATGTGCGCCTTGCCTTAAGTGTCTAAGTTAATCTAAAAAAAAAAAAAAAAAAAAAAAAAAAAAGGAAAGCCCTGTTCATGATCTGTTGTTGGCTGGTGGACCAGTGTCTGCAGAAGAGTGGCTAACACCAACGACCTAGTCCATGTGCTGCCCACCTAAATGCTCTAAAATGTACCAGCCAGCTGTGCATTTGTGCCAGCTGTGCACTCATGGAGCTCTGTGGGGACTGGCCTGTCTCAGGTAAACCAATAAGCTTTTGGAATTTTTTTCCACAAAGCGGACTTGACCTGGGAATGTTCACCAGGGCCAAAGAGGTGTCCAAAACATACGTTTTCTCCCCAATTCAAATGTAAAATAAAGGCTTAGGCAAATGTTCTTTAATAATTTCTGTAGGCATAAGTGTTCTGCAAGTGATACTGCATGTTTATACGTACTGTGCTGTTGGCATTACATGCTAGACTCTGTAGAGCACTGTTCACAGTCCACCCATTTTTCATCCGCTAGAAGTTACCAATGCCTGCCCATATAATTAGTCAAAAGGGAGATGGAGATGAGGTGCCAAACTCAGATCTGTATCTGTCAAAATTAAGTCATTGGTTGTGCCTAAAGGCCTGGATTTGGCCAAAAGCAAAGGACACCCCCCCCCCCCCCCCAAAGATGGCAGCCAAAGACAGAGCCAAATGACTAACAGTCCATGTTAACATGTTTTGGGAGCCAAAAATCCCCCTTTATCAGGAATTGGACAATGGAGGGCAAAGGGTATTTAATGGACTCAAAACACAAGCTTCTGGATACAAAACCCTGCTAGGAGTGGAAGGTAATGGTTAAACTATGGATTAACAATATATTAGTAAGGTACATGTAATGCTACAAGTATGTATTACTTATGGAAAATCCTTAAAGGGTTAGTTCACCTTTACCAAAAAACTGCCTCTTTGCATCTTAAAGTCAAATAGGTATAGGCCATTAACATAGCTCATGCCCACTGGGTCCCCCACATGCAATCAGTAATGAGTAGGGCCTTTAGGCAAGCTGGTAATACTGATGTAGCACCCTGGGGTTTAGTCAGGGAGCGCCTCACCAAATTCCTTGTCAGGAATAGCTACTGTAGATAGTTGTTAGAGATCCATTCATTTCCCCCTAAGTTTGACCTTGTTGTACTTTTCTCTTCTGCCACTAGGTGGCCGGGCACTTGGTGGCATTACAGAGAAGGACATTTCAAGGTCAAGTTATGAGTATATGGGATATCTCAGCCAATGGGCAGGGGTTTTGTTGAATCCCTTAGCCTGCTGGGAGAGCCTATATATTCGGGTGGAGTCAGGTGATCTATTTTCTGTGCCACGCGGACTGCTGTCTGGGTGGATGGGTCGTGTCTCCGGTGTCTCTGGCTGCTAGACTGGAGATTGGGCCTATCCCAGGGGCATCTGGCTGCCAGGCTGTGTGAGGGCCTATCCAGAAGTAAGAGGGCAGCACAGGGTTGGGAATGCGGCTTGCAGTCCAACCAAAAGTGACGGTTCTGCCGGCCGGAGAACCTGTCATGGTCGGAGGTAGAAGGGAAGCTGTGGCCACTAAGAAACCAACCACCTTTACCAAGGACCACAGTGAGTAACTGAAGCAATCGGTGGAGAATTGGGAAACTTCAGGCGGTGATCAAGTCAGGGATCCAATCGGTGGAGGTGACACTTGTAGAGCAGCCTTGTGTTTGTGCCGAGCCAGTTAGCAGTGGTGAAGCTTGAAAGGTATCTGGAGTGCCAAGCTCGGGACCCAGCAGGGAAGCGTGGGTGACGCTTGAGGGAGATACCACCGCAAAAGCCTTGAGGAGCTCACGGGATTCAGAGTCAGGTGAATCAGAGAGTCCAGTGAGAGACTAGGAGCTCAAGAGGCTGAAGAGCAACAAGTGGACATTGTAGTGAAGCTGAGAGAACTGTTGAACTTTGTGTTAGGAACTGTTAGATACTGTTGCCATAGGAGACAGCAAACCTGCACATGCAGAAGTGGCACCTTGCTGGGGCCTTTCCCTGTACGGCTGTCCTCCTATTAAAGTCTCGGAGTCTGCCAATTGAAATCGTAACTACTCAAGGGTGTCCTGGCCCTAACCTTCCTTCCCTTGCAAAATATAAAAAGGACTGTTAAAAAAAATAAAACCTCTTTTGCATGCAAGAAGTGTCTGGAGCTCAATGACTCTCACCCTCTTTGCACCCACTATCCCTCACAACCCACTACATATTGAAGGATGTCAGCTGTCTTTGGCCTTGAAGGTTCTAATTAGACTGCTCCTAAATGTCCGTTTACCAGCAGCAGTGTACATGAGCCCTAAGTTTGAAAGACCCGAACCCCCCCCCAGGAAAAAAAATTATCTACGGCCCTGTTTACATCTATCTTTTGCAGGGATGTGCATGTTAATGCAGGGCTTGACAAATCCCAGGCACTAGGTCACCATGATGACTAGAAATTGCGTCATGGCGCCTGGGCTTTTGTCAGCCCATGCACTGTTGGCACCAGGTGCAGGGATGCACAATACCTATCACCCGACACCCGGGACATGTAGTTTCCGGTGCCAGGCAGTTTACTTGTCGGATGGAAGCATTTGGGCGCTGCGTTTGCCTCCTCGAATGCTTCCACACACCCCGCGCACCCCCCCCCACTATGTATCCCAGGCTCCACTTGCCCATCTGCAGGCCCAGGACCGGCATGGTGGGTGCCGTCAGGTAGAGGGGAGGGAGGAGAGCGTACATTCTCCTCCACATCTTGTTGTTGATCCTGGAAGGGACGTGTATGACGACCCTGGAAGGGACGTGTATGACGTCCCTTCTGGGTCCCCGTTAACAGTTTCCCCGGCCAGGAATGAATGTAATGCATTGCGATGTGCATTGCATTACATTGTCTCATTAACCACTTAAGGACCAGAAGATTTTCCCCCTTAAAGAGGAACAGCAGTCTGCTCACAGTGACATTTATACAGCGATCGGTGCTATAAAAATGCACTGATTACTGTATAAATGACACTGGCAGGGAAGGAGTTAACACTATGGGGCGATCAAGGGGTTAAATGTGTTTCCTGGAAGGTGTTTCTAATAGTGGGTGGAGAGGACTGACTGGGAGTATAGAGAGATTGCTCCTAATCACTAGAAACAGACAATCACTCTGTACTTCTCGGTCAGAACAGGGATCTGTTTGTTTACTTTGACAGATCCCTGTTCTGGCTCTCCGTGGAGCGATCGCGGGTGGCCGGCAGACATCGCGGTCACCAGCCACGCGCATTAGCCCCATCCGCTGTGCAGCGGGCATGTGCACGCCTGCTATAGCTGTAAAACGGACCAACGTACAGCTGCAGCAATTCATGGGAACAAACTGACCTGCCACCGTGTAATGATGGCGGCTGGTCGGCAAGTGGTTACAGAAAACCTGTCACCAAACAAATCATCACATAGGAGACTTTTTGTCCCCTATGTGATGAAAAAAAAGGTAAGTAAAAAAAAATTGTAAAAAATCTAAGTTACACCTAAGCACATAAAATACCCCCACCCCTACATTTATGTACATACAAATATAAACGTGCGCGTCGGGGTGCCTACGCCTGAAAACAACGATTGTGATACACATGTTACATATTGCCGGGGATATTGGAATGAGAGCAATAATTCCAGCACTGGACCTCCTTTGTAACGCTAAACTGATGACTCATAGGGGGCTTTTAAAGCATTGCCTATGGAAAATATAGGGTACTTAAGTTTGTCACCATTTCACGAGCCAACCAAATTTAAGGTTTGACATGTTGGGTATCTACAGTATTTACTCGGTGCAATCTCAGCTTTTATATGTTACAAAAAAAATTGGGGTAATATTTTTGCATTTTTGTGCCCCTTAAAATTAACTTTAATGTGTTTTTTTTTTTTTTAATTTGTGTTTCCTAGACCTTTGCTGTAATATCGGGTGACCTAAAACATTGGAACTACCACTATTTTATTTTCTAGGGTGTCATAGGGCTACATAAGAGAAGGGGTTTTGTTGTTAAAAATTAAGTTTTGTTAGTTAAAAAAAAAACTGGCTCCTAACTTTTTTAGCTGGCTCATAGATTCAAAGCAAATTTGTCAAGCCATGCGCTAATGCAATGTGCGGCAATGCAAATTACATGCATTGCTGCGCCATCCATTTAGAATGGAACCCTAACATACCACATGCACCATATTGTAGTGATTTAAATATTTTTTTGTCACTTCGGATTTTTGGGGGGTTTTGGGGAGTTAATGGGCTGCTTAAAAGCAAGGCACATTAAATGTGCACAACAAACACATGTGTACGGGCCCTCAAAGATTGCTAAATATTACAATGAGGAATGACTGCAACCAATCTAAGACTGGCCATACACCTATAGATTATCTGCAGATTTTCTATGGTCAGATGGAAAAAGTGGAACAGATTCCTCCATCTACACTGAACTGTGTGGATGGAGGAATCTCCCACTGGCCCAAGCTTCCATATCTTGCTAGTCGGCCCTGCTGGCTCTCACAATACCTGAACATTCTGATTGGGTGCAGGTATTGTTTAGGTTGAGAGCCAGAGGGGCCGACTAGCAAGATACTGAAGCTTGGCCCAGTGGGAGATTCCTCCATCCACACAGTTTAGCATACATGGAGAAATCTGTTGCACTTTTTCCATCTAACCATAGAAAATCTGCAGATAATCTATAGGTGTATGGTCAGCTTAAAAGTGTAATTTACAAATTTTATAGGCTCTAGCTCCCAGTTGCAGAGTTAGCAGAAGTGGTAAGGGAAGAGTTATCACCAAAAGAAAACTTCTCATGAGACAAACAGGAGTTTTTCATTTTTGTTCTCCTGCCTATAGAAGCAGATCAATGTTGTCCTATTTGTCTATTCGCATTAGGGCTTTTATAGGCATATTTCAAGAAGAGAATTTAAAGGCAAAAAAAAAAAAACATCACAAGTGCATTTTTGAGAGGAGTTTTCATGCAGAAGAAAACACTAAATGCTCATAAATGTGCCTAATCGCACGTTTAGAAGTGTTTAGCATTTTCAGTGTACAATGATTATAGTGAAAAATTAAAAAAATGCTTATAAAAGCCAATGCCCATAAACTATACTAAACTCTTTTGTAATGAGCTACTTTGAGCATTTTTTCTGCCAGAGTTTTTGTCATTTTTTTCTGCTCCTATTTTGCATGATTCCTGCTTCTTCTGCTGAAAATGCTAGTTGCCCATGCTGACACTTTGGCTTTAGTAATTTCAGGTAAATCACTAAGTTAATGCAACTGCCACCTTAATCAGCCACACAACCTGTATGATTAATTTTTCTTTGGCTTTAAAGGGATGAGAAAATCACCCTAAGGAGCGTATCCTGGACAATGTTTATTTTAGTATGTTCATCTTTGTGTGTTTTGGTTTCCAAAGCATGCTACTGCCACCTGTCTCTGTGTCATACTATTCCATGACTTTTGTCTGTTTTAGTTTGCTGCTTCTGGTTGTGTGTTTTACATTAATTGTCCTGCGTTACATGTAGATACAACACATTCATAGAGAGTTCTAATTTTACAGGACTGCTCCTAATTTCTAAGTGGCTGTTCTCATGCTACAAGACGCAGGTAAAGCCAAATTCCTGGAAACATAAAAGTCCTCCCTTGCTGTGGTGCTCCGCCAAACACTGCAAAGGTTAAATGTTCAAGTATGTCTAGGGGAGTCTATAGGGTTGCCACTTTTTCTTCAAGTCAAAACCAAACACTTTAGCAGCACACAGCAAATGTTTTTTTCAGCATACACTATGGGATTGTAACAGACCTGGGACACTTTTGGGCACTCCAAAGAGATTAGTAATGTAGCGTGCATAGTGCCCCCTCACCCTCCTGTCAGGCCCTGTTCTGAGCCACATTCTTGTCTGAATATTGTGTCCGGGTTTCAGGCGGACTGAAACCTGGCCGGACACATGATTCAAAACCCAGACTTTCCGGGTAAATCCTGGACAGGTGGCAACCCTAGAAATCTAGGGGAGGTGGGGGGGTTTACTTACCCTATCCTCCACCCCCCTGACAAACGAATCTCTCGCTTGCCACAGCCACAGGGGAGAGGCTGCAAGGATCAGTCTAGCAGCACAAAGGAGCCTGGAGGAGTGGAGGATCAGTTAAGAAGAACTATAGTACCTGATTCCCTAGACATAAACAGCAGGGACGTGCAGTCAGGGGAGGCAGGTGAGGCAGGGTCTCACCTGCCATGAGCAAAAAAACAAAACGATCAACGTAGCGGATCGTAGCTCGGTCATAGCTCGGGACGTAGCTGGGGGGGGGGGGGGGGTTAGGTAGCTGAAGTCATACCCCACCACTGGTCAAAATTTGGGGCTCCTATTATCTATGATTCCGGAGATATGGGGCTCCTTGAGCAGCCTGTCAGAAGCTAAATACAGAGCAACCAGTTTAAATGCAAGCTGGCACACTCCTCTGTTTGCAGCAGACTGAGAGGATGAGCTCACAGTGCCTCTCATGACTTCTTGTCAGAGGCACTGAGCTCAATGGACAGCTTGGTGTCTTGGACCAATGGTAAAGTACCATTGCCCAAGCTGTCTAATAAGAAGGGGGCGTGTATCTAAAGACAAATACTCCCTTCCATCCCAGCCCGTTCTGGCAGTCGGATTTAGAATCCTGTGACTCGCCTCCAAAAGTGGACATGTCTTTGCAACACTTAGCAAGGCATATTACTCTGCCACTGGAGGACACTGTGTCATTCAAGGACTCCATGGAGAGAGCAGGGGCAGCCTGCAGGCCGGCTGTTGCTCTGACTTCTGTCGCAAGGGCCATTAGAGTATGGTCTGCAAACGTGGAGCTGGCTCTAGGATCGCAAGGCGATGAGCAAGCAGTTTCTACTAGCCTCTAGGGCCTCAAATTGGCTGCAGAATTCAAAGTGGAGGTGGCTGTGGATATGACGAGGTTCGCTTCACGAATTATGGCACATTCTGTCACTGCCAGATGGGCCTTATGGCTGAAGCACTGGTCTGTGGACTCAGCCTCAAAACAAGGCCTATGTTCTGTTCCATTTTCAGGAGTAACACTCTTAGAGAAAACTCTGGGGGATGCGATACGTCGGGTGACCTCCCCCAGGATCGGAGACATCGTACACAGTCCTTTTGCACAAATAAGAGATTTCGGGAGAAAGACCATACAGACCAGGTAGAGAGTTTAACTTTTGCTCATGGCACTCACGCAACTCCTTTGGGGATTGAGCAAAGCCCAAGGCCTCTCAGCCTCCCAAGGCAACTACCAAGTCTTTCTGAAAGTTTTCCCACCCAGATGTTGCCAGTAGGGGCAAGGCTGGCCCATTTTGGCAACATCTGGGTGGACAGAATATCGGATGCATGGGTCCTGTGAGTAGTTCATGAAGTGTTTCGTCTTCACTTTGAAACTCCGCCTCCAGCAAGTTTTTTTGTCTTGACGAAGATCCCTGCGTCCTCAGAGAAGTGGATGTCGCTAGAATCCTACGTTTCAGAGTTGCTGAGTCTGCAGGCTATAGTCCCGGTTCCAAAGTCAGAAGAGGGCAGGGGTGTCTATTCCTCTTTATTTATAGTACAAAAGTCTTCAGGCAAGTGGTGCCCCATTTTGGACCTCAAGTACCTAAACGTTTTTCTCAAGCAGGAGTTTTTCCTCATGGAATCGCTCAGGACCAAATCGGCAATGGTACAGAGAGAAGAGTGGATGATCTCGATAGATCTCGAAAACGCCCATTTTCACATCCCGGTAGCCAAGGCTCATCAGCAATATCTCAGGTTCCACTTCAGTGGCAGCCATTTTCAGTTCCAGTGCCTACCCTTTGGCCTCAGTTCGGCCCCAAGAACCTTTTCAAAAGTTTTGGTGAAGGTGACTGCTTTTCTTCACGAGAGGGGTATTCGCATATTCCATTATCTGGGCGATATCCTTGTGTTGGCACAATCCAAAGATCTTCTGATAAAGCATTGGGACCAAGTCTTGCAAACCTTATTGGAATTCGTTTGGATGGTAAACTCACCAAAAAGCCACCTCATACTGACTCAAAACATCACATACCTGGTAACCTTGGTATGATCTTCGATACAGTGCAATACAAGATTTTCCTGCCGAAGGACATGGTCAATCGCGTGTGCGGAAGCAGCAGAAGTGAGATCTTCAACAGTGATCACCGTACGTTGGGTCATGAGTTTTTTGGGCCTCTTAACAGCATGTATTCCAGCAGTGGCTGGAACCCTGTGTCAAAATTTTTTTTTAAATGGTGTGGGGTTTCCCCCAAAAATCTATACCAGACTCTTATCCGAGCATGCAACCTGGCAGGCCGCAGGAAAAGAGGGGGGACGAGAGAGTGCCCTCTCTCCTGAACTGTACCAGGCCACATGCCCTCAACATTGGGAGGGTGCTTTGGGGTAGATCCCCAAAGCACCTTGTCCCCATGTTGATGGGGAGAAGGGCCTCATCCCCGCAACCCTTGCCCGGTGGCTGTGGGGGTCTGCGGGCGGGGGGCTTATAGGAATCTGGAAGCCCCCTTTAACAAGGGGACCCCAGATCCTGCCCCCCCTGTTTGAAATAGTAACGGGTACCCGTACCATTTCACAAAAAAAGTGTGAAAATAGTAAAAAAAAAAACACCACACCGTGGAAGAAGTCCTTTATTAAAAAAAAAAAAATTAAAACTGTCCCACGTAGTCCATTCACTTCCGCCGATGGAGCGAAAAAAAAAAATGGGAGGCCATGGGAGGCACACACCATATGACGTGTCCTCGCAGGTGACAGCTCTTTTAAAACTGTGGGCGGGGCCACATAGTGTCGTCGCCGGGTGACCCCGACTCCCTCCAACATCCCTATGGCTTCCATCCGGTCTGCCCCCCTCTGACGCTACGGGAAAGCTACCATTTCAAACGGGGGGGCGGGATCTGGGGGCCCCCTTGTTAAAGGGGGCTTCCAGATTCTGATAAGCCCCCTGCCCGCAGACCCCCACAACAAAAAGGGTTGTGGGGATAAGGCCCTTCTCCCCATCAACATGGCTACCCCAAAGCACCCTCCCAATGTTGAGGGCATGTGAGTCCAAGGCTGTCTTCATTGGAGCCAATTTTTGTGGGCTTCTGACCCCCAGTGCCGCCATCAAGAATGAGCAGAATTCTCACTTTTAAGTGAAGTTCCGCTTTAATTCAGAGGCATTGCAAATATTTTTATTAATTGAGTGATCAATAGTTACCACGGGAATCCATACCGCTGAGCTATTGTGTTTTCTTCAGAGTTATCAGAAGTGGGGAGGTGTGCACGTAAAAGAGAATGTGCAACAAACTGTTAATGTCCTTATTTATAGATTACATTCAGGTGGTAGCATTGAAGCTTTAGCATCATTCACTGGATGCGCGCAGATGCTGTGTGCAATGGTTTTCTCAGTATGGTTATGAGTGGCTGATGATCCGTCTCCATAGTCACAGGGCGGCCATAGATATAATCATGGAATTTTACACAGGCAGATACTAGTCCCAATAATTCCTTCTCAATTTGTGCACAGCGTGCCTCAGTCTCAGTGAGGGCTCATGATACAAAAGCCACAGGCCTCCCCTCTTGAAGACTGACTGCGCCAAGACCATGCTGGGAAGCATCAGCAGACAATATAACTGGCATATGCACATCAAAATACTGTAGGACAGGTGGACTAGTTAATTGTGCTTTCAATGTATCCACAGCAACAGCATGTTGTTCAGTCCAACACCAGTCGGCATCTTGGCGCAGAAGTTGACGGAGTGGAGATGTTATTTCACTGTAGTGATGAATGAACTTCGAGAGATAATTGGTCATGCCAAGAAACCTTTGCAATCCATGTTTGTCCTCTGGAGCAGGCATTTGATGGATGGCTTTGTTTTTTTCTGGGTCAGGCTTGACACCTTTATCTGTGAGAAGGTGTCCAACATATGACACCTCTGAGACCCTGAAGCGACATTTGGTAGGGTTGAGCTGCATATTGATGGCTCTGACATGGTCTAGTTCGCATTTAAGTCGTTTGTCATGTCCTTCAATGGAGGATCCCCAAATCAAGATATCATCCACGACTATTTCACATGCCTGTACAGCAAAGAGCTGTTCCATACATCTCTGAAAGACTTCGCTTCCAGTTGAAATTCCATATGGCATCCGTAAGCATTTGTATCTCCCATATGGGGTCATAAATGTTGTGAGTAATGATGATTCCTCATCCAGAGGGATTTGCCAGAATCCATATTTTGCATCCAGAATGCTGAAGACCTTTGCCCGGTGCATTTCAGCGATCACTTGCTCTACAGTTTTTAATGGGTGATAAGGAGAGCCTTATTGAGGTGCACAGGATCAATGCATATGTGGACAGTGTTATCTTTCTTGACTACTGCTGCCATGGCAGATACCCAGGAGGTGGCCTCCTGCACTGGTGCAATGATGCCCAGTCTAGTCATCCTTTCCAACTCTTGTAAGACTTTGTCTTTTATAGCCAGTGGAAACCTTCGAGGGGCATACACGGTAGGCTGTACTGTTTCATCTAAGCCCATGTGATACATGACTGGAAGCTTACCAACAGTGTCAGTTTGAAATAAGTTCTCATAAGCGGTCATCTCAGGAGCTTGTTGTTGTACTGCATGTACTTCTGGACTAAATTGTATTAGATTTAAGAGCATGCTGTCTGGTAAGCCTAGCAGGCTCTTAACATTTCTATCCACAATGTGGAATAGCAGCTTGACCCCTGATAGATCCAAGGTAGAAGTGCCCAGTGTCTGAATTGTTTGACTGCCATAAGCTATCAGGTTTACTTTATTTGACTAATCAATTTCAGCTTTGGGGTCAATGTTGTGCAATGTGGATAAGGACATGACAATGCATTTGGCACCAGTGTCATTTTTCAACTTGACATATTTGTTACATGCTGTTGAGAGGGTGGTGAATATTTCACCCTTATGCGCAATTAGGTCCACACTTTCACAATGAAAACAATTTTGGTGATCATCACTTTCCACTTCATTAATTCTGTGCACATTTTGTTGTTTAGTATGATTATATGGTGTCATCCACACACCTCTATTTTGAGGCTTGAACCTACAACATTTTGCAAAATGATTATATTTGTTGCATGAGTTACACTTTGTTAAAAGCCGGACCCTTGTTGTTCTCAGTAGCATGTTCACTACCACAGTTGTTGCATTGCCTTTTGTTCTGTTGCACCACAAACACTTCTGCCTCTTTTTTTTTTTTTTTTTAAAGAAGGAATGTTTATTGAGATAATAGCACATTACACTTGTAAATAATATATAAAACAAAAAAGCAGAGCTCTATGGGACCAGCATACAAACTTGCAGACCTTTAGCCAAGTAAAGTTAATTTATTAAATGCACGCTTGAAAAATAGGAAAAATAGGCACGATACCACCAAGATTTCCAGATGACAAAGGGCCTAGCCCTGTCCACAAAGCCCAGATTTTATCAAATTTCTGTGGACAGTTACACCCCATATAGGTAAGCTTATATAAAGGTAGCACATTGTTTATCAGGGCCTTCCAGGCCGAAGGCATAGGGGGGTCTGGGAGTTTCCACTTGGATAAAATAACTTTTCTGGCATAGTAAGCAGCATAGAATACAAACAACTTAGTATGTTTAGTAGTAGCCAGATTATCAGTGATACCCAGAAGGAATACTAGCGGATCCATGTCCAGGTGAAGCCCAGCCACCTTGTTAATGTCGTCTACCACTGCCTGCCAATAGGTCCGGAAGAGAGAGCATGACCACACCATGTGAACAAGGGTCCCCACCGACTGCCTGCACTTTGGACATGTGTCCCCCGTCCCTTCGTAGATAATGGACAGCCTATGGGGAGTATAGTATACCCGGTGTAAGAACTTGAGTTATACAAAGCGATCCCTGGCAGATATCATAAGTGGGATGCATTGTTGCAGCCCCTCAGTCCAATCCTCCTCCGTCATTCTGCCTCTCTTTTTAGTTCCTTAGTGGCCCTTTCAGAATGTTCAAACAACATACATATTCTGATGGCTGTTTCCAGTGTTAAATCTTTCTCTTTGAACAACTGAACATGAACTGCATGATTGTAGATACCACATACAATCCTGTCACTTATCAGTTCATCTGTTAGTGCACCAAAATCACATTTTTTAGCCAGCAGTCTTATGCCCCGTACACACGGTCGGACTTTGTTCGGACATTCCGACAACAAAATCCTAGGATTTTTTCCGACGGATGTTGGCTCAAACTTGTCTTGCATACACGCGGTCACACAAAGTTGTCGGAAAATCCGATCGTTCTAAACGCGGTGAAGTAAAACACGTACGTCGGGACTATAAACGGGGCAGTGGCCAATAGCTTTCATCTCTTTATTTATTCTGAGCATGCGTGGCACTTTGTCCGTCGGATTTGTGTACACACGATCGGAATTTCCGACAACGGATTTTGTTGTCGGAAAATTTTATATCCTGCTCTCAAACTTTGTGTGTCGGAAAATCCGATGGAAAATGTCCGATGGAGCCCACACACGGTCGGAATTTCCGACAACACGCTCCGATCGGACATTTTCCATCGGAAAATTCGACCGTGTGTACGGGGCATTAGTGTGGCTGCATAGGATTGTATTCCTTCATCAGGTTTATTTTTTTTTCAATTTCCTTATTGATTTCCTTTGTGTCAAATATATATCAAAAGATAAAAAACACTTTTCAATCACCATCACAATTTTCAAATGTTATACAACACCCCCCTTCCTTCCCGCCCTCCCCTCTCCCCTCTCCCCCCTCTCTTTCCTCTCTCTTCCTACCTTTTATTACTTAACGTCTGCCGTATCTCCTTACCTCATCGTGGGGCTTTCAGTCTCCTGCCACTGACGAGGTATTAAACTCTTGGCTGCGTTCATTAGATAGGGAACCAATGTTCTCATATATTGTTTGGTTGGCATTCTAACCCCATGAAACAAACACCTCCAAGTTTCCTCTGGTATCTCTATATTGGTGATCTCCATAGGCATGCGCAAGGGGTGTGCTGAGTGTGCCTGGGCACACCCTAATCACCCTGTGCTCCAGAGCCAATGATAAGGCAGTATAGCCTGCCCTCCTGTACCAGGCCCATGTCCTAGTAATTCAAAAGGGGGGCCCAGACACCCGGTGAGCAGGAGGACCGGCTGTATTGCCTTATTGCAGATACCGATCCTCTTGTTCCTCCCTCTGGGATCGGTTCTAGTATCTGCGCCTCCATCTTGTCTTCAGTCTCTTTCTCGGTCTTAAATGTTGATCATCAGGGGCCTGTGTAGAACCCTGATATTTCACCAAAGCCCCCCAAAAGGGCAGTTAAAAATGTAAAAAAAACAAATGTAAAAAAAAAAATAAAATATATATTTTTTCAAAATTAAGGACTCGTTCACATGTGCTCTGCAATCTATAATTTCTGCCCTGGCTGTGAAGCATAGCATCGTGGCCGTGAAGTGTATGCTCCTAGCCACTGCCTCCGTTGCTCTGTTTTTTAGCTTTGGGGTGCACACCCTAATGCAATAGGCTGCGCACACCTATGGTAATCTCCTTTATTAACTGTAACACTTCTCTCCTGTATCTTTAGATTTTTTGGGCACGTCCACCATATGTGGGCCATAGTTCCCACTACGCTACACCCCCGCCAACATAACCGCGAAACCTCCCTTTGACATCTATGTGCCCTATCAGGTGTTATTTACCAGCGTGCTAGACATTTGTAATTAATTTCTGTGGTGTTACTATCTATGTCCGTGGTGTGTGCCATCTTGAGTATTTTTCCTAGATCTTGATCTTTCTCTCGCTTTCCCAGTTCTTCTTCCCACTTTACTATGAATCGCGGTATTTCTGGCCCCTTCAATCCCACAAGTACTTTATAAATCCTTGAGATTCCCTTCTTTGTACCTGCTGCTGTACAAAGCCGCTCAAACGGCCATAGGTTCTCCATGGATCTTATTGGTTAAGGCAATGATATGACAAAATGATTTCGCTGAGAGTACCGCCATTCATCAATTAAAATCCATTAAATATTTTTTGTGTTTTAAATCCTGTAGCGTGTATATTTTGCCTTTCTCCATTATATCTTTTAATTGTGCATTTTCTTTTTTTATCCATTCCCCAAACATCCCCCCATTTCCCGATGGAAAATAATTAGTTTCTCTTAACGGTATCAGAGGTGAGTTAAATTCCCATTTTTCCTTTATGTGTATCAAATCCCATATTGCCAAAACTTTCTTTGTTACAGCATGTGTATTTTCACTCAGTTCTGTAAATTGTGGTGGTATCCATATTATTTTCCCCAGTGCTGCATTACTAATTGTGTTTTCCAGTTTAACCCATCTTTTTTCCTTATTCTTTTTTACCCATTCTAACACCTGTAATAGTAATATTGCGCTATAATAATTTTTTAAGTCTGCCACCCCCAGTCCCCCTTGCATTTTATCCTTATTCAGTACCAGAAGACTTATGCCGCGTACACACGGTCGGACTTTTCGTCTACAAAAGTCCAACGGACGCCGACGGACTAAAGCTGGCTGGTAATCCGTTCGTGTGTGGGCTTCTCCGGACTTTCAGCAGACTTTTTCAGCCTCAAATCCGACGGACTTTAGATTTGAAACATGCTTCAAATCTTTACGTCGTAACTACGACGGACCCGAAAGCCGCTCGTCTGTGTGCTAGTCCGACGGACAAAAACCCATGCTAGGGCAGCTATTGGCTACTGGCTATGAACTTCCTTATTTTAGTCCGGTGTACGTCATCACGTACGAATCCGTCGGACTTTTGTGTGGTCGTGTGTAGGCAAGTCCGTTCGTTAGAAAGTCTGCTGCAAGTCCGCCGAAAGTCCGCCGGAAGTCTGTCGGACAGGCTGTCGGACTTTTGTAGACGAAAAGTCCGACCGTGTGTACGCGGCATTATTCTAGGCTTCTTTTTCTGCCATATAAACCTTAGTAGTAGCGTTTTTAATGTCTTAAAATATACTTGTGGGAGGAGAATAGGCAGCATTTGCATCTTATACAGGATCTTTGGCAAAAATATTTATTCTTCCTAACCAGGAAAGGTATCTTGTTGCGGTTTTATTAATTTCCATTTTTATTTCATTCAGTAGTGGGATGAAATTTGTTTGACATATTGTCTCATCTTCTTTTTTTCTCCATATAAATGGAAACTCTTGTTGGAATATCTGTTCGTCCTGTTTCCTCACGTCAATATTAAGAATCTCTGATTTAGTGGGGTTCATCTTAAAATTTTATATTTCTCCGTAGGATTTTAATAACTTCATTAGTTTGGGCATAGTAACCCGGGGCCTGGTAACATAGAACAGTATATCATCGTCAAAAGCTGCTAATTTATGCTTTTCGTCCCCTATCATATTCCCCCTCCATCTGAGTTCTGTCTGATCCATGCCAAAAGCAGTTCCAGCGACAAAACAAACAATAGGGGCGGACAGGGGACACCCCTGTCTTGTGGCATTATTTATTTCAAAGGGCATAGATGCTGTCCCCTTAACCTTCACCCTGGCTGTCGGATGATTGTACAGTGTTTTAATCCAGTGGGTCATCTTTGGGCCTACTCCCATTACCTCCAATGTATTCAACTTAAATCCCCAGTCTACCCTATCAAACGCTTTTTCAGCGTCTATTGAGAATAGTAGCCCTGGGGATTTACCTTCTTTTATTTTCTGCATTAATAGCAATGTTCTAACCTTGCAATCTCTCCCTTCCCTTCCTGGAATGAATCCGACCTTGTCCGCATTTACCAAGTCGTTCATTACGCCTTTCATCCTACTAGCTAGTACCTTGGCAAATAGTTTTTTATCTGCATTCAGCAGTGAGATTGGTCTATAGTTTGAACATAGCGTGACGTTTTTTCCTTCCTTTGGGATAACGTTGATGGCGGTCGCTAGAGCTTCCCTTCTCATCTCCCAACTTGTTCCTATCCTGTTTATATAGGTACATAATTTGGGTATTAAAATTTCCTTAAACCTTTTGTAGTAAAATGTAAACAGCCCATCTAGGCCTGGGCTTTTCCCTGAAGCTGAATTTTTTAAGATCCGACTAATATCTTCTTCTGTTATAGGTTCTTCTAGAACTCTTATGCCGCGTACACACAATCGGAATTTCCGTCAGAAAAAACTTGGATGGTTTTTCCGACAGAATTCCGCTCAAGCTTGCCTTTCATACACACGGTCACACAAAAGTTGTCTAAACTTTCGACCGTCAAGAACGCAGTGACGTACAACACTACGACAAGCCGAGAAAATTAAGTTCAATGCTTCCGAGCATGCGTCAAATTGTTTCCGAGAATGTGTGATTTTTTTGCACGTCCGAATTGCATACAGCATTTTCGGATAGGAACTTTTCCCAACCGGAAAATAGAGAACATGCTCTCAATCTTTTGCTGGCTGGAATTCCGCCAGCAAAAGACCGGTGGAGCATACACATGGTCGCATTTTCCGACAAAAAGCTCTCATCTGAGTTTTGCTGGCGGCATTTCCGATCGTGTGTACCCGGCATTAGTTTATCTTCTGTCATTTTATTTAGGCTCACTTCCTTTAAAAAGGCTTTTCTTTGTTCTGTCCTCTCCTTTTGGCATTCTGTTGTCTCTTTCTGTTTAACAGAGTAGAATTCTCCATAGTATTTCTGGAATACTCCTGCTATTTCCGTTGTTGTATATACCATCTCCCCAGTGCTATTTTGAATTTTCTCTATATAATTTTCTGTTTTTTTCTTTTTTAGAATTTTAGCCAAATACTTCCCTGTCTTATTCCCCCCTAGATACTTCTCCTTCTTGATTCTGTTAAAGGTCTTACGTGTTTCCTGTTCTGTTAGATATTTTCATTCGTCCCTTTTTTAGGTTGACCGCATGATAAACTTCAAGCTCACCTCTTTTTTTTATACTGCTGTTCTAACTCGTGGATTTCTTTCGTTAGTACTTCAATTTTTCTTGCTCTCTCCTTTTTTTCCGCTCCCATGGAATTCCATCAGAATTCCTCTTATATAGGCCTTATGGGCCTCCCATAACATGGCCCCTGATATTTCTCCGGTATCGTTTATTATGAAGTATTGCGCTAATTCTTTTTTTATCCTATCCTCTGCTTCTTTATCCTAGATTCATTCTTCTTTTTTCATTTTTTTTTTTTCTTCTTCTTTCATTTTTTTCTTTTCATAGTCACTGGGGCATAGTCTGAGAAAGTTGTAACTTCTATATATATTTGTTCTAATCACTGACTCCAGTAACCTATGTTCAATCATAAAATAGTCAATTCTTGAGCACGTCCTGTGCACGGGGGAATGGAACGTATCATCTCGTATTTTTGCATGCTGTATTCTCCATGCATCCATCAACTGATTCTGGCAAAACTTCTTTTTTAGCATCTTCAGTTGGACATTCCTAGTCCCCCATACCCAGGACATGCTATCTATCTCGGGATCCATACAGAAGTTAAAATCTCCTGCCATGATTACTCCTCCTTTCTTAAACTCCATTAGTTTCTCCATAACTGCTTTTAGATATTTTGTTGTTTTTTTTTTTTTTTTTAGGGCAATAGATATTTGCTAGAGTGCAATCTACGTCACTTAGTCTTCCCCCCAGGAACAGATAGCGCCCATCGGGGTCTATTAATCTCTCCTCCAGGGTAAAATTTACCCCTCTGGCAAAACCAATGGCTACTCCCTTTGCCCGTTTTGTTGTTTAGTCTCCGTAAAAAACATTTTGGAAAATCTTTTGAGAATCATTTTTTATTTGTTTCGTGGGAGATGTGTGTCTCCTGCAGGAAGACTACCTCTATGAAGAGTTGATTAATTTCTCTTAATATGTTAAATCTTTTTATAGATGTGTTTAAGCCGCACACATTATACGTCAAAAAGTTTAATGATGTCATCTTTGCTCCTTGTACTCCATGCTCCTACTCCTATCCTCTTTATTCAACCCAACCCCTAGATCAGGCTGATTATATCCGCTTATTTTTTGTCTTTATGGGAGTTCAGTGAGCAAAGAGGAGTTGTCAGATCCTCAGCAGCCCTTAATTAGATTATGAGGGGTTTCTGTTCTATCCTCCCCCCCTGCCCCACCTACCCATTTCTTCTGGAAACCTTAAGATTGCTGAATGACCCTCCTTATGCCCTATTAGACAGGCTGGGAAGCCCCATGAGTACTGAATCTTATGGGTCTTCATTTGGTCCAATAAGGGTTTTAGTACTCCTCTCCTTGGCAGTGTTTCCGATGCCAGGCATGGGAATATCTGAAATGCCGTTTCTTCATACTTTACAAGGTGATTAACTTTTAGACCTTCAGAAAAATCTGTTCTTTATCTTTATAATTATGGAATCTCGCAATCACATCTCTCGGGATTTCTCCAGCCATATCCGCAGGTTTTCTAATTCTGTATATTCTTTCAAACTTATTTTTTTGTCGTTGATCTTCCCAGCAGTGGGCCAAATAGTTTGTTCATTATGTCTTGTAGAACTTCTCTCCCTGTTTCAGGTAGGCCCCGAATTCTTAAGTTTTTTTTCTATTGCGGTTTTCCAGATCTTCTACTTTATACCTCATATGCCTCTGCTCTCGCCGTAACCCTTCCATCTGTTTTTTAAGTTCTTTTATTTCTACCGCTTGTATGTCCAGTTTTTCCTCTGCTTCTTCCAATCTTTTTAGTATCTGGTTCAGGTCTCCATGTAAGGTTGCCATATCCCCTTTTAGGGATTGTTCCAGTCTAGAGAACATCTCTGCCTTTTCGTCCTCGGTTGGAAGTTGGCTTTTTGTTTCTAACTCTACTTCATTATCTTCCTCCTGCTCTTCGTTTACGGTCGTTGAGCTGTTTGCTCCCACAGATTGTCTACTATGCCCATTTTTAAGAGCTCCCTCTGTTTGTTTACTCTTTGTCCCCAGTTGTTTTCCCAGGCTTTCTTTGTCTCCTTCTTGTGTCATGTATTTCTTGATTGTGCCAGGACTAGCGTCTAATTTAGGGGGTTTGGTCCCGCACCTTTCACTGGCTTACCCCTCATACTGTTATTTTATATTAGGGGTATTCTGGGTTGACAATGTTCTATGGAGCGGGGGTTCCATGTTTACTCTCTGCGGTGTCAGGCTTAAACGTTCTCCGGCCCCTTCTACCTTAAGCCACTTGGGGTTAGTTTTCCCCGACACTTCTCTTTCCCTGGGTGTGCCAAGGTATATGCAGGGCTCCGGGGAAGGGATCTGAACAGAGGGAGAAGGGGGGTGTCAGTCCAGTCAGTTTGTTCAGAAAGCCTCAATTTTCTGGTATCTTCTGCCCAAGCCTCATTAATACCCCCAGCCTCTCACACAGTCTCTCCCTATTACCAGTCTCTCTCACAGACTGCCTTTTAGCTTATCACCAAGTGTAACTGGGGGGTATATCACATTCAGGCATATTATAAAGCGAGGGTGGATTTTGGGACTTTAAATGAAATCATGACCTGGTAAGGCCACGTATTTCCATCCCTGTCAATGTGACAAAAAAAGGGGGGGCAAGTGAGCAAGCATGCAACCAAGCAAGAAACTTGCTATAATGTAAAGTAGTGAATGTACAGCTTGTATAACAGTGTAAATTTGCACTCAGATTAACTTAACACATAACACACGGCCATTAATGTCAAAAAAGCTGGCAACAAAAGTGAGTACACCCCTAAGTGTAGCAATTGTAGCAAAGTGTCATTTCTTTAGTGTTGTCACATGAAAAGATATAATAAAATATTTCCAAAAATGTGAGGGGTGTACTCACTTTTGTGAGATACTGTACATGTTATCTGGCAACTGTGATGGTTTACGTGACAAGATCTTCTTGCAATAGTTCCATGGGTGCTAGGTGTTCCCTAGAATTGCCACTTGTCCTGTAGAAATTGGACATGATGAAAAGGATGTCAGAAAAGTGTCAGTTTGGCATTCCTACTTTTTTTTGCATTCTTTATAATCAAAACAAATCAATAATCAAACAAGAAGAGCATTCAGTGGGTCTGATTTACAAAAACGGGAGACAATCAGTACAAATTCCAAGCAATTGCTTATAGACATATTTCTTAGCTGAAAGGATAAAACTTGATTGGTTGATGTGGTAACAGCTTCACTTTAGCCTGGTCTGCGCCAGTTTTCCTAAGTAAGCCCCAGATGCATGAATCTAAGTTACCAGCTTTAAACATATCTCATGGTTATATTACTGTGGTACAGACAAGGTACATTGAATAACAATAACAACAGTACAGAAGCTCGCTCACAGTTCTTTTGTGGAGAATTCAATAAAACTGCGACCTATATTTATGGCAAACAGCAGGAGCGCGTCAGTGTTCTGAACTGCTGAAAGGCCTGTATACAGTGATCATACTGGCTAAATGGAAAATCAGCCCACTCACATGAAATCTAGAATAAAACTTAAAAAATACACTCTTTTTCAAAAGAAATAAACAATTGGAATTATTATATTAATTTACAACCATTTCTAAAAACATGCACACATAATAGTTTCACAGACTAAAAAATAGGATTTTTATTATTTTTATTTGGAGAACAAAACATATTACTGGCGGTCCTGGGTTACAAACATCCGACTTACAAACGACTCCTACTTACAAACGGAGGTAGACAACAGGAAGTGAGAGGAAATCTACCCCAAGGAAGGGAAATTCAATCCTGTAAGAGTTATCATGGGGAAAAAGGTGTCTCCAATGAAACTTTATCACCAATCCTTGTTTCCACAACAACCCAAAATTTTCAAAATCAAATTTGT
The DNA here is from genome assembly GCF_042186555.1 of Aquarana catesbeiana. Taxonomy (NCBI): domain Eukaryota; kingdom Metazoa; phylum Chordata; class Amphibia; order Anura; family Ranidae; genus Aquarana; species Aquarana catesbeiana. The sequence continues at coordinate 84,540,247 of NC_133334.1, read as the reverse complement.
CATTGGGACAGAAAGTGAGGTGAAATCTTCTGAACAGGGGCACAAACAGCAAACCAAATGTTACAAGGGTGTTAACCATTCGCTATGCTATCCAAAAAGCTTAAAAATCTTTTTTTTGGCTGGAGCTACACTTAAAAAATGTACCTGTTTCGATTTACAAACAAATTCCACTTAAGAACAAACCTATAGACTCTATCTTGTTTGTAACCCGGGGACTGCCTGTACTAGATTTCAAGGAGCGAAAGGAAAGAGCTCATCAATGCTAAATCACTGATTGGCTACAGTATGGACCTGTAAAATGTGGAGCTTGAGCATTGACATTTACTTTTAGCACCATCAAGGTCACCTAAAAAACATCTATCGTTAAAAAAACATTCCTGTAAAATGTAGGATTTCCACTTACTGTACTTTGTATAACCATGACAATGATCAACAGGACAAAAATAGGGGTGAATCTCCTCAGAGGGTATACTGGCTGCAGTAAAAACTTAGCAGAGGGCCTTAGTCTTTATCCCTCCATCCAAAACAAAAGTATGTACACTTTGGGACGGGCTACACTATTGTGGTGTGTTAATGCACATTGGTGTGATGCAGTCACTCATTTTTGACTGGCACCCCAACACACCTTGCCAGTGCACTTGTGTTTCAATGCTGCGGTAATGTGTGCATTACCCATGTTGATGTGATGCTTTGCCATTCATTCTGAATGGGATCCAATTGCACCTTGCAAACAGACCTGCTTTACAGAAAATAGTACATGCACCTTTTTTGCATGTTACCATGTTAACATTAAAGCGGAGCTCCACCCAAAAAGGGGAAGCTCTGCTTGTTTGCCCCCCTTCCGCTGCCACATTTGGCACCTTTCAGGGGGGAATGAGAACCTGGTTTCGACAGGTACCCGCTTCCACTTCCGGCTAACTTCACCGCGGCGACCTCAGCCAAAAGTTCGGCCCCCTCAGCAGCACGCTTGGAGCATGTGCAGTAGGGTGCTGGCTGGGAATCTGCAAGGCTTCCCTTAGCCAAGATGGCGGCTGCAGCGCCCGGGAGCCAATTGAAAAATCGTCTCGGGTGAAGACGCCACTGGATTCGTGGACAGGTAATAATAAATAATCACCAGGTGAGCCACTGTGGAACGATGAGTGCTGGCAATTAACCGACAGCTGAGTGACCTGAGCACTTAGAATAGAGGGCTGAGCCCAGCCCCCTCCTCAATGACCGCTCCCCTTCGGAGGGCCACCACGTTTGAGGGGAAACCATCTATGGAAAGCACGAAGGAGGGCAGGAGTATGTACGTCCGAGGATGAGACCCAAGAGTGTGTCTCTGGACTGTACCCTTTCCAATGAACCAGGTACTGTATGTGGCCACAGAACCTACGGGAGTCAATGATCGATTGTTTCTCACACTCTTCATGGTTCTCAACCTGAACCAGACAAGAACGTGGTACCAATGTGGTGAAGCGGTTGCACACCAAAGGTTTTGATAAGGAGACTTAGAATACATTAGAAATACGCATGTTAGAAGGAAGGTCTAATGCGTAAGCCACTGGGTTAATCTTACGGAGAATATGGAAAAGCCCAATAAACCATGTTGCCAGTTTCAGTGACGGAACACGGAGTCGAGGTTGCGAGATGGCCATCAGAACCTCTCCCCATCCTGGTAGGAAAGCGCAGGTAGCATCTGCAGTCAGCACAGAGTCTGTATCTATTACTGACATGTCGCAAGGACTCTTGGACCTGTAACCAAGTGGAACGAAGATCACAGAGATGCAGTAATTCTTTGGGGAACAAATGAGTCAGGCAACATGGATGGTTGGAAACCATAATTCAACATAAATTGAGACAACTGGGAAGCGGTATTGACAGAACTATTGTGAGCAAACTCTGCCCAAGGTAAGAGGTCTGACCAGTTGTTACAGTGGTCAGAAATATAGCAAAGTAGAAACTGCTCCAAGGCTTGGTTGGCTTGTTCTGCAGCTCCATTGGACTGCTGGTGATATGCAGAGGAGAATGAAAGCTGAAATCCCAACTGTGCACAAAAGGCTCGCCAAAACCTGGAGAAAAACTGGCTACCCCTGTCCAAGATGATAACCTTGGGTAGCCCATGTAACCGAAAGATCTCCCGAGCAAAAATAGATGCCAGTTCCAATGTGACATTTTTGAGAACCGGTCAACCACCATAAAAATAACTGTGCTGCCCTGGGAGTTGGGTAACTCCACAATAAAAGCTATAGTCAGGTGGGTCCAAGGCCTCTCTCCACTTTGGTGTGGGTTGTAGGAGGCCCACTGGAAGGTGTTGTGGTGTCTTACTCTGAGCACACATGGAACAAGCGGCTACGAGGGTGGCTACATCAGCGCAGGGACTAGGCCACCATTGTTGAGAAATAGCCCAAATGAGTTGATTCTTCCCTGGGTGGCCAGCTGCCTTGGAAGAATGGTAAGTCTGGAGCAAAGCAGTGCGGAGATTCTCAGGGACAAAGCAGCGATCACAAGGTTTCTCAGGAGGAGAATGGATCTGAGCGGCAATAATTCTATCACCCAAAGGTGAAGTGAGGCTAGTACGAACAGTGGCCAGAATACGATCGGGAGGTGTCACAGGAGCAGGAACCAGCAACATCTTGGAAAACTGTTGCAACAATGCTTCAGCCCTTACATTCTTAGCACCGGGTAAGAATGAGACTATGTAATTGAAGCTTGACAGAAAAAGAGCCCATCGTGCCCTTCTGGGAGATCAGCATTTTGCCTCAGACAAGAATGTGAGATTCTTATGGTCAGTCAAAATGAGGACCAGCACAGTGGTACCTTCGAGAAGATGCCTCCATTCTTTAAGAGCTAAAATGATAGCTAACAATTCTCTGTCCCCAATCTCGTATTTGCATTCTGCAGGAGACAGATTCTTACAAAAGTAGCCACAAGGATGCATAGCGCTCTCAGAGCTTCCCCAGTCTCAGATGCATCAATCTCAAGAATGAAGGGTAACGTAGGATTAGGATGTGCCAGCACAGGAGCTGAAACAAAGGCAGCCTTGAGACACTCAAATGCTTTTAAAGAGAAGTATGGGATTTTTTTTATCCCATACTTATACTTACTTAGGTGGATTCAGCATCGGTCCAATGCTGCATTTCTCCCCCGCCGCCTCTTCACTGAGAACCGAGCCACTGACCACCGCCGATGGCTCGGTTCTCTCACCTCCATGAGCGGCGAGCTGCTGCCTGTCAATTACCAGCTCTCCTGCTCTGCTTCTCCACGCTCACTGGAGCGCTGAGCTGTGGAGGGGCGGGGAGCATCCGTCTCTGCGGCTCGCTGAGAGGCTGAGGCGCCTATCAGTCCAGGCACCTCCCAGAGTTGGGATGACACGGTGCCTGGACTGATCTTGGTGACGTCAGCAGAGAGAGGACTTCAGACCGCTCTCTGCTGAAAACGAATCACAGGAGCGCAAAACTAATTGCACTCCTGTGACCCATAAGAGAAGCCCAGCCGAATGAGCTCAGGCTGGACTTTTCCTTTAATGGAATCCGCAGACCATAACTGTGGGTTATAGTCCTTTCTGGTCATTTTCAGTCAGGGGTTTGACCAGAGAAGAGAAGTTACAAATGAATTTCCGATAACAATTGGCAAAGCCAAGAAAACGTTGTAACGTAGACCTACTGGTCGAGGCCACTGTAGAACTGCAGATAGTTTCTCTGAGTCCATCGAAAAACCGGCAGTAGAAATGACATAACCCAGAAATTTAAGCTGTTCATGATGAAATTCGCACTTTCCTAACTTACAATACAGGTTATTATCGCTCGGCCTCTGTAGCACACGGGAGACATCTGTGTTGTGGCTCTATAGGGATTTAGGATATGAGAATATCATCGAGATAAACCACCACACATTGCTGCAACATATCTCGGAGGACATCATTGATGAATTCCTGAAAAACTGCAGGAGCTTTGTAAAGACCAAACGGCATTACGAGGTATTCGTAATGTCCTGTCCTGGTATTAAACGCAGTTTTCCATTTGTCGCCCTCCTTGATCCTCACAAGATTGTATGCCCCTGTCAGATCGAACTTCATGAAAACTGTTGCTCCCTTGAGGCGGTCAAATAATTCAGTAATCAACGGAATAGGATATGCATTTTTAATTGTAATGAGATCGAGACCCCTATAATAGATATAAGGTCTCAGTTCCCCACTCTTTTTTTTCACAAAGAAGAAACCAGAACCAGCAGGAGACGAGGATTTGTGGATGAACCCTCAAGAATGCATGGGCAACATAGTCCTCCAGGGCTTTATCCGCTAAGACAGACAAAGGGTAAACCCGGCCACGAGGGGGCATGGCACCAGGTTGAAGGTCAATTGCGCAATCATACCACTGGTGTGGAGGTAAACTACCAGCTTGACCTTTATCAAGGACATCACTTAATCCGCAGTACTCCTCTGGCAAGGAGGAGAGTGAAGAGGTGCACAAGACCTTAGACACTTTCTGAAAACATGTTTTACAGCATTTTGGTGACCAAGAAAGAATCTCAGCACGAAGCCAATCAAAGGAGGGGTTGTGCCTCTGTCACCAAGGATAACCAATAACCACCAGGTAATGAGGTGAGGAATTGATTTGAATTTGGATTATCTCTTGATGAGGAGCCCCTACGGCCATGGTCAACGGAGCAGTCTCATGAGTCACATGGGCAGGCTGTAGAAGTCTCCCATCAATAACCTCAATGGCAAGTGGAGTGGCACGAAGCTGCAGCGGAATCGAGTGCGTAGACACAAAGGCACTATCTATGACCAGGCCTGCAGCCCTAGAGTAGATTAGAGCCTGTGTATTGATGGATGACTCAGACCAAGAAAGGGTAACTGGAACTAGAGGCTTATCCTTTAGGATAACTGGGGACGTAACAACACCACCTAAGGTCTGCTTCCCAGATGTGTAGGACAAGACTTCAAAAAGTGACCTGCCTGGCCACAATAAAAGCACAATCTCTCCCTCCTCCTAAAGGCGCTCTCCTCCGCAGTGATGTGTAAAGCCCAACTGCATGGAGTTTACTTCACTGGCGGACTTGGTAACAGGAGGCATGGGGGGTGAGGGAGGCAAGGGTGGGACTGCAAAGCTCGGAGCCAAATGTACAGGAGGCTTCCGCAGGTGCTCCTTTAGGTTGGGTTCACGCCACCACACCGCATCCAATTCGCAGGACATTTTAAAATCTGTTCATTTGAATGAGTCAGGTTCACATATGTGCGTTGCATCCGCACTCCACATTGGCCAAAAACGTATGCATTTTCTAGGCATTGTGGTGCGAATTGTAGGCACATTACCTTCTATGGGAAAGCATCTGATTCGCAGATGCGTTCCATTGTGAACAAGAATTCTCTCCCCCTCCTCACTACACCTCCCCCCCTCTCCTTGCTCAGCTGATCCTTAGGTACAACGGAGATGAATCGCTATACAGCTGCTTTTTCTCTTCGCAGAGAGAACGGAGCAGGAATTCACACCGCACATGTGTGAATCCAACCTAAAGGAAGGTCTCTCTTGGAGTCTGCAGTCAATGAGAATGGCAAATGTGATCAACTTCTCCACATCTGTAGGTATGTCTCGGGCTGCTATCTCATCTTTGATGTTATCCGAGAGACCATGAGAAAAAGCAGCCACGAGGGCCTCATTGTTCCAAGCGACCTCTGCTGCCAGAGTACGGAATTCAATGGCGTAATCGGCAACAGTTCTTGTACTCTGATGGACCTGAGGCTCTTGGCAGAAGAAGTGGAGTGTGTGGGAGTGTTAAATGCCCTTTAACCACTTCAGCCCCGGAAGATTTGGCTGCTATATTTTTGGTAACAAAAATAGCAATAAACTTATATTGATTGGTTTGCACAAACGTTATAGCGTCTACAAAATAGGGGATAGATTTATGGCATTTTTATTATTTTTTTTTTCCTAGTAATGGCTGCGGTCACTGGCAGGGAAGGGGTTGACACTAGGGGGCGATCAAGGGGTTAACTGTGTTCCCTGACTGTGTGTTCTAAATGTGGGGGGAGGGGGCTGACTATAGGAGATGACAGGTCCTGGTTCCTAGCTATTAGGAACTCACGATCTGCATCTCCTCTCAGAACAGAACAGTGATTTTTGTGTTTACACACATACATTCCTGTTCTGCCTCTAGTGCCCATGAACGCTCGTGGCCGGCGGTCATCGCGACCACCGGGCTTGAGCATCGGCACCCCCAGAGTGCAGCGGGCACGTGCGCCTGCCTGCTATCCCGCTTAGAGGAGCTGACGTATAGCTACGACGGTTCGCGGGATCGTGCTGGCCTGCCGCAGTATAATGACGGCGGCTGGTCAGCAAGTGGTTAAAGGAAGCCACAAACTCAGGGTAACTCAGGACAATGGGTCTTTTCACCTCCCATAGAGGGTTTGCCCAGGCCAAGGCTTTATCAGAAAGCAAAGAAATAATGAAGCCTACTTTGCTTCTGCCCATGGGAAATGTCTGGGGCAGCATCCAAAGTATATCCCAAACTGATTTGAACTGGATTGCCCCCAAATCGCTGGGGAAGCGGAGCTGAACCAGACATGCCTCTTACAGAGGTAATATTTGAGGCAGGTGCCTGCACATAGACTGGAGCAGCAGCAGGGATGGCCTGCAACACAGGTTGTACCGGAACAGCCACAGTGGGAGGATCCCAGTGAGCAGTGTGAATTAGGAGCGTGTGTAACGCTTTGGCAAACTGATCCATGCGGTGTTCCTGCTCATTCAATCTGGAAAAAATATTACTACTAGGTGGATTGCCTGCTTCTTCTGAATTCATGGCCTTCGCCTACTGTCAGGAACCATGAATCAGACGGAGACAGAAAAAGCAGTAAAAAAATCACACCTATTAATATAATGGTAAAAATGGTACAAATCAGTAAACGTAGTCAAAACATAGACAGGGTACGGTAGCCAAAGCGGGTAGTGAGGACAAGCCAGTAAATCAGGAAGCCAGAGATCAGCATAGTCAGAGGCAGCAGACAGGATCAGGAACCAGAAGGGAAGTCAGCCAGGCAAGTCTTCAACAGGAACACAGCAGAGAGTCTCCAGATATGTATAACCAAGGAGAAGGCACGGAAGAAATGAACCAGGCAGTTTAAATAGCCTGAAGGGGCTGGCTGACGAGCAGGAAATGATCACCAGGTGAGTCACTGTGGAACAATGAGTGTTGACAATTAACCGACAGCTGAGCAACCTGAGCACTGAGAAGGGAGGGCTGAGCCCAGCCCTGACAAAAGAAACAAATGGTTTTACATAATGCAGCGGCATTTACACATGTAGAACACCCAACACATGATTTATTTTATACACCTGTAGCGACCTCCTGGGCCAATGGTGACTACATCCGAATCGGAGATAGTGGAGCACTCTTCGGCCGGGAGCAGGTTGCGCTGTGAGCTAACATCAACTGGCAAAGCAACCTTATCTCCCTTACTGGCCACAGATATCACAGCCCCCACTGGCATACTACTTTTACCCATTTCAGGCTTACCCAACTCCGGCGTGTTTCCCCCAGGAGGTTCCATCATCAAGAAACGCAGGTGGGCCTGACCGCGGCTTAGAGGGATAACTGGAGCGCGGGGTCCTGGAGCAGCCACAGAGATGAGAGGAGCAGTTTACTTGTACAAGCCGGGTGATAGCAGGGGGACTTTCGATGCTGTCACCAGCTGGGATGGCAACATTCCTGTCCCAATCCGCTTGGAGTGTCCGTGGAGGTTGGGCTGGTGAGGCTACCTCGAGCAAGGGTTCCCCGCAGCGTTCACAGAGGATCCAAGGCTGCAGATGCATGGCCAAGCTGGAACACTTTCCACAGATCAGTCCCAAAGCGTCATAGCCTCCAGTGGTATACAGGGCAAAGCTGTCTTTAGGTATATACCGCACTCTGGTGTCAGTCAGAATACCTTTGGTTCCGCTCAGACCAGGGCCAAGACATGAAACACACATCTTCCAATCTCCAAACTGCCCCATCTTCACCATCCAACAATCGGATACATGTGGCAGCACTTCCTTATCCTCCTCTGCACAGCGGTTTCTCCTCCCCCTGCCAAGGGATTTGTGTGCATACTTTCTGCAAACTTCAGCACTCACCTCTTTCTTTTCGCGGCGTGCCAAAACTTTAATGGAGTCCATTTTAACCTCTGCAGCGCTGGCGTAAAGTGACAAAAGACCAGGATGACACTCTCCAATGAACAAGGAGACATGTTGGTTCTTCCCCACATTGTTGGAATACACAATAACACAATCTTTACAGAGTAAAGATATTACTTGCCACCTTCCCATGGAGCCAGACGAAATCACAATGTAGCTGTAGCCGGTTGCTAGGGGCGACCGCTGCTGGAATAATGCCTTTGCCCCACGTTGGGCACCAAATGTAGCGACCTCCTGGACCCCTAGAGGCCTAATGGTGACCTCAAGAGTTAAGGAAAGCTGACATCCTTCCTTGTAAAGTGGGTTAGCAGGCAGGGTGGGTGTAATGTAAGATGAAATTATGTGCGCCAGTCACTTTTTGAATGACAAAATAACAAGAGATTTATTGTCTCTTAACAAGAACTGTGGGAGAGCGGATTAGGGCCAGGACACCCTTAGGTAGATTCAATGGTAATTGGCAGACTCTGATACACCATAAGTAGACAGCTATACAGGTGAAAGTCCTCCAGCCAGATGCCACATCTGTATAGGTAGGACCGCTGTTTCCTATGGCAACTGAACTTGTAACAGTCACTAAAGGTAATCATACATAACTATTGGTAACACAGATTAGTTCTTCTCTTATCTCACAGTATCCCACTGTAGGTCTTCACTCACTGTGCTCCCAGTCTCTCACTAGACTTCCAGATCCTTCATCATTATCGGATCGCCTGAGCTATTCAACAGCTAAACCCGCTGTATTTTCCTCAAGCGTCTCCCCCCGCTAGCATGCTGGGCCCCTGGCTTGGCACTCGATGAAGCTTTCCCACTTCTTCACCGTCCATGGCTGGTACGAAAACTGCTCTGGTACTTGCTCGAGCTTACTCACAGTAGTCTCCGGTAATAAGGTGGATGGTCCCTTAGTGACAACTGCTTCCCCTTTACCTCCGACCACAACTGGTTACCTGTTCGGCTAAACCTTCGCAACTCGGTTGGACTCCAATCCTGCAGTCCCAACCCTACGCAGCTTCTCCTGCTCCTGGATAGGCCTCAGGCAGCCTAGCAGCCAGGTGTCCCCCCGGGATAGGCCTCTGGCTTCTGGCCTAGCACCCCGGGGCGACATAACACATGTCCACCTAGACAGCCGTCCAGGTGGCACAGAACCCCAATCACCTGACTCCACCCAAATAAATAAGCTCTCCCAGCAGGCCAAGGGACTAAAGAAACCCCTGCCAATTGGCTGAGACACCCATCCATAATCTGAATTTGCTAAGCCCCTGTCTAATGTCATCAGCCACAGTGCCACCTAGTGACAGAAGGGAAAAGGTGCAGCAATTCCAGAATTAGAGAGGAATCAGTGGATCTTCTAACAATTAGCCAGAACAATTACTACCTGGCAAACTAAATTTGTTAGCAACCCTGCCTAAACACCAGGGTTCTACACACCTTTGCACACTGGTACGGACTAGTATTCCAGTGTTTCTCCCTCAGTTTCACTCCCTCATTCAGCTAATGTGACCCCAGTGCAGATGGAGAAGGACAAAAAAACAAGGACATTCTCAGGTGCTCAATGTCTTCCTTATCAATTTATGACATCTTCATTTATTAGAATCCCAGTGGCTGGCTCGCACGGTGCTCAAGGTTGAAATGCTGCACAAATTAACCACTTCACGCGAAACGACGTACCTATACATTGTTTTGAGGAAATGGTTGTACCGGGGTGAAGCCTGCAGCTGCAGGCTTCACCCCAGTACCGTTTTTTAGAGCTGACGGCCAGCTTTCTGATGATAACAACTGATGCAGGTCAGTCCTGCAGTAAACTATGGACATACTACAAGCCTCAACTTTACCAGAACAGTGAGCATAATGGTTGAAGATAAGACAATGTTTCTCCCAGAAAATAACCTGGTGGCAGTGTACAGCTCAGCCTTTTTGTTTGAGCCTGTTCTCTGTATCCTCAGAGAAATATCTGAAACTGGTGTTGTGTGTTGGAATGAATTGTTTCCAGTACACCTGATCAGTGTAGACTGTGCCATGAAAGAAATGTGAGTAGGGAACATGAATATTTAACTTTTACTTCTCAAGTTTCATCAGCAGAGAGCAACAGAGGATGACAGGTTTGAGGACAGTTATTGTGTCATTGTAACAGCTCTCTGCAACATGCCTTTAGGTGTCCTGAGATGTTCACCGAGTACTATTGTCACAGCTGGCGATAAACTTCATGTTTTGGCTTAATCTGTATTAATTGCCGTTGTACCCCCTCCAAATGGGTGGTGCATGTGGATCTGTGCCGACAGTGGCAGGGGAAGGTGCAGAAGAGCCGTTGCCTGAAGACACAGAGGAGCAGCTGAGTTCTGGAGATGGCACCCTTGAGTTCAGTGGACGAAAGATGACTCACCTCCCAGCATCAATATGTACTCTTGCTGATCAGCTTTACAAGCTGTACTTGAGTGGAACAATGATAACAGAACTACCCGATGACTTCTACCAGCTTTACAATCTGCGTACTTTGGCACTTGATGCAAACAAACTTCCAGAATTGCCGGAAGCTGTGTGTTCCCTACCACACCTTGGCCGCCTGTACCTTGGAGCAAATAGGCTACAGGGATTACCCATGTCGTTTGCACGTCTCCAAACTCTACGTACCCTGTGGATAGAACGGAACTTTTTGCATCACTTTCCACCGGTGTTGCTAAGCATGCCGGCCTTGCGCTGTCTGCAAATGGGGGACAACCGTTTGAAGGGGCTTCCAGGGGACATTGCTACATGTATGCCAGGCCTAAAAGGTTTGTGGCTCTATGCAAACAGACTAGAACGTGTGCCGAAAGTTCTTCTACGTTTACATGGTTTGGAGATACTAGATCTGGACCGGAACCGCATTGCTGTATTCCCAGATATGAGTGGATTGAAAGGATTGCGCCTGTTATCCTTTGACCACAACCCTGTGAAAGCACCTCCGAAAGTGGGGGAAACTGTTACTCTCGTGGGAGAAGGTGCTCAGGAGTTCATGGAAGAGCGGGAGGAGCAAAGGAAGCAGAGAGAGGAGGAAGCGATGGAGGAACAGGAAAGGGAGCAGCAAGAGAAGGAGGCAGCAAAGGCAGAGGGAGATGAGGAATTAGAAGGGGAGGAAAAGCAGGAAGAAGAGCAATATGATGAGGAAGAGGCAGAGCAGGAAAACCCTAACACTGATTGTTACTCTGGGAACAGGGAGGGGGACTTCTATGAGGAAGACGATGAGTATTACCTAGAGGAGGAAGAAGAAGGCTATTATCCACAGGAAGACGAGAATTATTACACAAGAGGGATTTATTGATTTATTGTTTTTTTATATTATAATCAGAAATGACTGCTCAGAGAAATGTATAATAAAGACTACAGGTACCTACATCCCAAAATTATATTCGAATAGAAAGATAAAAGGGTGGGGCAAGTAAGATTTTTCTGGTACCGTCACGAGACATTACAACAGCTTTGTTTAAAAAATATGTACATTAAAATTACATAGCAAGTCCTTTAGAATGGTCAATACACCTTTAATAGGAGGTTATTCAAACCTAAGGATACCTTCAAGAGTCGTATGGACATTAGAATTTAAAAGTCAAAACTTTTTAAATTATGTTGAAGGTAATGAAAGGATAAGTGAGATAGATATATTTACATTCCTATTCAGTAAACAAATTGATTTTTGGTCAACTGGGTCTCTAATAGGCCTATCTTAACTTGTCTGTATTTCAAATACACACGAAAAATTAAGGCGAGCCATTGGAGGAAGATCGAACATGCAGGCATATTTTAACCACCCTCCAGCAAGTTTCTCGACTAACCATTTCATGAACACATGTTTATGCAAGACCCAACTCAGGCAGAACTGCAGATGTCCACTTATCATGTTTTTTTTAAGGTATTCAACCAATAATATTCCCACCCAGAGCAATTTTCATTCATTGGACATCCACCATCTTGTGTCTATGGCTGCCTTAAAGGGAGTTTGCCATTTTACCCATCTAAGGCAAAATGGAAGGTTCTCCTGTAAGAAGAACCCACAACCCAATGGTACTCCTCACTGCTGTGCTCCCCCACAGACCACAAAGGAATACCTGATGCTTCTAGATACGATTGGGCATCTCACAGGTTGCAGTGCTCGAGCCAGAGTGGCCAGTTGCCAGGCCCAAGCACTCTCAAGTAAGTAGAAGGAAGAAGTTAACCCTGTATAAGCTCTGACACCATTAAATCCAGAGTTTACACAAGATTAGGACGTCTTTGTTTGCACTCTGCTAGGGACTGTGGGGGAGTACAGGCAAGAGGACCTGTCATTTTGTCCTAAGTTCTGTAAAACAGTGAAAGGGCCAGATTCACTGTCAGGTTTTTTTATATTGTCTGTGTCTTAGTTGAAGATATTTCCTTTCCTAGTAACCGCATTGGGATATAAGGAGACAACAAATGCCAGGCAAAGGTGCTGACTTTAAACCTCTACAAAATAAGCTGTTATTATTTGTTTTTAAAAGTGACCCTGTCACAAAAAATATTTAAAATAAGGCTGTAAATACTTACCTTTTCTTGATGCCTGCACTACCGAACACGCTCTGTTCATGAGTTCTCGTCCTCTGGGATCTTGAGTGACTCACTCTGTGAGTGTTGATCTTCAGGGCCCCCCACAGCACTCACTTAATTCTCCATATGATCCTTATGTCACTGTAGGACACAGTAGGACACGTGGAGGTCATGAGAAGGAAATATTGACCTGTGGTGGGACCCAGGAGATCAACACTACTGGAAGTGTCCCAGTGTACTTTGAGGGACGAGAACTTGGGAAGAGGTTCAGTCAGTGGAGCAGGCACTAGGAGGGTGACGATTTACAATCTGCATTTACAGTTAGAGATTTTGCAATTTTTTTTTTTTTTACAACAGGGTCACTTTAACAGAACACACTGGAAACTAGATCTACATATACTGACAGACATTAGCTGTAACCTCAGTACAATGATAATTTATGTTTTATTTATATATATATATATATATATATATATATATATATATATATATATATATATATATATATAATTACTAAACTCTGTTGTTTTATTGGTAAAAATGTATTTCAATATATAGTTTATTAGTTGTTATTTGTTATTATTTGTTTGTTATGTGTTTGTTTTCTGCTTAAAAAGTAATACAAATTCTAACTGTTAATATTAATAATAATAATAGTTAACATGGTAAAGTCATTTGTAATCCTTTTAAATGCACAGCTTTCATTATAATAATACCTGGTAATTCTGCCATGAAACTCAATCATTGCCTGTTATAAGGTTACAACACTTCTAGCCCCAGTCTTTCAACTGCTCTCCTTTATTGTCACCCTGTCACATGCATTACTATGAGCTGCTACAAGTGCTCATAGCAAAGGAATGTTCATTTCAAGGTTTACCAAAGGTTTTAGTGCTCTGACTTTTTCAGCCAACAGCAGCAAAGAGGATAAGGGGGCCAGAAACACTTCACAGTCTCTGGTCTGTCCTAACCGTTTTTGCTGCTGGAGGTAGAAATCAGACTGCTGAACCTTCAAGCAATCCTTGCCTCCTCATTTGATGCAGCAGATGGATCTTGGGGATGTGGGGAATGTCCAGGTGATTTACTTGAAGTTTATTTGGTACACACTGCATTTTTTCTCATTTAAACTGATGCAGAGTGGTAAATAAGTAAAAAGATGGGTTGCTAACTAATAACTCCTTTTTACTTACCTGAAATGGCAATGATGTAACAAATGGGGCCCCAAGTCTTCTTTTTTCCTGAACTGTAGTGTGACAGGGGCCTTCTTTTTTGTGCCCACATTGCTTCCTAGTGACATGGATGATGTTAGAAGAATTGATTTTATGGTCCTTGCAGGGTCTGTACAGGGTCCTCGTGATTTTCAAGTGGTGGCATCATTACAATGTTAGGGGGAGCAACAAGACTGGACAGCTTATCTAGAGCAGCTTCTGATCAGCACTCTCCAGTGCCTGAAGAGATGCCATGCAATCAGCACAAGGGACACAACTTTAACAGTCAGTAGGATGTGCCCCTTGTACCAGATCCGTCTTTAAGGCAGGGCAAAAGGGGCAGCTGCCCTGGGCCCCATCATTGTTGTGGGGCCCAAAGCAGCTGCATCATACTTGCCAACTATCCCAGTTTAAATTAGCTTGTCCATTGAAGTTTTAGCCCCGTGCTGTGTCTGGATAGCTCAGTGTGAAGTTCTGTTACTAATGTTGCCCAGCTCTGCCCAATTGCCGTGTACAGATGACTCACCTGCAGACTCTGTGTTTACATGTAAATAACCTGCATTGATATGTAAATAGTGGCTGCATTAATATTTAAATAGCCGCAGACCGCAGCATTGATATGTACATTTAGGCAGCATTCATATGTATATTATGCCCACCTGAGGTCATATCCATCATCACTTCTGCTGAATGCTGTTCACTGGGGAGGTAAAGGGGCATTCTGGAAAGTCCTGCCTACAACTGTGCTCAGTAAGCCTAACATCAGCCTGTTCTGCAAAGGTAAGCAAATTGGAGGTGAAACCCCTTTTTTAACCACTTCAATACCAGGCACTTAGACACCTTCCCGCCCAGACCAATTTTCAGCTTTCAGCGCTGTTGCACTTTGAATGACAATTGCGCGGTCATGCTACACTGTACCCAAACAAATTTTTTATCATTTTGTTCCCACAAATAGAGCTTTCTTTTGGTGGTATTTGATCACCTCTGCGGTTTTTATTTTTTGCGCAACAAATAAAAAAAGACCGAAAATTTTGAAAAAAACCAAGTTTTTCTTTGTTTCTGTTAAAACTTTTTGTAAATAAGTACGTTTTCTTCTTCAATGACGGGCACTGATATGGCTGCACTGACGGGCACTGATACGGCAGCACTGATGGGCACCGATGAGGTGGCACTGATGAGGTGGCACTGACGGGCACTGATGATGGGCACTGATAGGCGGCCCTGATGGGCACTGATAGGTGGCACTGGTATGCGGCACTGATGGGCACTCATAGGTGGCACGGATGGGCACTTATAGGCAGCACTGATGGGCACTCATAGGTGGCATTGATGGGCACTCGTAGGTGGCATTGATGGTTACTTATGGGTGGCACTGATAGTTGGCACAGATGGGCACGGATGGGCACTGATAGATGGGCACTGATGGGCACTGACAGGTGGCATGAATGGACACTGATGGGTGGCACTGATGGCATTGCTTGTTTGCAGTGATGCCCCTAAGGGTGGCATTGCTGGGCATCACTGCAACATAATTGTGCCAATCAGTGCCCATTTGTGGGAACTGATTGGCACAGATTTGGCACACTGGGCACATGTGGATGGCCATGGGGTACATACCTGGCCATCCACATGTTGCCCCTCTCCCTGGTGGTCCTAGTGGCGATCCCTGGTGGTCCAGTGTGGTGATCTGCGGGGGGGCTGCGCTGATAAACAATCAGCGAAGACCCCCCCTGCCAGGAGAGCCGCCGATCGGCTCTCCTCTACTCGCGTCTGTCAGACGCGAGTGAGGAAGAGCCGATCAGCGGCTCTTCCTATTGACAGCGTGATCAGCCGTGATTGGACACGGCTGATCACGTGGTAAAGAGCCTCCGCCGGAGGCTTTTTACCAAGATCAGTGTAGCGGTGTGTCAGACTGACACACCGCTCCACCGATCGCCGCGATGTGCGCCCCCGGGGGCGCGCTGCGGCATGTTATCCTGCTGGACGTCATATGACATCCAGTCAGGATAACACAACCACTTCCCGGACGTCAATCCGCTATAGGGCGGGCGGGAAGTGGTTAAAATAACATGGTGCTACAGCACCTTGAATTTTGGATGGATGTGAATACGCACATCTTAGTGTGAGGATGTCATTACAATGGCACTGCTGTGTATCTGCTAAAGGGCAGCACGTTTCTGTGGTGACAGGAAAGCGATTTTGTATGCGTTCTCGACACACACAAATGTGAACGCAGGCTAAATGTTTCAGTTACATTGGTGGTCAGTGTAAATCTTCTCATTAGATTGGGGCTTGGTATACAATCCTCTCATTCACACTAGTGGCCATTGTGAAGGTTCCCCTTACATTGGTGGTCAGTGTAAATCCCTCCTTACATTAATGGTCAGTATAGAAACTTCTCTTTATATTGGTAATCTGTAAAATCCAAACTTGCATTTGTGGTCAATTTCAAATCCTCCTTTACATTGGTGTTCCATGTAGAAGCCCCCTTTAAATTGGTGGTGAGTGTAAATCTGCCTTACATTGGTGGCCAGTGTTGAAAACCCTCTTTATTGGTTGTTGATGTAAACTCCCCCAGTACATTGGTTGTCAGTGTAAATTCTTCATTACATTGGTGACCATTGTACATTTCTCTTTACATTGGTGGTAAGTGCAGAATTGCCCTTACACTGGTGGTCAGTGTAAATCCCCCGTTACATTGGTGATCAGTACAAATCTCCTTGACATTGATTGTCAGTGTAAATTCCTCCTTACATGGAGGTCATTGTATATTCCCCCTTACAGTGGTGGTTGGTGTAAATTATCTTATTACATTGGTGTCAGTGTAGAAATCCCTCTTTATATTGGTGATGTAAAATCCCCCATTACATGGTGGTCACTGCAAATTCCCCCTCACATTGGTGGTCAGTGTAAACCCCCCTCACATTGGTGGCCATTGTAAATTCCCCATTACATTGGTGGTCAGTGTAGAATCCCCCACTATATACTTGCCAAAGATTTCCAGCTTTGCTCTACGTGATTCAGAATTTGCCACTGTGTACTGCCTCCTAACTAATCCCATCCCCCCATAGGGTTGTCACCTCATGCCTTTAAACCTGAACACATATGAATTACACAGGTTCTGAGGCTAATTTAATGCAGATAAGGCACCAGGTGATTTTAATTACCACCTTAAGCAGCCACAGAACCTGTGTAATTAATTTGTGTTCGGTTTTAAAGGGATGAGGTGGTGACCTTATCCCCCCACCACTGCCACTTATTCCATCAACCCCCAGCATTGCCACTAATCACACCCCCTCCTCCCCAGCATTGCCACTGATCCCAGGAGTCCTAGGATTCCTATGAATTTTCTGTTTATTGATGGGTCCCCTAACCTCCCCAGTCCATGGTGTACAGGCAGTGAGGAGATGATGTGCTGTAACCTTTAGCAACCAATCAGTGAGCAGTAATAATGTGCACTAAGCTCTAGCAACCAATTAATGAGTGGTAAGGATGTCCAGTAACCTCTAGCAACCAATCAGTGAGCAGTATTGATGTACAGTAATCTCTAGCAATCAGGCAACAGGCAGAAGTAATGTGCTGTAACCTCTAGCAAATAATCAGTGAGCCATAATGTGTGTTGCAACCTCTAGCAGCCAGTCAGTGAGTGGTAATGATACACTATAACCTCTGGCAACAAATTGCAATCACTGCCTGATCTGATTCAGGAAACTGATTTTGAGTCTAGCTGCTATTTATTGTATGTCTCAGAGCAGGTGGAGAGCAAAATTGCATGAAAGGGGAGGGGAAAGAGGGGGGAGGGGGGGCAGAAAATTTTTCCCCAGGGTCCAGTCAATATTAACCGCTTGCTGACCAGCTGCCGTCATTATACTGCGGCAGGTCGGCACGATCCCGCGAACTGTCGTAGCTGTACGTCTGTCCTTTTTAAGCGGGATAGCCGGCACGCGCCTGCTGCACTGTGGGGGTTCCGATGCGTGTGACCGGCGGTCGTGATGACTGCTGGCCACACACGATCGCGGGCATGAGAGCCAAAACAAAGACGTGAACACACAAATCCCTGTTCTGTGAGTAGAGGCAGATCGTGAGTTCCTACTAGCTAGGAACAACGATCTGTCATTTCCTCCAGTCACTCCCACCCCCCTACAGTTAGAACACACACTAGGGAACACAGTTAATCCCTTGATGATCGCCCCCTAGTGTTAACCTCTTCCCTGCCAGTGACATTTACACAGTAATCAGTGCATTTTTATAGCACTGATCGCTGTATAATTGTCAATGGTCCCAAAAATGTGTCAAAAGTGTCCGATCTGTCTGCCATATTGTCACAGTCCCGATAAAAATCACTGATCACCGCCATTACTAGTTAAAAATAAATAAATAAATAAATAAAAATGCCATAAATATTTCCCCTATTTTGTAGACAGTATAACTTTTGCGCAAACCAATCAAAACACGCTTATTGCGATTTATCGGCCTAAACTGAGGAAAAAATTAGCTTTTTTTAAAAAAAATTGGGGATATTTATTATAGCAAAAAGTACAAAATATTGGGGTTTATTTACTAAAGACAAATCCACTTTGCACTACAAGTGCACTGCAAGTGTACTTGGAATTGCAGTCGCTGTAGATCTGAGGGGGACATGCAAGGAAAATAAATAAAACAGCATTTTTGCTTGTACATGATTGGATGATAAAATCAGCAGAGCTTCCTCTCATTTCAGATCTTCCCCTCAGATTTACAGCGACTGCACTTCTAAGTGCACTTGCAGTGCACTTGTAGTGCAGAGAGAATTTTCCTTTAGTAAATCAACCCCATTGTGTTTTTTTCAAAATTGTCGCTCTGCACCATAATCTTCTGGTGCAGCGAGTTTAAAAGTAGTAAGTAGTGGTCACAAGCTCTATTTAAGAGAGCCTAACTATGCCCACCCTTTCCTCCCAGCTCCTCCAATTTATATAGGTTGTACTACAGCTTCTATGAATGGAGGGGGCACACCTATCAATCATTTACCTGTTTTCTATCCTCAGGCTGGCCATACACCATTTGAATCTCGCCTGGTTCCTGCTCAACCGGCTGCGTTTCGAACCGTTAATGGGCAGGCTGAATGTGCCAAGTTAATCGATCAGCTTGGGCACAACCAGCCTGCCGGATTCTCTTGCAATTATTTCTAGTGGCTGCTATAGCTGCTAGCGATAATCAATGTCTTCTCCCAATTGCTCGGCAAGAGGGATTCCCCTGTCAGCACTGTCTGTGTTGATGGGGGAATCGTGGGAATTTCTGTCATTCATGTCATTCATAGAAGCCTGTAGTACTGTCTAGATGAGAGCCTGTGACAACCCTTTAGTTGTATTAACCCCTGCCACACTGGAAGATTACAGCAGTGGGGTGGGGGGAATGGACAGAGAAGGATTTCTACTAACAGTAGAGGAATCAGTACAAGGGATACATCCTACTGACTGTAAATTATGGGGTTGATTTACTAAAACTGGAGAGTTGATTGGTCTCTATGCAGAGCTGCACCAGATTTTGCACTCTCCGGTTTTAGTAAATCAACCCCTATGTCCCTTGTGCTAATATTTCTGTTTTTATCTTAGCTACACCTAGGCTTTAAGAAAATAATGTCTAGAAGTTGCTGGGTGGGAAAATGTGTTTTAAAGTTTATTTTTCTAGATAAAAAAGTTCATTTGATTGACTTTTATGAACAATCTATTGAGTATTGTCCATGATACTTTTTTTATTTGCACTAACATACAAATTTTCAGGACAAGCTTTCAGGGTATGTCCCCTTCTTCAAGGTCCAAGCAGTACTGATTCACAAATTATTCAGTCCCCTTCTTCAAGGTCCAGTACTGCTTGGACCTTGAAGAAGGGGACATACCCCGAAAGCTTGTCCTGAAAAATTGTATGTTAGTGCAAATAAAAAAAGTATCACGGACAGTACTCAATTTTCTCTGTCACAATTGCACTAATATGGCTACAATCAAATCAAGTATGAATAATCTATGAAATTCTGTGTGAGCTCTATTTGCATATTTGAGCCATGTAAGTTACGCTCTGGGGGTTATTTACGAAAGGCAAATCCACTTTGCACTACAAGTACAAACTACAAGTGCAAAGTGCAAGTGTAGTCGCTGTAAATCTGAGGGGTAGATCTGAAATGAGGGGAGGCTCTGCTGATTTTATTATACAATCTTGTGCAGGCTAAAATGCTGTTTTTTAAATTCTCCTTTCATGTCCCCCTCAGATCTACAGCGACTGCACTTCCAAGTACACTTTCAGTGCAATTTCAAGTGCACTTTGCATTTGTAGTTTGCACTTGTAGTGCAAAGTGGATTTGCCTTTTGTAAATATCCGTCCTTTAATAGTGATTATACTTCACCTATTATGTTATTAAACTTTGATACTATATTACCCTGTAATTTATTTCCTCATAGCAGTTTTCCAGCAGTAGGTTGCTTGCTTTGATACAGGGGAAGGCCATTCAAGTTTTAAAAGAATTAAAGGAATCCAGTCAAGCCAGACTGCCAGTGCTGACCCCGTCTAAAAATGTAAGTTGGCAGGCTGTCATTTCTATATTTCAAAGTGAAACTTAGACCCCTTTCACACTGGAGGCGTTTTTCAGGCGCTACAGCACTAAAAATAGCGCCTGCATAGCGCCTGAAAAAAAGCCTCAGCTGCAAACCCATTGTGAAAGACAGAGTGCTTTCACACTGGGGTGCTGTGCTGGCAGGGCATCACAAAAAGTTCTGCAAGCAGCTTCTTTACAGCGGTGTACTGTAGGAGTGTTGAATACATCGCTCCTACACCCCTCCTGCCCATTGAAAACAATGGGGCAGGGCCGCCATACCGCCGGCAAAGCGCCGCTGCAGCAGCTTTTTGCGGGCAGACTTAACCCCTTTTCGGGCGCTAGCGGGGGGTTAAAACCTCCCGCTAGCAGCCAAATAGCGCCTCTAAAATGACAGTAAAGCGGCGCAAAAAATAGGGCCGCTTTACTGCTGGCATCCAGGGCGGCTCAGTGTGAAAGTGGTCTTAGGGTGTGCATTGTTAGGTATACTTTATACATTTGAGACATGAAAGTTTACCTAGAATCAGATATATTTGTTTATTTGAAGTGCATGGAGGCTAAGTAATAGCCTGCAGCAGACTGCTATTCTTTTACAGTTTAATCACTGGCAGAATCACAGGAACTGGTAATGGCAGAATCACCATACGAAAATAAAAGCCTAAAAAAAAACAAATGTAACCAACATACCAAAAAACTAGTTAGCTGCAATATGGGAAAAATGAGAGAATTTGTCTTCTTGTGTTGCCTCCAGCAGTTATATGGGCAACACATATTCATCTATGTTTATTACCTTTGTTGACTCACTAGGTTAATTGCTTATGGTTTGCTTCCACCCACTGGTCATTGTTTTAATTATACTCAGTTTTCTCTTATATGATGTAACTTACTTCCACAAGCTCTTGTTTTGATCTATCAAGATGTACTTTGAAGCTTCGAAAGCAAAATTCCTTTTGACATTCAAACAATGCAACATCTACTACATCATATTGCTTACTCCAACCCTTCTGTATGTAATAAAGATATTTGTGGATGCCAAGTGTTTGGTGAGTTCAGTTATCTGATGAAGATTGTGTGCAGCCATTGTCTCTGCTACAATGAGACGAGGCATAGAGGTCATTAAAAAACAATTGGAGTTAGACTGGTTGTGCTTTACAATATAAAATTTGTACAAATCTTCAGTAGGCATTAAAGTGGTTCTAAAGCTTTGTTTTAAAAAAAAATTAAATAACAAACATGTTGTACTTACCTGCTCTATGTAATCCTTTTGCACAGAGCAGCCCCGATTCTCTTCTTCTGGGGTCCCCCACTGGCGCTCCAGGCTCCCTCCTCTTTGGCGGGTGCCCCCATGGAAAGCTGCTTTCCATGGGGCACCTGTGCATGACCGGTCCTGAGTCCCACTGCTGCCATTGACCTCCGCCCTCACCCGTGTCACAGCATTTGATTGACAGCACTGGGAACCAATGAGGAGGGAGACAGGGGCAGGAGCCACTGCTGTCTTACACATCGCTGAATCGGGCTTGGGTAAAAAAAAAAGGGGGGGGGGTCTGAGGGAGAGCTGTAGCATGGAAGGTTTTTTTACCTTAATGCATAGAATGCAATAAGGTGAAAAACCTTAAGGGTTTACAACCACTTTAAAGAATTAGGAATAGGTCTATTTTCTTCAAGGAACACACATTCTTGCTTGCAGAGCTATCAGAAGAAGCATAAAATACAAAAGTGAGTGCTTTAAGCACTTTAGATGTGTACGGCGTTTAGATGCATACAATTCTTCTTTTATTCCAATGAATGATTACACATGTATAGATTTAGGTGCATTTATGCATGTAGAGGCAGGTGTGTGTATGGGCTGAATGAATAAGATAGTGCTGCATTTACAGGAGCACATAACTATACACTGTGCACATCTAATTGCAGTTATTTTTCTGCCCATGTGAACGTGCCCTTATTATTTTGAATTGCTTTTTATGTCCGAATGTTTGAAATGTTATATAGATTTTGTATGAAGCGTCCTTCAGTTTTTAATCCTGCGTGGTCTGAGCTTACCCTGGAAGGTAATACGGGGAAGGTAAAACAAATGACTTTGTATATAGTGCTGCTGTTAAAGTTGACATTGTGTTCCCATTTCCTGTTCATCTGATTTCATATAATCATCAGCTTTATCAGGCTGGAAAGACGCTGACTGCGGTGTACTTCAAAAGGTTAATGGGCAGCAAGTCAGGAGTGCAGAACATATCCTTGTACACACAGAGACACCTAATCACACCATTATCTCCGGCTTATTCTGGTCTGATGACTTCCGGGAACTTTCATACATACTGCTAAACATTGTTTATCAACTTGTATGCAATATGTATAGGATTATTGTGTCCTAAAAACTGTCACATGTGAACAAAGAGGAGCACGCTGTGACACTGCGGTAACAGATTTTACTTTTACATATGTGCTGCCATTGCAGGATATTCAGCAGTGGAATATCGTCAGATGGTCTATGGTGGTAGGCCCCTAAAACTACCTGTGCCTAATTCAGATCTGCCTTTGTGCCAGTTTTGGTAACAGTACTGATACGTATGACACATTCAGGTCCTTTTTATCACCTCTTTAAAAACTTGTTACTATGGCTCCGACAAGTTCAAAAGAATTGCTGCCAGTTTGCGGATTGGAAAAACAGCGGTAATTATAACCAACTATGAGTTGGCATACACAGAGACGCCATTTTGCAGAGTGGGGCATGGCTGTCATGGAAAACCGTCATACATGTGACAGCTTTCCACACTGCGTTCTATCCCTGGCCCCATTAAACACAGGGGCCCGGGGATACTGGCTGACATCATTACCCAAAAATGGCAATGCGCATATTTGGCAATGACGAGTCACATGGGAGGTGGACCAAATGGAGATTATGTCCTTTGTTCTCCATACCTCCCAATCCAGATCCCCACATTTAAAACCTCAGTAATATATTTTTTCAAATATATTTAAAAAAAAAGAAAAAATTAAAAACACTCACATTAAAATCTGTAAACAAATGCTTTTCAGCAAATGATATTCCTGCTTGTCACCCTCCTTCACATTATTGTTACCTGGCTGTGTATGTCTACAAGCTGACTCCTGATCAGCATGATGACGTCACCTGAGGATAACTTCACATTGGCTTCATCAGAGGCAGCATCTGATGAAAGTCCATAAAAATGCTGGAAAGTGCATGTTTACAGGTTTTAGTGTGAGTGTTTTTAATCTGTTAACTTTTTATATATTTTGAAAGTGGTGAGCACTATGTCTTTCTCTGTTTATTACTGAGGATTTAAATGTGGGGTCTGGATTGGGAGATGTGGCGAACAGAGGACATCATCTTTGGAGTTCCTAAAGAGCCAGTGAACCTATGGGGGTTATTTACTAAAGGCAAATCCACTTTGCACTACAAGTGCACTGAAAGTGACCTTGGAAGTGCAGTCGCTGTAGATCCGAGGGGGACATGCAAGGAAAAAAAAAAAACAGCATTTTAGCTTGCACATGATTGGATGATAAAAGAGCTTCCACTCATTTCAGATCTACCCCTTAGATTTAGAGCAACTGCACTTCCAAGTGCACTTGTAGTGCAGAGTTGATTTGCCTTTCGTAAATAATCCCCTATGTGTTTAATGTGAGTGTGTTTATTCTGCTTAACTTATGATATACATATATTTGGAAGCAGGGAGCACTGTGTTTTTTTCCTTTGCTTTATTACTAAGGATCTGAATGTGGGTAACTTGATTGGGAGATTAGCTGTTTGGAGAATATCATCTTTGGAGTTCCTAAAGGGCTAGTTGACATCCTATTACCTAGAGGTCTATATATTGCAGTGAGCATGGTAAGGTCACAGGGTTATGTGGTTTAAGAAGATTTATTCACAGAAGCAGTTGCTTTGTTGCAGACATTTTTCCTTGGATTGATCTTTATTTATGTGATAAGAGCACCCCCTCATTTATATTATTTTTGCACACTGTGTATTAAGACATTTTTGGTTTATATAGAGTAGTGGTTCTCAACCTCAGTCCTCAAGTACTCCCTGGTTTGAAGAAGCACTGAGGTCAGTGTGAAACGCACGCGTCACCTCCTGGGTTCGGACACTCTGTCTTTGTTGGCTGTTAATTGCTATTTTTTGGAATAAAGTCATTGGAATGTTCCTGTGGTGTGCATCCGTTCTTTTCTTCCTCAAGTACCCCCAAAAGACCATGTTTTGTGAATTTCTCTTAGATAAAATAGCTGTTCAAAATACCAAGCTATTGACTCTGATTTAAAGCACCTGTGCAAGATTAAGGAAAACCTGCAAACATGGCCTGTTGGGGGTACTTGAGGACTGAGGTTGAGAACCACTGATATAAACCACTGCACAATTTTGTTATTGCAAGCTATATTCTACTTTGATACTTTACCAGATCTCTAAAGTGATATTTTAATACCTACCTACACCTGTACTTAAAGTATACCTTTCATGGCAAAGTGACAGGCTTGATAGCCCTTTCCACCTTACACTGATTCTTACTTTTGCTGCACTCGGATGTGCTCTGTTTGTCTCCCAGAGTCCTGTAGAATGCCTGGTACTTCCAGGTATGGGGGAGCATGTGATATCCCCCCTTCTTCCCACAATGCAATATTAAGTGCCTAAACAGTCAAATCCAGGCACGTGTCATATTTTTGGGGGGAAGGGGGTGGTTCATTTTCCCTGTTTAAATTAATTGTAAGCGCAATTTATTTAAAAAATAACAAACAGATTTATACTTACCTGCTCTGTGCAATACAATTGCACAGAGCGGCCCCAAACATCCTTTTCTGCCCCTCCCCCCTGGGTGCTCCTGGCTCCTTCGCTTCTTGGTGTGCCGCCATAGGAAACCGCTTCCTATCATGGCATCATGGTATCATGACCTATGAGCTTGATCCCGAGCCACACTGCCTGTGTCTGTAGACACAGACAGTGTGACTTGGCCCTGCCCCCTTGAGCAAAGCATGAGACCGGAGGCCCCACCTGTGATAGGAAGTGATAGGGGAGAGCCGCTGCAGACAAGCACAGCGCTGGATCAAGTGAGGACTTAGAGGTGAGGGGGCGATAATGCTACCTAATCATTTTTTACCTTAAGGCAAGGAATGCATTAAGGTAAAAAATGTTTAAACTTTAGAACCACTTTAAGTTCCGACACAGAGCAACATGGATTTCACATAGGGTTTTTTTTTTAAAACTCAGGCAGAAAAACAGGATGACATTGGGGAAAGATAAGTTGTTAGGGGGAAGCTATCAAGAATAACCAACATGGATAAATTCCCATATTCCTGACCCTATTATTATCCTAACATAACCTCACGAATGTAGTGACGTACTATGTGTTTTTTCAGCTCTTTAGCGCCACCCTTTGGGCTTCTTCTGCTAATTTCGTGTTAGTAGAAGTTTGGTGAGTTTTTATTCGCACTTTTTATTTTGCGCTTTTCATTTAGTGCTTTTCAGTTCTCGCTTTACATTTTGTGCTTTTCAGTTCGTTTCCGAACGGCCGTTTGTCAACCAGCCATGTTGCGGAATCGGAGGAGATAACGTGTTATTTATTATTGGCCTTGGAGTTATTGCTTTGACCCAAGTCCAGTCCAGGAACAGGAGGAGGAGGATTTCTTGGACCAAAAATTGGTTGCTTTATTAATGGTGACCAATTATGTCATATGCCTTTGCTGCGGGAACTCCAGGATAATAATCCGGATGTTTTTCTAAATTATCTCTGGATGACGGAGCCCTGCTTTCACCAATTCTTGGTATTGTTGACCCCCTATATTAAGAAGCAGGACACATGCATGAGGCTTTTATTTTATTTTTTGGTTGAATAATGATTTGATTTGTTATATTTTCTATATATATTATATTATTATTTTTATTATTTTATTATTTTTATTATTAATATATTATTATATATATATATTATATTTTTGGATGCATAGAATGCACTTTTTTGGTTAAGTTCTATTGGCAGATAGCATGTCTAAATTTTTTTTTCTTTTTAATGCACAATATAAAAAATGTGTAAAATAATACTTGGCTATGTGTTTTACTTCAAATGACAGTTTGGGAGTAGGCAGTTACATTTAAAAAAATACAATGTAAAATTGACAAGGGACTCCACAATAGTTGTATCTTTGATTTTAAAAACTACGGGATAATGGTGTTGTGGTAACTTTACCAAAAAAAAAAAATCACTAGAAAGAAAAAAGCTTTTGAAAATTTGTTTGCAATAACTCCATCAATATCACAGCAGCATTATTATTATCCCATTAACCACTTCCCACCTGGCCACCACTGCATATGTACGGCCGGTTGGGCGCACTCTCCTTCTGATTGGACGTTCAGGAACGTCCCTCAGAAAGAGGGGGATCTGGTGCGGGCCCGCGTATCGGCGCATTCCGGATGCGCTCATGTCACCCGGACACGGCGCATCTCAGATCGGCAGGAGGGCTCTGTGATTGGCCCTCCTGATCACATGACGGCCATGTCCAATCACAGCCGTCATGTGATGTAAACAGAGAGACGGTTGCTAGGCGATTGGCTCTCCTCTCCTCACACATTAGTTGTCGGTGAGGAGAGGAGAGCGTATCACTGCAGCCGGCTGGTGATCAGTGTGTATGAGCTTTTTTTTACAGCTTTTTACACACTGATCACCAGCATAGTAACACACAGTGTAAAACACAATGTCCCCAAAACACATGTCCCTAAAATACATGTCCCCAAAAACATGTCCCCACACACATGTCCCCAAAAACACCTGTCCCCCACATATGATCCAGTAAAGTCACATGTCCCAATGATTATCTGCACATATATGACCATGATCACCTGCGCACATCTGTACATGATCATTTGTGTACATCTGTCTGTGATCACACAAACCAATTATTATACACTTACCCTCCCTGGTGGTTTTCCCGAGTGTGGCTCGGGGTTAAAATTCAGGACCATTAGCGGTAACCCCGAGCCACACTCGGGATTACATCGCAGGATCCTGGTGTGGCTTTACTTACCTTGTCCCCGGGATCCTGCGATGTCCCCCGCTGTGTCCGTGGGCTGTATCTCCTCCGAAGCCTCTCCTTGCCAGGCTCCGTTCCCTGCGAGCATCGCGACGCACGGGGGCGGAGCCTGGCGGCAAATTCAAAAAATTGTCAAAATCATAACACATACAGTACTGTAATCTTACAGATTACAGTACTGTATGAAATGATTTCACATCCCTTTTGTCCCCAGTGATTTGGCCCATGCCCTGCATGCAGTTTTATGTTATATATAGTGTTCTTTCTGCCTGGAAACTGGAGATTGTCCATAGCAACCAAAAAGTGTCCCTTTACGTCAAAAGTGGCTTTAGACCAGCTAGAAAACAGCGATAGTAAATTAGAACACTTGCAGAATTGGATGATAGTGAATTGTGGGGAAATTTATTTTATTATTATTATTAATTTTTTTAAAATTATTTATTTTTATTTATTATATTATAATTTATGTTTTTGTGTTTCAAACTTTAGTGTGTTATTGTTAAGAATTACAGACCTACAATATAAAACGCCAAATTTCCATGCAAAATAATTGTATTGCTTTCAGCACCTAAAATCCGAAATAATCATACCACCAGGGAGGTTAACAGGATTTTTTTTTACCAAAGACGTGTAGCAGAATACATTTTGGCTTAAATTTATGACAAAATTTGATTTTATTGGATTTCTTTTAAAATAGAATAAAGAAAATATTGTTTTTTTTTTTCCAAATTTCCGATCTTTTTTTTTTTGTATCGCAAAAAATAAAAATCAGTTTCGTGAATAAATACCACCAAAAGAAAGCTCTATTTGTGTGAACAAAATGATAACAATTTCATTTGGGTACAGCGTAGCATGAACGCGCAATTGTCATTGAAAATGCAAGAGCGCTGAAAGCTGAAAATTGGCTTGGGAAGGAAGGGGGCGAAAGTGCCCAGTATTGATGTGGTTAAAGAAGAAGAGAATTGTGCACTGCATTTTGAGATTTAATAATTTGCAACGTCACGAATGTTAATTCTCCATTACAAACGCTAGTTTACAAGACTGACCGCTTCTGGCTCGTCCTTGCTTCCGAGTATGTGTGTTTGTACTTTGGACTTTTGTCCGATGGACTTGTGTACACACGCTCGTAAAATCTGACAACAAACACTTATCTGCGGAAAATTTTAAAACCTGCCATCCAACATTTGTCCGCAGAAAATCCGACAATTGTCCGATGGAGCGTACAAACGGTCGGATTTTCCACCAACAGTCTGTCATCACAAATTTCCCGTCGGAAAATCCGATCGTGTGTATGAGTCTTTACACAGATTACTCTACCCCGAAAGAAAACAGTGTTAAGTTGTCAGCACCGAAAAGCAATGATCCAACGCAGACAAATATTCTCAAGCTGCTGAGACGTTCTGTAATTTGACCAGCAGAGGGCGTCCCAAGCTAAGCCATACATCCCTAGGCACATCCCAAGGGTGGAAGGCTTGCTCTGCACCTGTGCTCATTGCTATTCTCTGCACTCATTCCCTTTAGCCCACCCTCACACAATCACATCATCATCATTACATACCCCTTCCTTTTACTGAGTGTGATTTATTTCCTCTTCTTGGTTACCCTCAAGTTTATTATTATTCCTGCCTGCAGTCAGATCACTTTTTCATGTTTTTACTCTTTTGCTACACAACCCCCATTATAGATGACTTCCTCTCCGCTATCTGATACATTCTACCTCCCAGCATCGCTGGCCCTGTATAATCTGCTAACCATCCTATCTCCATTGTGTTCAGGATCTCAGACTGTTGTCTCTGCATTGTGCTGTTTATGTTTTTTTGTGAGAAATCTGTTTTTCACAAATGTGGCTGAGGCTTCCCATTATTTGAAATGTCTCCAGGAGACCTGTTTTCTCTCTGTGTCTCCCATCCGCAGTCCTCTCGCCATCTGTCTGACAGCACATTTTGAAATGAATAAATACGAAACGGAAGCAGCAGTTTGTCAGAGATACTATGCAATCTTTAGTTGTAAATGGCCTGGTGAACATTTTAGGTAAATATTATAGTAAAAAAAAAGTGTATATATATATATATATTAGTATGTACACTTGACTCATCGCCCACTTTATTACAATTGGATTCTTTGTGGAATAGGTTCAACAAGGTATTAGAAACATTCCTCAGATATTTTGCTCCATAGTGACATGATAGCATCACGCAGTTGCTGCAGATTTGTCGGCTGCACATCCATGATGGGAATCTCCCATTCCACCACATCTCAAAGGTGTTCTATTGGATTGAGATCTGGTGACCGTGGAGGCCATTAGAGTACAGTGATCTCATTGTCATGTTCAAGAAACCAGTGGTGAGATGATTTGAGCTTTGTGACATGGTGCATTATCCTGCTGGAAGGAGCCATCAGAAGATGGGTGCACTGTAGTCATAAAGGGATGGACATGGTCATCGACAATACTCAGGTAGATTGTGGTGTTTAAATGATGCTCAGTTGGTACTAAGGGGCCCAAAATGTGCCAAGAAAATATCCCCCACACCATTACACCACCACCAGCCTGAACCATTGATACAAGGCAGGATGGATCTATGCTTTCATGTTTACTCCAAATTCTGACCCTACTATCTGAATGTTGCAGTTGAAATCGAGACTCAACAGACCAGGCAACGTTCTTCCAATCTTCTGTTGTCCAATTTTGGTGAGCCTGTGTGAACTGTAGTCTCAGCTTCCTGTTCTTAGCTGACAGGAGTGGCAGCCTGTGTGGTCTTCTGCTGCTGTAGCCCACCTGTTTCAAGGTTCTACGGGGTTGATTTACTAAAGGCAACTAGACTGTGCACTTTGCAAAGTGCCGTTCCACTCTGCAGGTGCAATTGCTTCAGAGCTTAGTAAATGAGGTAAACCTTCACTTTGCAAAGAACACCCAATCACATGCAAAGGAAAATAAAAAAAACAGCATGTTTGCTTGCACGTGATTGGATGATGGAAGTCAGCAGAGCTTCTGCTCATTTACTAAGGTCTGGAGCAACTGCTCTTGTAGAGTGCAACTGCACTTTGCAAAGTGCACAGTCAATTTGCCTTTAGTAAATCAACCCCTATGTGTTGTGCGTTCACAGACGGTATTCTGCAAACCTTGGTTGTAACAAGTGGTTATTTGAGTTAGTGTTGCTTTTCTATCATCTAGAACCAGTCTGCCCATTCTCCTCTGACATCAACAAGACATTTTCCTCCACTTCCACTCACCGGATATCCTCTTTTTTTGGACCATTCTCTGTAAACCCTAGAGATGGTTGTGCGTGAACATCCAGTTGATCAGCAGTTATTGAAATACTTAGACCAGTCGGTCTGTCCCCAACAACCATGCCACGTTCAAAGTCACTTAAATACCCTTACTTCCCCATTCTGATGCTTGGTTTGAACTTCAGCAAGTCGTCTTCACCACGTCTAGATGCCTAAATGCACTGAGTTGCTGCTATGTGATTGGCTGATTAGTAATTTGTGTTACCAAGCAATTGAACAAGTGTATTTAATAAAGTGTATGTAAGTATATGTGTGTATATGTATATATATATATATATATATATATATATATATATATATATATATATATATACAGTATCTCACAAAAGTGAGTACACCCCTCACATTTTTGTAAATATTTTATTATATCTTTTCATGTGACAACACTGAAGAAATGACACTTTGTTACAATGTAAAGTAGTGAGTGTACAGCTTGTATAACAGTGTAAATTTGCTGTCCCCTCAAAATAACTCAACACACAAACATTAATGTCTAAACTGCTGGCAACAAAAGTGAGTACACCCCTAAGTGAAAATGTCCAAATTGGGCCCAATTAGCCATTTTCCCTCCCCGGTGTCATGTGACTCGTTAGTGTTACAAGGTCTCAGGTGTGAATGGGGAGCAGGTGTGTTAAATTTGGTGTTACCGCGCTCATTCTCTCATATTGATCACTAGAAGTTCAACATGGCACCTCATGGCAAAGAACTCTCTGAGGACCTGAAAAAAAGAATTTTTGCTCTACATAAAGATGGCCTAGGCTATAAGAAGATTGCCAAGACCCTGAAACTGAGCTGTAGCACGGTGGCCAGGACCATACAGTGGTTTACAGGAGAGGTTCTATTCAGAACAGGCCTCACCATGGTCGACCAAAGAAGTTGAGTGCACATGCTCAGCATCATATCCAGAGGTTGTCTTTGGGAAATAGACGTATGAGTGCTGCCAGCATTGCTGCAGAGATTGAAGGGGTCGGGGGGAAAGCCTGCCAGTGCTCAGACCATACGCCGCACACTGCATCAAATTGGTCTACATGGCTGTGGTCCCAGAAGGAAGCCTCTTCTAAATATGATGCACAAGAAAGCCCGCAAACAGTTTGCTGAAAACAAGTAGACTAAGGACATGGATTACTGGAACCATGTCCTGTGGTCTGATGAGACCAAGATAAACTTATTTGGATCAAATAGTGTCAAGCGCGTGTGGTGGCAACCAGGTGAGGAGTACAAAGACAAGTGTGTCTTGCCTACAGTCAAGCATTGAGGGAACCATGAATGCCAACATGTACTGTTACATACTGAAGCAGAGCATGATTCCCTCCCTTCGGTGACTGGGCCGCAGGGCAGTATTCCAACATGATAACAACCCCAAACACACCTCGAAGAAGACCACTGCCTTACTAAAGAAGTTGAGGGTAAGGGTGATGGACTGGCCAAGCATGTATACAGACCTAAACCCCTATTGAGCATCTGTGGGGCATCCTCAAACGGAAGGTGGAGGAGAGCAAGGTCTCTAACATCCACCAGCTCTGTGATGTCGTCATGGAGGAGTGGAAGAGGACTCCAGTGGCAACCTGTGAAGCTCTGGTGAACTCCATGCCCAAGAGGGTTAAGGCAGTGCTGGAAAATAATGGTGGTCTCACAAAATATTGACACTTTTGGCCCAGTTTGGTTATTTTCACTTAGGGGTGTACTCACTTTTGTTGCCAGCGGTTTAGACATTAATGGCTGTGTGTTGAGTTATTTTGAGGGGACAGCAAATTTACACTGTTATACAAGCTGTACACTCACTACTTTACATTGTAGCAAAGTGTCATTTCTTCAGTGTTGTCACATGAAAAGATATAATAAAATATTTACAAAAATCTTGGGGTACACCACTGATAACCTTAGACCATTTAGAGTATGAATCATTTTACCACTACTCTCTGAGTAGCCAATTGTCTTTTAGCCAGTTTTCTATCCATTTACAAACTGATTTTTCCAGGCCTGTAGATTTTATCTTACACATTAGCCATGTGTGGGGAAGTGTGTCAAACGCTTTTGAAAAATCTGAGTATACCACGTCCACAGCCACTCCTTTGTCTAATGCCTGGTACACATGATGAGATTATCGGACGAATGATTGTCCATTTTTTTTGCATGCTAATCTCAGATCAAACCTGAAGAGTTTACTAAAGTCACGAAAATTCTTGTATGATAGAATAAAAAATTGGAAGTGATGTCACGTGTTATAATGTATTTTTATTGCATTTTCGAACGACCACTGTACTGAATAAACGAAAATCTTAGGATCTGGCATCGTATGAAATTTCTTTTCGTGCATGTCAAAAAATCGAAATAGGCATTTATTGATTGGATTGGTTTGCGCAAAAGTTATCATGCCTACAAACTATGGGATAGATTTAGGGACTACTAGTAATGGTGGCAATCTGCGATTTTTAGCAGGACTGTGACATTGCGGTGGACAAATCTGACCCCAAGTGACACTTTTTGGGACCAGTGACATACAGTGATCAGTGCTAAAAAAAATGCATTAATGACACTGGCAGGGAAGGGGTTAACACTAGGGGAGTGATCAAGGGGTTAACTGTGTTCCCTGGGTGTGTTCTAACTTTGTGGGGGATGGGCTTGCTTGGACAACACAGAGATCACTGTTCCCGATCACTGGGAACAGACATGTCCCCTGTCAGAATGGGGAATCGCCTTGTTTACAAAGGTAGTTCCCCATTTTGCCTCTGTAATAGGTATTTGCCGGTCTCTGGCGGACATCGAGTCCGCCCAACCCGTGGGCACGCTCCCACAGCGGGAACGGGAGTGAGAGCGCGCCGCTGGTGGCGAGCTTCCACCCACAACTGCGTCTGTGCAAGGCGCTGTACAGGTACGGCGATATGAGCAGGAGAGCCGACCTGCCGCAGTATATCTGCATGATCAGGTTGGCAAGTGATTAAAGTGTATTCTT
This sequence comes from Aquarana catesbeiana, assembly GCF_042186555.1. Taxonomy (NCBI): domain Eukaryota; kingdom Metazoa; phylum Chordata; class Amphibia; order Anura; family Ranidae; genus Aquarana; species Aquarana catesbeiana. The sequence continues at coordinate 84,506,524 of NC_133334.1, read as the reverse complement.
TCCAAAAAAATTGCGTTTGAAAAACCGCTGCACAAATACTGTGTGACATAAACAATTGCAACCACTGCCATTTTATTCTTTAGGCCTTCTGCTTAAAAGAGAAAAAAAAAAAAAAAAAAAAAATATATATATATATATATATATATATATATATATATATATATATATATATATATACACAGTATCTCACAAAAGTAAGTACACCCCTCACATTTTTGTAAATATTTTATTATTTATTATCTTTTCATGTGACAACACTGAAGAAATGACACTTTGCTACAATGTAAAGTAATGAGTGTACAGCTTGTATAAGAGCCGGTTCACACTGGGACGACTTGTCAGGCGACTTAGCTGCCTGACAAGTCGCATCCCGTTCTGTACAATGGAATCGTTCTTGCGTCGCTCCGACTTAGAAAAAGGTTCCTGTACTACTTTGGGGGCGACTTGAGGCGACTTGCATTGACTTCTATATAGAAGTCGTTTTGCAAGTCGATGCTGCAGTCGTGTTCAAGTCACCTGAGGCAGTCGCGCTGCAAGTCGTGCTGTCTCAGTGTGAACCGACTCTAATGCCCTGTACACACGGTCGGACATTGATCGGACATTCCGACAACAAAATCCATAGATTTTTTCCGATGGATGTTGGTTCAAACTTGTCAGTCACACAAAGTTGTCGGAAAATCTGATCCTTCTGAATGCGGTGACGTAAAACACGTACGTCGGGACTATAAACGGGGCAGTAGCCAATAGCTTTCGTTTCTTAATTTATTCTGAGCATGCGTGACACTTTGTGCGTCGGATTTGTGTACACACGATCGGAATTTCCGACAACGGATTTTGTTATTGGAAAATTTTATAGCAAGCTCTCAAAATTTGTGTGTCGGAAATTCCGATGGAAAATATGTGATGGAGCCCACACACGGTCGGAATTTCCGTCAACAAGGTCCTATCACACATTTTCCGTTGAAAAATCTGAGCGTGTGTACGGGGCATTACAGTGTAAATTTGCTGTCCCCTCAAAATAACTCAACACACAGTCATTAATGTCTAAACCACTGGCAACAAAAGCGAGTACACCCCTAAGTGAGAATGTACAAATTGGGCCCAAAGGTTCAATATTTTGTGTGGCCACCATAATTTTCCAGCACTGCCTTAACCCTCTTGGGCATGGAGTTCACCAGAGCTTCACAGGTTGCCACTGGAGTTCTCTTTTACTCCTCCATGATGACATCATGGAGCTGGTGGATGTTAGAGACCTTGTACTAATCCACCTTCCATTTGAGGATGCCCCACTGATGCTCAATAGGGTTTAGGTCTGGAGACATGCTTGGCCAGTCCATCACCTTTCCCTCAGCTTCTTTAGCAAGGCAGTGGTTGTCTTGGAGGTGTGTTTGGGGTCGTTATCATGTTGGAATACTACCCTGCGGCCCAGTCTCTGAAGGGAGGGGATCATGCTCTGCTTCAGTATGTCACAGTACATGTTGGCATTGTTCCCTCAATGAACTGTAGCTCCCCAAGCACTCATGCAGCCCCAGACTATGACACTTCCACCATCATGCTTGACTGTAGGCAAGACACACTTGTACTCCTCACCTGCTTGCCGCCACTTACGCTTGGCACAATTTGAACCAAATAAGTTTATCTTGGTCTCATCAGACCACAGGACATGGTTCCAGTAATCCATGTCCTTAGTCTACTTGTCTTCAGCAAACAGCAGGATTTCTTGTGCATCATCTTTAAAAGAGGATTCCTTCTGGGATGACAGCCATGCAGGCCAATTTGATGCAGTGTGCTGCGTATGGTCTGAGCACTGACAGGCTGACCCCCCACCCCTTCAACCCCTGCAGCAATGATGGCAGCACTCATACATCTATTTCCCAAAGACAACCTCTGGATATGACGCGTAGCATGTGCACTCAACTTCTTTGGTCGACCATGGCGAGGCCTGTTCTGAGTGGAACCTCTCCTGTTAAACTGCTGTATGGTCTTGGTCATCATGCTGCAGCTCAGTTTCAGGGTCTTGGCAATTTTCTTATAGCCTAGGCCATCTTTATGTAGAGCAACAATTCTTTTTTTCAGATCCTCAAAGAGTTCTTGGCCATGAGGTGCCATGTTGAACTTCCAGTGACCAGTATGAGAGAGTAAGAGAGATGACACCAAATTTAACACACCTGCTCTCCATTCACACCTGAGACATTGTAACACTAACGAGTCACATGACACCAGGGAGAGAAAATGGCTAATTGGGCCCAATTTGGACATTTTCACTTGGGGGTGTACTCACTTTTTTTGCCAGTAGTTTAGACATTAATGGCTGTGTGTTGAGCTATTTTCGAGGGGACAGCAAATTTACACTGTTATACAAGCTGTACAGATACTGTATATATATATATATATATATATATATATATATATATATATATATATATATAAATATATATATATAATGTTTGGGAGTTCTAAGTAATTTTCAAGCAACAAAAAACCTGAATTTTACTTACCTATGTGTTTTTTAGTGTGTTTTGCAGTTTCCAGAAATGCACTACATTCCATTTAAAATGGTACAAGTTCACATCTATGCGTTTTGCGGCCAGTGCGTTTTTGGAAAGGGTCTTTTTTTCGCGATTTGCGTGTAATAGATTTTAATGGACCATTACACCAGAAGCACAAGTGTTGTGTTTGTGATGTGATTTTTAATGTGTTTTGCGGTTTTTATTTTAACGCTGTATATAGCTGGTTGCTAAGCAGGGGGCCGGGAAGCCTTCCCGCTGCGTCCTTAACAACTGATGAGTCATCAGATGTTTTTGACTAGTCCTGTTAAAAGTATCTCAGAGCCGTCTCTCCTGCTGTTGTCTTCTCCCCGAGGTGTCTTCTTGTGCTATCTTCTCCCGCTGCTGTCTTCTTCCTTACCGCCGGTTACGCACTAATTTTTTTTTTTAAAAAGGTGCTCTTCTTCTGTGGCTGTCTTCCTTCTTTGTGTTGTTGCCTGCTGTCTGGCATCTCTTATATAGCCATGGGGCATGGCCATCCGATGACATCACTCGGAGAGGTAATTCCCTCCCTTTCCTGACCTGCCAGTCTGCATTCTCGGATAAGGATTTGGTGTGGATTATGGGGGGAATTTTTTTCATTTTAGCGTGGGGGGTACCCTCCAAATCCATACTAGACCCAAAAGGCCTGGTATGGACCTGGGGAGGGGGGACCCCATGACATTTTTTTTTCTGCGTTTTTTTTTTTATTTATGTACATTCAGTTGTCAGCGGGGAACACCCCTCATCGGTTGTTAAGGACGTGGTGGCTGACTTCCCAGCTCGCTGCTTAGCAACCAGCTATATACAGTGTGTTTAAAGAGAAAAAAAAAAACATTAAATGCAAAAACGCATGAAAACTGCATGGAAAAATGCATTAAAAAAACGAGGGGTTTAAAAACGCAAAATGCACTGCAAAATGTGCCTGAAAAACGCATTTAGCACAGCCGCATAGAAGCTAGACTTAGTGGTTACATTTTTTTTTTCTAGCAAATACTCATCCATGTGGTCTTTTATTAAACTCTCCAGTATCTTCCCAAATATAGAAGTTAAACTAACAGATCTATAGTTACTTGGTAAAGACTATGATCCTTTCTTAAATATAGTCACCACATCCAATGGTACTATGCCAATCATTAAAGAGTCTATAAAAAATAGAAACAATGGCTTTGAAATGACAGAACTCAATTCTTTTAGGATCCGTGGGTGGATGCCATCTGGTCCAGGAGCCTTACTCACCTATATTCTGTATAAATATTTCTGGATCATATCAATTTTAAGCCATGGTGGATCATTTGGGGCTGTGTCACTACCACCCCCATTATGGACATGAGCTCCCCCATGCTGCTTTGTATACACAGAGCTGAAGAAAGTATTTTTATTAATATAAATTAGCTTTCTCTTTGTCCGCAGTCACACCATACCACATACCACACTACACACTCCATATTATTTTGTAAACATGCTCAGATCTTACCTTTTTACTATGAATATATCTAAAGATTTGCTTTGGGCTTGTCCTACTCTCTTTTGGAATCTATTATTCATTTTGAATTTTTACGCCTTGATTTCCGTTTTACATATTATGTTATAGTCTTTGTAACGTTTAAATGATAAGTGATCCTTCATTTTTATACTTTTTAAAAGCTCCTTTTTTATTATTTATAGCATTTTTAACTTTGGCTATGAGCCACGTAGCTTTTATTTTATGGAAAATTGGTTTTATTCAAAATGTGCTCTCCTAAAGTTAGTGATATTAAAGTCTTTTTTTTTTGTTTAACCACTTGCCATCAGGTCACGCCGATATACGTCGGCAAAGTGACACGTTCCTGCGAAACAAAGTATTGGTACATTGTCCTCTTTAAGAGCCGCTGGAGGCGCGCACGTACGCTGCACCGTGGGGGACCCGATGCGCGTGGCCAGTGGGCGCGATCGCCGCTGGCCACCCGCGATTGCGGGCATGTGAGCCAGAACGGGGGATTTGTGTGTGTAAACACACAAATCCCTGTTCTGTCAGGGGAGAGGAGACATATTGTTTGTTCCTAGCAAGTAGGAACAGCGATATGTCTCCTCTCCCAGTCAGTCCCATGCCCCCACAGTAAGAAACACTAACTAGGGAACATATTTAACCCCTTGATCGCCCCCTAGTGTTAACCCCTTCCCTACCAGTGACATTTACACAGTAATCAGTGTATTTTTATAGCACTGATCGCTGTATAAATGTCAGTGGTCCCGAAAATGTGTCAAAAGTGTCTGATCTGTCTGCCGCAATGTTTGTAGCCACTATAACTTTTGCGCAAACAAATTAATATACGTTTATTGCGATTTTTTTTTTTTTTTTTTTTACCAAAAATATGTAGAAGAATATATATTGCCCTAAACTGATGAATAAATTAGTTTTCTAAAAAGATTTTGGGAATATTTATTATAGCAAAAAGTAAAAAATATATATTTTTTTCCAAAATTGTCACTTTTTTTTATTCATAGCGCAAAATATAAAAACTGCAGAGGTGATCAAATACCACCAAAAGAAAGCTCTATTTGTGGGAAAAAAAGGACATCATTGCACGACCGCGCAATTGTCAGTTAAAGCGACGCAGTGCTGTATCGCAAACAATGGCCTGGTCATTAAGCAGGAAAATCTTCCGGTCTGTAAGTGGTTAAAAAAACATGTTATATTTACCTCCTCTGTGTATTGGTTTTGCACCAAGCAACGTAGATCCTCTTTTTCTCGGGTCCCTTGCCGGCGATCCAGGCCCCTCTCTCTTGTTGAGTGCCCCCACAGCAGTTTGCTATGGGGGCACTCGAGCCGAGCCACTGCTGTGTGTGTCCATTCAGACACAGAGCCGCAGCTCGGCCTTGCCCCCCCTCTCTCCTTATTGGCTTACTGACTATGATTGACAGCAGCGGGAGCCAAAGGCAGCTGAGGGCCTCGTGCACATCGCTGGATTGAGATGGGGCTCAGGTAAGTATTAGGGGGCCTGAGGGGGGCTGCTGCACACAGAAGGTTTTTTATCTTAATGCATAGAATGCATTAGGATAAAAAAAAACTTCTGCCTTTACTTTAAGTGTTTTTATCTTTCCAGTATGTGCTTGTTGTTTACAGCTAACATTAAATTAAATTGTATTATGGTCACTGTAGGCAGGACTGCACAACAGTCACTGCTACCCAGATGTTCTTTTATATCAGGCGTCACTAAATGGTGCACCTCAGTCCGAACATGGACCGAGTGACAGTCCTGTCTGGACCATGGCTGCAACACTTAGCCGCACGAGTGGCCTCCTCTCCTGCCGCTGCTACTGTTGTTAAACTCTCAGCATGGCAGAGGGTGGGAGACATGGCAGGCTGGATTCCGCTTCTGTGTGTACTTGCCTGCCTGTCAGCAGGGATAACAGAGGGAGATATGGCTGGTCTACATGTGGAGCGGGAGCTGGACTTGGCAACACTCTGGGCTATGGCCACATGCAAACTGGAGTGGCCAATTAGCTGCATCCAGTTTGTGTGCAGCCAGTAGGAGGCCCTTTTCACATGTAACCACTTATATGAGCAAATTAACAAGCTAACAAGCAGGTGATGGTTTGCTAGGACACAAGGTGGTCATAGCAACCAATCACTCGATTGTTAACAAAAAGAGTTGGGGAGCTCCCGCCCTCAGTGCAGACCTTCTGTGCTTCCCTCTCTCTAGCCTGCTGTGACTTTAACAGCAACGGCGGTGGCAGCAGGCAGGCAGGCAAATACACACAGGAGAGGAATTCAACCTGCCACGCCTCCTGTCCTCTCCCCTGTTGTGTTAAGGTAGGACTATCAGGGCTGTGTTTTGGCCTAGGCCGACAAGGACTAGGCCTAGGGCGGCACTTTGCGGGAGGGTGGCAAAAAGGGCTGCCCCCCCGCATGAGAGAAAGCCCCCCCACCTGTCTTGCCGATTCCCGGCTCCCGCTGCTGCCTTCCGCACACATGTAGCCCACGGCGGCCGGCTTTCTGTAGCAGCGCCACTGTGTATGGGCATGCTTGGCAGAGGGTGGGGACGTGTATCTCACGCCCCCCCACTCTCTGACAAGCACGCCCATACACCGCGGCGCCGCTACAGAAAGCCGGCCGCCTTGGGCTGCATGTGTGCGGAAGGCGGCAGCGGGAGCCGGGAATCGGCAAGACGGGTGGGGGGGCTTTCTCTCATGCGGGGGGGCAGCCCTTTTTGCCACCCTCCCGCAAAGTGCCGCCCTAGGCCTAGACCTTGTCGGCCTAGGCCAAAACACAGCCCTGATAGTCCTACCTGACTACCATAAGCAGCAGGTGACAGGTGGAGCCTTAAGCTCCACCTACCCTCCCCTGCACTGCTTTCCTGCAGTGAATCTTCTCCTTGGCCCGGGATCTGGCTGTGACGCCAGGAGGAGGAGAGAGAGGAGCACGAGGGAAACCCCCAGGACAGCAGGTACAATGATTGAATAAATTATATCAGTGTTATGGGCACTGGCAGTGTTAGCATTTGATGGGCACAGTGTTAGCATTTTATGGGCACAGTGGCTACGTTTGATGGCACAGTGGCAGCAATTGATGGGCACAGTGGCTGCGTTTGAGGGCACAGTGGCTGCAATCGATGGGCACAGTGGCTGCGTTTGATGGCACAATGGCTGCGTTTGATGGCACAGTGGATGCGTTTGATGGGGCACAGTGGCTGCGTTTGATGGGGCACAGTGGCTGCATTTGATGGGCACAGTGGCTGCGTTTGATGGCACAGTGGCTGCGTTTGATGGGCACAGTGGCTGCGTTTGATGGGCACAGTGGCTGCGTTTGATGGGGCACAGTGGCTGGGTTTGATGGGGCACAGTGGCTGCATTTGATGGGCACAGTGGCTGCAATTGATGGGCACAGTGGCTGCGTTTGATGGCACAGTGGCTGCGTTTGATAGCACAGTGGCAGCAAATGATGGGTACAGTGGCTGCGTTTGAGGGCACAGTGGCTGCGATTGATGGGCACAGTGACTGCGTTTGATGGGCACAGTGGCTGTTTTTGATGGGCACAGTGGCTGCGTTTGATGGGGCACAGTGGCTGCATTTGATGGCACAGTGGCTGAGTTTGATGGGGCACAGTGAGGCTGCAATTGATGGGCACAGTGGCTGCGTTTGATGGGGCATAGTGGCTGCATTTGATGGCACAGTGGCTGCATTTGATGGCACAGTGGCTGCGTTTGATGGGGCACAGTGGCTGCATTTGATGGCACAGTGGCTGAGTTTGATGGGGCATAGTGGCTGCATTTGATGGCACAGTGGCTGCATTTGATGGCACAGTGGCTGCGTTTGATGGGGCACAGTGGCTGCATTTGATGGCACAGTGGCTGCATTAGATGGCACAGTGGCTGCGTTTAATGGGGCACATCAAACTCCCCCCCCCCCGTGATAGCATTAAAACTCAGCAGCTACAAATACTGTAGCTGCTTACGTTTAATATTAGGACACTTACCTGTCCAGGGATCCAGCGATGTCGACACCTCAGCCAATTTTTAGATTGGCTCTCGGGATTTGCCACCATCATTCATGGTAAGGGAAACTGACTGGTTCCCTACTGCACATGTGCGAAGTGCGTTGCACTTTCTGAATGGCCCAGTGGGGGAAGGAGGAAGGGGGCAAACTTCAGAGGGGACAGCGCAGTCTCCCGGAAGTGGGGAAGGGTACCTGTCAAAAACAGGTACCCGTTGCCCCCTGAAAGGTGCCAAATAAGCCTAAAGAGGAAGGGGTGTGGTTTACAGATGATAGGGTGGTTCTTAAACAGGAAGGGGTGTGGCCTCGGCAGGATGGGGTGGGTCGTATTTAAATTAGGGGGGTGCATGCGTTTAGTCAGGCCTAGGGCAGCACAAAACCTAAATACACCACTGAGGACTATGAAAGGGGAAGAGCTGTAACTATTGTAAGGGGGACTGTGTTTGTGGGGGTTTTGATGTGGGGGGGGTCTGAGATGTGAGAGGGGAAACTGTGATATGGGGGCGGGGTAATGTGAGGAGGGGGGTTGTGATTGCAAGAGGGACTGTGATGTAACAGAGGGGGCTGTGATATAAGGGGGGGCTGTGATGCGAGGAAGGGGGAGCAGTGATGAAAGGGAAGGTTGTGATGTGAGGAGGGGGGAGAGTTGTGATGTAAGGGGGAAGTCTGTTATTGCAAAGGGAGCTGTGATGTGAGGAAGGGGGAGAGCCGTAATGTGAGGGGGGGGTCTGTTATTACAAGGGGGGCTGTGATGTGAAAGAGGGAACTGAGGACATGGATGTAAAGGAGGCTGTGATGTAAATGGAGGTGTGGGGTACAGGGCTGTGATGTGAAGTACCCGAATCATAGAACAAAAATTAGATTTGGACCTCTGCAGTAAGAAAATGTTACTGACTGGACCTCTGTGGATTTTAACCGGAGCCGGAGGGACCCCCGAAGCCGGCAGAAGACCCCCCCGGAGCTGTCTAATAAATTACTTTAAAAACCTGTGTAGTGTGTTTTGTTATTGACACTTTTTCCCTAGGTGTAAGGGTAGGGGTACCATGTACCCCATACTCATTCACATAGGGTGGGGGGCCAGGACTCGGGGGCTCTCTTATTAAAGGGGGCTCCCGGATTCCGATAAGCCCCCCGCCCGCAGACCCCGACAACCAACAGCTAGGGTTGTCAGGAAGAGGCCCTTGTCCTCATCAACATGGGGACAAGGTGCTTTGTGGTGGGGGGGGCCCCGCAGGGTGGCCCTTCCCCCAAAGCACCCCCCATGTTGAGGGCATGCGGTCTGGTACGGTTCAGGAGGGGGGGGGGGGGCGCTCGCTCGTCCCTACCCACTTTCCTGACCGGCCAGGCTGCGTGCTCGGATCGGGGTCTGGTATGGATTTTGGGGGGACCCCCACGCCGTTTTTTCGGCGTAGGGGGTTCCCCTTACAAATCCATACCAGACCTAAGGGCCTGGGATGCCCTCAACGGGGCTCACAAGGTTTCAATCTTGCCGATAAAAGCGGCGAGATTGACTTCCTTTTCTGGTCCCGTCGTACCCGAGTCACATTCAAAATGAACGGACTTGTCTGTGTGTGGGAAAGTCCGTTCATTCTGAAAGTCCGGCGGAAGTCCATCGGGAAGACCGGATTCCGGAAAGTCCGGTCGTGTGTAGGCAAGTCCGTCCGTTCAGAAAGTCCGACGGAAGTCCGCCGGAAGTCTGGCGGCAAGTATGTCGGACCTAGCTTCCCAGAAAGTCCGGTGGTGTATACCACCGGACTTTACATGTCCCAGGATCCAGAGGTGTCCTCACTCGAACCGCCCCTATGCCAGTCTTCGGGTTCAGGCGCTGGCATCCTAACTGTGGGCAGCTGACTGTGACTCCTTGTGGCTTCACAGCCAACCATACTGTGCCACATAAATGGTCCCGCGGTCTCCTGGGACCTGTGACGTGTCCCAAAAGGCTGCGGGGGAAAAAAGAGGGGGCACAATTTCCACTCGGATCACCATGGCGATCTGACTGGGAGGGGGAGCAGGTACCCCCCCCCCCAAAAAAAGACATTCCAAATATTGGGAAGGAGGAGGAAAAGCTAGGCAAAGTTCTGCTTTGAAATCCCCCATCATTATCACTGTCCCAGCCCTTTGCAGCCCTTTCTATCTGCGCAAGGAACTGAGTTTCCACCTCTGCATTAACAATAGGTGGCCTATAACAAACTCCAATGATTAACTTTGAAGTACGTACAACCATATGCAGTTCCACCCATAATGCTTCAGCCTCATCACACTCTCCATCAACTAGGTCTATTTTCATACTCCTTTGAGATCACTTCTCACATACTGTAGAGACAGACACCTTTCCATTTTTCCCTGTCTCTCTGAAAAAGAGCATAGCCAGGAATATTAATATAGTAAAATAATTACAGCGGTCGCAAAAGTGCATGGATCATTCCATTGAAAAAACTTCCAAAAAATAAAAATAAAAAAACATCAAAGGACATCACTTCCGGTTTCGGTGGAACGCATGCTGGATGTGGCGTTTCCTGGATTTTATTCCTGCATTGTTATATGCTTATTTTAATTCTATCCTGTAAGTACCAACCTTTATTTGTGCAATAAACACCAACCTACTGTGCTTCACTATTAGTTCCTACTTTTTATTTTTGGTGCATTTACTGACTCATGATTATTACGTTGGGGGAGATCTCCATTGGACCTTCTGTGAGTCGCCATTCCTGGCCAGCTTTACAGCTTGTAAAGACGAGACTGAAAAGCTAGGGGTCCATTTCATCTGGTGAGTTGGGACACAGGAGCACTACTGCACTTTATAAGGATTGGAGCACTTAAAGTGGAAGTAAAACCATCCATAAAACTGTTTTGTTTCACATTGGTTGTGCTCTCAACCAAACTGTCAAACCATCCAATGGCTGGTGTCATAACTGTGTCACTTGTGCAGAATCATGGCAGTTGTAGATTAAGCAGAGGCAAAGATGACATCTTCCTTGGCTGAAAATGATAGGGGGGTTTACTTACACTTTAAGCCCCTTTATTTGGGACGTTTTTCAATATTTCAACATGATTATTTGATTGATGGTTTCTTATTTATTTTTTTGAAGTTTTTTCAATGGACTGATCCATGCACTTTTGCGAGCGCTGTAATTATTTTATTGTACAGCACTTTGTGTACGGCAGCTGCAATTATTATTATATCTGTTATTCCAATTTTTTTCGCTTGTTTCACTTTCAGCGCGAGTATATTTAATTTTTCACAAGGAATATTAATAGCTCAAACATTTAACTACTTCGCTACCCGGCCATTGTCAAATGAGGTCCACAGATGGGATCTCCCATCCTAGGTGGACGTCATATGACGGCCTGGGCTTCCCGGCCACCTAGGGGGCGCGCGCGCTGCCATGTTGCTCGGGACCGGTGCGTGTGCCCAACGGCCGCGATGTCCGCCGGGCACCTGCGATTGCCTGTTAACCGGGCCGGACCGTGGATCTGTGTGTGTAAACACACAGATCCACGTCCTGTCAGTTGAGAGGAGACCGATCTGTGTTCCCAGTACAGCGGAACACTGATCGGTCTCCTCCCCTTGTACGTCCCCACCCCCTACAGTTAGAATCATTCCCTAGGAAACATAATTAACCCCTTGTGTCCCCCTAGTGGTTAACCCCTTCCCTGCCTGTCACATTTACACAGTAATCAATGCAATTTTATAGCATTGATCACTGTATAAATGTGAATGGTCCCAAAAATGTGTCAAAGGTGTCCGATGTGTCCGCCATAATGTCGCAGTCACGAAAAAAAATCGCGATCGCCGCTATTACTAGTAAAAAAAATAAATAAATAATTTTTTTTAAAAAATGCCATAAATCTATCCCGTATTTTGTAGACGCTATAACTTTTGCGCAAACCAATCAATATACGCTTATTGCGTTTTTTTTTACCAAAAATATGTAGAAGAATACGTATCGGCCGAAACTGAGGAAAAAATTAGTTTTTTTTTTTTTAAATTGGGATATTTATTATAGTAAAAAGTAAAAAATATTGTGTTTTTTTTCAAAATTGTCGCTCTTCTTTTGTTTATAGCGCAAAAAATAAAAACCGCAGAGGTGATCAAATACCACCAAAAGAAAGCTCTATTTGTGGGGAAAAAAGGACGTCAATTTTTTTTGGGTACAACGTCGCACCACCGCGCAATTGTCGTTTAAAGTGCGACAGCGCTGAAAACTAAAAATTGGCCTGGGAAGGAAGGGGGTGAAAATGCCCTGTATTGAACCGGTTAAACAATGAAGAATGAAGATTTGCTATAGAGAGGGGGAATGAGGAAGGTGTTCTGTAGTCCTCACAACCTTCCTGTTTTAGGGCGACAATGCTGCTCCTCCAAATTTACAATGCAGGGAATAAGTGTTGTTGACCACAGTTTGTTTTTCCTTTAGTTGCTTGAACCTGGAGATTTCTATTGAGATACATAAGATAGAATTCTACACATACAACATTCGTGTCTGGGCTGTTTCTACTTATATAATATGTCCATGGTCCATATCTGCTTGGTTTGCATACAAATCTGTATAAATGTATCACAACCTTGTAGGGACTGCTGATGAACTTGGATCCCCCACTCCTGCACAGCCAGACTCAACAAATTTTCACAAGCACCCCAGAGTCAGAGAACAGTCCATGGCTTTAATAACTTTATTAGGGATGGGAGATTATGGAATGCCCACTTGACTTCAGAAAAACTTTCAGCAAAAACTTCAGGGACATCTTCCTATATACAGTCTATATACAGTCGATATACAGTTTCTTTTACTTGTCTCCTGCACACACTTGCTTGCTTGCTCTAGCTGAAGCACTGCAGAATAATCTCACAGGCTCCCGGACAGATTTTAGCAATAACCCTTTACAGGCAGGAACTTGTAGCCTCTTGCTGTGCATCAAAAAATGTAGTGAAAATGCTTGTACTCCCAGCACAACCTCTTCAGGAACTGCCAACCCACCTGGCTGCAGCTGCCTATTTCACTAGCTCTCCAGGCTAACTCTCAAACCAGTCTTCCTGACTGACTCTTCACCAGCCCACCCAACTGACTCTTTACCAGCCCACCCAACTGACTCTCAGGAGATCGCTCAGGGAAGGATGAAGATTTAAGCACACCACTGTCTTCAGGGAGACCGGCTATATGTGGCAGTCTCCCCCCTTGTTAGTCCCCAACATATGTGGCAGTCTCCCTCCTTGTTAGTCCCCAACAGTGTTGTTACTCACTCTGTCCTCTCTCTTGCTCAAGTGCCTCCAGGAAAGTTTCCTCCTTTGTGTTTTAGAAGGATCCTTCCAGCACCCGAGCCCCGGCCCAAGGCAGGACCCCCCCTCCAGACTAGGTGGTACCCTGAGGGCCACCGATAGCCTCCTCAACCCTGTATCTCCATCTTCCACCCAACTACCCCTGCTGGCATGACTCATGTCTATTTATAAGGTAAGCTCTGCCCCCTGCCAGCCCACTACTGGGGATTGGCCGAGGCCTCAAAAATATTGAAGGCCTCCTAAACTCCACCCACTAATTCTAGAAGATTCTCCAACCTTCTAGACCAGGGGGAGGCGCCAGAGGACTGCCAGGATGAGTCATCCATCCCTGAACTGTACTGAACCCTGACCCAGATTTCATAGCTCAGGCTTAGCCCTGAGCTAAGCTATGTTTTACCTACTCTAATGCATAACACACCCTGCACTAACTTCTAGTGCACACTAGTGGGTGCTACATAGATGCAGTAGGCTTTTATCAATTTGAATCTGCCCCCTATTGTCGCTACAGTATAGTATGACACCTTGTTCCTACGTGGATTGCATATATGTTCACACTTATGTAGCGCTGGTAGATTTATGATTTACCAATTTAGTAAATTGCTCGTTAAGGAAAGTTAGATTTGCCTCTGTTCCAGCTTGGCTGACGTTGTGTGTGTTTCCATACTGAGCCGGTGGGTGTCGTTGTTACTATTGGCTAGTGTTGGAAAGGCAACGTGTCAAAGCGTATGGGTGCTCTTCTGTCCCGGAGACAACTCGGTGGAGGTGGTCCTCCGAGTTGGATTCTGGGAGAGGGTATTTATGGGACAGACGCCATGTTTTAGGGTCGTTTTACAGCCACCTGCTGGCCCTCCTGGCCGACAGGTATGTGTTAGAGTGCTACCTCGTGGTCCTCCGTTCCGGAGGCCTGCGCCACTGCGGCGCATGGGTGGGCCCAGAAGCTTTTCTGGGGCTTACCACAGCAGCCGAGGAATGGTCCTGAGCTGTCTATCCAGAGTGAAGAAGCTGGACAACCGGGGAGATCCCAGGGGAGGACCCATCATGGAAGGATCATGCAGAGTGCTGGTCTGGAGAGGGGCCTGGTGACTTGGTTGGAGGACGTATCCTAAAGTAACTTTACAGCATAGTGTTGCCGGTTTTGGCTTAAAGGTTCAAGCACTGTGACTGACATTCACCGCAAAACCAATACATCCTGTGGCAGAGGATCATACGGGTTCATCCCAAGCAAATCTGTGGCAGAGACTTTTGTTCGTGCTACGTACTGGCTGCTAGGCAAGTGAGAGAGGCCTATCCAGGCGAGCAAGGAGTGTGTCCCACGAGGGGAGCGCATTCTGCTGCAATATTCAACTCTAAAGGACATTTGTCAAGAATACTACAGAAAGGTATTTGAGCTTCCCTGCAGTTTCCCTTCTGCCTCTTTCCTGCTACTTCCTTCGTTAATTGTTCAATAAAGCATTGAAAACATACTCAAGTGTTGGTGCTTATATCGTCCGGAGCTAAACTCAACGGAACCCTAGACCCGGTGCCGGTGAAACAGAGGGAAGGAGAGTGAAGGTAACAAGCCCGCTTAAATCAGCAGCTCCACCGAGAGTTAGTGCTACACTTTATACTAGTGTGCATATGCATGTTTTCATTATTGTTTTGCAGCCCTTGGTTATATGTAATGCACTCACCTTACAGTGTATTATGGTTCTTTCTCTCAGGGGGTTCCTCCTTGTCTCAGGGGGCGGCTTTTTTGGTGGATCATGTGGTGTTTTTCCCCTTTGCTTAGGATGGTTGGTGGGAATAGTTATGAGAGGGTGGGATGGGAGGTCGATGGGGAATTGATGCTTGTTTTTATCTTTAAAGTGATTGTAAAGGCTTTATTTTTTTAAACAACAAACTTGAATTGCATAGATCGGCCCTAAACCCCCTCTTTTCCGGTCCCCCACTGGCGCTGCTGGCTCCTCCTCTCTGTCCAGTGCCCCAACAGGAAGCTGTGGGGCACTCACGCATGCATGCGTGCTCGCTCCCAAGCCCCGCGACTGCTTCCACTGACATTATTCCAACACAATAAGGACCCCAAACACACCTCCAAGACGACCACTGCCTTGCTAAAGAAGCTGAGGGTAAAGGTGATGGACTGGCCAAGCATGTCTCCAGACCTAAACCCTATTGAGCATCTGTGGGGCATCCTCAAACGGAAGGTGGAGGAGCGCAAGGTCTCTAACATCCACCAGCTCCGTGATGTCATCATAGAGGAGTAGAAGAGGACTCCAGTGGCAACCTGTGAAGCTCTGGTGAACTCCATGTCCAAGAAGGTTAAGGCAGTGCTGGAAAATAATGGTGGCCACACAAAATATTGACACATTGGGCCCAATTTGGTTATTTTCACTTAGGGGTGTACTCACTTTTGTTGCCAGTGGTTTAGACATTAATGGCTGTGTGTTGAGTTATTTTGAGGGGACAGCAAATTTACACTGTTATACAAGCTGTACACTCTACTTTACATTGTAGCAAGGTGTCATTTCTTCAGTGTTGTCAAAGATACAATAAAATATTTACAAAAATGTGAGGGGTACAATCACTTTTGTGAAATACTGTGTGTATATATATATATATATTATATTAACAAAATGATAAATAAAATATTCAGTATATACTATATATATATATATATATATATATATATATATGTACATATATACACAGTATATACTGAATATTATTTTTATCATTTTGTTAATAAAATATTTGGTAGCCATAAGCTGGTGTTGTTTTTCCACAGCTCTTTCTTTATATAGTATATTGATTTTTGTGGTAACACCTACCAAGACATTATGATTTGGGCACTGTAATCATTATATGTGTACTCCCACCAATCAGCTGCTTTCTTTTGATTTTTGAGTGAGTGTTGTCACCCTACAACAGAAAGTGTGTTGCTGGCAGGATCACCAGCTGAATATAAAATCAAAAAGCCTTAAAAAAAAAGAAAACAAAGTAAGTTGCAATTTATTCGATTTTTGTTTTTTGGTTTAGGTACATTTGAACCCCTTACTGGTTTACCTCTGGAAATGGAAGGCTTGCACTTACTGAATAAACGGATCAGTTCCTTATATTTTTTAAGACATCCTTATTAACATTGAGGTCGCCTAGTGAGGGGTGGGGAGTCTGGAGTCCACATTCCTAAAGGCTCCCTAAAAGTGGCAGTTGGCCCCATTTTATTGCGCTAATAAGTGATTCTAAAAATAAACATTAACATAAACATTATGTTTTCACAAAAGATTGGTGTTTTTCTGAAATTGCAATATTCCATAGTCAAATTACACACAGATAATACTTTTTCTTCAATTGTGGTATGTATGTAAAGCGTTACAATAGGCATCCTATTTCACTACCAAAAGACATTTTCTCCTAACTTGTGTGACTTGGGTTTGAATGTGATCTGCTACCCAGGTTGAAGGACAATGGATCAGTTAGGAACAATATGTGCCTGATAAAACAAATTACCTTTCTGTCCATCTTCTGTATAGCCTGTGATCAGCTAGAGGACAGAAGACCAGCAATTTTTAGTTTGCAGGTAGTGTTGAGAATTTCCCATATAATTAAGTCCTTTTGCGAACGCACGGGGATCAAAGCATACTTGCCATTGCTGTCCTTATTCGTCATCAAGAAGGCAGCACTGCATAGAAAGGACTGTGCAATATCATGGATAGTGCTGCTCTAGTCACATCCAGAACAACAGCACCTTCGCAGCCCAGTGACTGGTAGTAGTAGTACTAATACCATCATATTCTTGCCATCTGGATTACTGTATTGGGCAGCCGAACATCTATGCCTAGTACATCTAAAGCTTATGACCTGGTGCTCTTGACTAGTATAGGAAATCTAATATTAGTGCCACAAAATATCGTCAGCTGTATTCAGGGGCAGAACTGCAGGCTGCGCTGGTTGAGAGGGGGGGGGGTGCTTTGTTCCAATCTATATTTAAAGGAAAGCAATCAGCATGAAATGTTTTCTAAAGGTTACTTTCTATAGCCGGCGGTGAAGTGTTTTATTGTTATGGACTAAAAATCTCATGTTTTCAGCGTGAATAGAGTCCGCACAAAAATATAGGAGCTGTAATTTGAGTTTTTTTTTCTTCCAGAACTGGTGAAAGTCTGCCCTGCTCATTATCATCCAGGAAGTTTGATTTCTGGCCTTTTAATGTGTATTTCTATCCAGGCTGTATTGCTCTAGTTAGAGAAATACCACAGTATGAATGAAGCATGTACCTACATGAACATAGGTGTAGCCCAGGGGTCAGTTATACTGCTTTCACACTTGTATAGTAAAAGGTGCTAAAGATACTATTATTAACTTTTGTAAGGAAGCCTAGTAACATTTATGGATGTATACACTCATATTCTTTTAACTTAAAGAAGAAAATGAATCATTGCAGATTCTACTTAAAGTGGTTGTAAACCCTCTACTACAACTTTTGCTCTTCGTAATCTATATAGCACAGGCAGCTGATTGCTGCCTGTGAAAGTTCACTCACTGTTTTTGTTGGGATAGAAATCGTCCTTCAATGTGCAGTGACGTCAGCCGCGCTTGCGCATTGCGTATATCGTTTAACGGCACACAATGTGTGCCGTTTCTGTCTCCTCTGCATGCCGGGTCATTATCTTACACTGAGAACGGCACAGAGGGAAGCCTCGCGATGCTGCACCATGTCTTAGCCCTGTTGTCATAGTAACGAGTAATTGAGCTAGAGGCTTGGTTTTCATGCTATGGCGCATGCACGAGATTTGTACAGGGAAACAAAGTAAGGGCGGAAATGACGTCCAGAAACGATTTAACATACTGGAGTATGAATGGCGTGGTCAATACCTGGAAGACATTAAATAATAAAAATGTGAAATAAGGTATTTGCAAACCTCGTTTTTGAGAAATTTAAATGTGTGTGGCTTAGCAATCTTTTACAGCATTTATATATTTTTAAAAAAAGTTACAGGGATTACTTCCTCTTTAAAGTGTCCAGCCAACATTGTTACATTTTAGATGTGGTAGGGAATAATTACATCTGTCAGATTTTTACTACTATCAGGAAGAGAGAGAGAATCTTCAATAGGGACTCGCACCCAAATAAAAATCTACTAGAGCCCCAAATAGGAGTAAAAACCCAATAGGGCTTCTAATCCTTTCCCACAGTATCCAAAACTAAGAAGAAAGGTTTTGGATGAAGATAGACTTTTGGGAAGAAATGAATAGTGCTTAATCATCACAAGTAAGCGTTGTTTAGCATGAAACTTGTAAGAAGTCTCTTTTTTTCCTTTGTACCCGCTTTATGGATTCTTACTAAAAAAGAAGCTAACCTTTTAGCTGGAGTGTGGTTATCCAATATAATGGGACCCTAACAGCCATAGATGAATTTTGGCTATGAAAAATCAGCAACACACAGAAACAGAAGCTGATGGAGGACAGCACCCAGGCCTAGAAATGAACAGAAGGGGCATAAAGGTAAGTCACACAAAGTCTATATGGCCAACAAGTTGTGGACCATAACACCTATATGAGCTTGCTGGACATTCCATTCCAAAAATTCCAAAACCATGGGCATAAATATAAAATTTGCCCCCTCTTTGTCCTTATTGACCGAGAAGACCTGGTTCTCAACCAGCATTCCAATTCATCCCAAAGGGTCAGGGTTGAGTTCAGGGATCTGTGCAGGCAACTCAACTTCTTCACACCAAACTGGCCAACGTCTTCATGGAACAGGCGTTGTGTACAGGAGCACAGTCATTCTGCAGCAGAAAAGGGCCTTCTCCAAACTATTTCTACAAGGGTGAAAGCACACAATTGTCTAAATGTCTTGGTTTACTGTAGCATTAACAGTTACCCTTTACTGGAAACACAGAACTTATTCATTTAGAAGGGTTCCATTGCAGTGCATTAATGCAAACATGGTAACACAAATTATGGTTCATGCTAATATGCATTGCGCTAAGGCAACCCATTCATAATGGATGAAAAAACATGCTGGACTCTTTTTACACAGTGCATCACAATGTACGGTATACGCATTGTGGTGAGCTGTGGTGCACTGGTCCTTACTGTACAATGTCTTGGGGTGTCATTTACAGTAAATTGCACCATACATGGAGCAGGTGCATTGCCATGCGTTGTGGTAATGCTCATTAACACTTGCACTTTAGCATGCTTTACCACAGTGCACAAGTGTGAATGAGATCAAGGTTTTGTGATATGACAAAGATTTGTGTTAAGATATTTGTGTTGAGAACCATTTATGATAGTTAAAGTTTTGTTAACGATTTGAGCTCTGAATGGTTTTACCCTGTTCATGACCAGGGCATTTTTTGCTATTCACCACTGCGCTACTTTAACTGTCAATTGTGTAGTCATGCCACACTGTTTGCAAATTACATTTCTATAATTTGTTTTTCAAAAAGAGCTTTCTTTTGGTGGTATTTGATCACTACTGTTTTTTTTTTATTATTATATGAACGAAAAAAAGCCCACAAATTAAAAAAAACAAAACAATATTTTCTACTTTCTGTTATAAAACATATCCAATAATATCAAATTTCGTCATAAGTTTAGGCCAAAATGTATTCTGCTACATGTGTATATTAATTTGATTGTGTGAAAGTTCTAGTGTCTACAAACTATGGTATTTATATTTGAAAATTGATCAATCTTGGTGTACTAATGTACTGATCTAATTTCTTGAGGCCCCAAAATGCCAGGGCAGTACAAATACCCACCAAATGACCCTTTTTGGAAATTATTTGTCATAATTTTTGGGAAAATTAAGAAATTAAATGTATTTTTTCACAATTTTTTTTTTTACATGCTATCACCAGCGCAGTACAGCATCGTATGACTGGTATGGGATACTACTGGTGACAGTATGTAAAAAAAAATAATTCTATTTTTTTTTAACATTTATTTTTGTTTTTTAGCATTTATTTTAGTTTTTTTTAACATTTCTTACCTTTTTTTATTTTATTTTTTTACAACTTTTTTGTTTTTTACATCCTGTCATCAGAGTAGCTCAGTGTCACTGTACTACTATGTGGGGAGGGGGGTGGATCAGGGATTTTTTTTTACACTGTTATTGTGTATACAATGCTGATTGGCTACAGCTAATTACAAGGTACAGGTTGCCAGAAACCATGTGACTGCTTTGGGCAAATCACACATCACAACAGTAAGCAAGCTGTTCGTGAATGGAAAGTCTTTGATAACGCCCTGTGGAAGGGGCGAAACGCATCAACGTAGATTCCTGTTCACCAGTGGCGTCACGTCCGGCGAGGGGTGGAACGCATGCTAGGTTGTGAGAGAGCCTAGCTAGTTCCTGAAGTGAGCTGACTGCTCTAAAGGGATTGCCTAGCATTTGTGATAATGCAATTTTAACTCTGGAACATTGTAAGTGTGTTTTCATTTTTTTTAATTTAAATAAACAAGGCGTACTATACCATGTGGATTATCTCACCTCTATGCATGAGTCGCAAGCATATGTGAAGACTTAGAGGAAGTGTCATCTCCCTGCTCACCATCATAAGCCTGATTGACCCACATGCAGTATTGCTAAGGTGTCCATACCATCTGGTGAGTGAATACTCAAAAAGGGTGTGCGGAGCACAGATCACTGTGTTGGAGCACTACTGCACTTTAATTATCTGTTTGCACAGGCGCACTTTTGGAAGAAATTTTGGGACTAAGATTTATATCACTTTATGGAATTTCACTAGCCACATGTTTATTGGTTGATATTGGACTTTGAAAAGGGTTCATGTCATTAAATGAAAAAGATTGGTTAATATTTTGCTATTTGCATATTTGAATTTTCACTTCATTATGTCACTGCTTGTGCTGTGGTTTATAGTGTAATATTTTGACTTTATTAATGAACAGCAGCAACAGGCACTAATATCTAGTGTGTGTGAATTGTATTTAGAGGTTGTTTACATTGTTATCATGTGATCGCTATAACCAATCATAGTGATCACATGATACCCGCTCATGAGTAAAAGTAATGCGCTGTATCCGGTGGACACAGCAGTCACAGGACGAGTGCACTGTGCACCCGAGTGGGTGCGCTCTAACCCTGAAAGAGTCACAGTCACATATATATGTGACTTAGCCTGCCCGTGCCGCACCGCCGCAGTAAATGTACTAGGGCGGGCCAGTGGTTAAAAATATACTAATAATATATATAAAAGTGAGTACGTCCCATAGAAAAATTTTCAACATATTTTAACAAGCAAATATTAGGTATTTATTTAAAGCGGAACTTTACCCAAAAGGGGAAGTTCTGCTTTTCCACCTCCTCCACCCCCTTAAACTTTTGGCCACTTTTTTTTGGGCGGGGGGGTACCTAGATTTGACAGTTTGCCACCCCCCATACCTTTTGCCCACAGTCTGTGACATGTCACAGGTGCCAAGAGGCTGCGGGACCATTCACAAAGCGTGGGAAACTGGCGTGTGAGGCTGCAAGAAGTCACAGCCGGATTCCTACAATATACACGGTGTCGCTGGGGACCCAAAGACAGGCAAAGAACTGGCACAGGTGAGGATGGCGCTGGATCCTTGGTGGACAGGTGAGTATCCTCTTATTAAAAGTCAGCAGCTACAGTATTTACAGTATTTTTTTTCATACAGAGTGAAGTGCTTTAACCACATCCCACCCAACCTATAGCAAAATGACGGGCAGGCGGTGGCTTTTTCCGTTTTGACAGGACGTCATATGACATCCTCCAGAACATGCCGCTCATGCGCGCCCCCAGGGGCACACAGTGTGGCGATCAGTGGTGTGTCGCTCATACACGCCGCATCTCCGATCACGGTAAACAGCCTATGGCGTAGACTCTTTACCATGTGATCAGCTGTGTCCAAATCACAGCTGATTACAGTGTAACTAGGAAATGTTTTCCTGACAGGGGGATCTGCACTGATAATCAGTGCAATGATTATCAGTGCAGCCCCATCAGTGCCCATCAGTGCTGCCTTTCAGTGCCCATCAGTGATGGCTGTCAGTGCCTCCTCATCAGTTCTGCCTATCAGTGCCGCCCATCAGTGTCACCTATCAGTGGCGCCTATCAGTGTCCATCATTGCCGCCTATCAGTGCACATAAAGGCTGCCCATCAGTGATGCATATTAGTGCCCCCTCATCAGTGCCCATCAGTGCCACCTCATCAGTGCAGCTTTATCAGTGCCCATCAGTGAAGGAGAAAAAATATTCAGTCTTTTTTCATTTGTTTAGCAAAAAATAAAAAATTCAGTGCTGATTAAATACCACCAAAAGAAAGCTCTATCTATCTAAAAAAAATGATAACATTTTGTTTGGATACAGAATTACATGACCGTGCAATTGTCATTCAAAGTGTGACAGTGCTGAAAGCTGAAAATTGGCCTGGGCCGGAAGGGGATGAAAATCCCCACTATTGAAGTGGACATTGCCCATATTTGGGTAATGACATCAGCTGTATCCCATCCCTTTTGTTTACATATAACTTTCGGCTGGGGAATCTCCCAGCCAACATCTAAATGAGGCAGGAGATGCAGCTCTGTGCTGGAAGCGGTCATATAGATGACAGTTCCCCAACACAGGCACGGCCCGCTCTGAATACTGCCATACCTTTGTACACCGGCTTAGAGTTGGTCTTAATTACCTCCAGTCTACCTGAGAACTGGCGGTAATTCTTTAAGAATTTGTCACCCCCGTATTGACAGTTTCTTAAAGTGGTGGTAGTAAGAGCTATCTGAATTTGTCACAGGTGTCAGTAATGTTACTGACACAGATGCAATTGCTTGCCTGAATTAGACGCAGGTAATTTTTAGGAGAACTATCCCCAGAAATCTAGATATATTGAATTCCCCTGATTTTGTTTGGAAAGCTTGCATTTTCAGTAAATTAATTTAGCCCATTAATTGTCTCATTTGATCTCCAAATTTTGCGCTTTTATCAATGCTAACCCAGTACATGGTGCTACTGATAAGTCACAGAAAGCAATTACTAGTTTATTACAGTTACCCTGATGAATGGAAATGAAGATCACTGGCAATTAGTCTTCAACAGCCTGATCACTTTTGTATACTTTGGCATTTGTATATCCTCATTCCAGACACCTATTACCAGTGCAGGTCAGTTTTATCTTTACATAGCATAATCAAATTTACCACTGATCCGGCTATCATGTCCTGTGAGTGTAAAATCCTCTGGTTTTATTACAAGTGGTTGGTTTAGTAGACTCTGCTCTTTTCTGATCTATATGTTAATTTATTAATCAGTGGAATTGCCCGTTAGGGACCTTCAAAGAAAAGATTTCATGGCTGGGATCCAACTTTAATGTGAATGATTAAATTATTCATTGTAAGATGCTAACACAAATGTTCCTATATTATTGTTTTAACTCTTTGATTGCATAAAAACCAGTTCTGATTAAATAACTTCAAAGGAAAAACTTGTGTAGGCTGTATAGAAACTGAATTCACGTCTTACAGAACTTCTAAGAGAGGATACTTATTAGTCAGGCAGCGAGGAAATCTAATGCTGTCCAGGAACTTTGTGGGTCTTGTTTAAAATATTTGCAAATCTGAGTGCAGGGTGCAGTGCCCAAAGTTACCAATTAAATCTAGCTAGTACTGCTTTGTATTCAATAAACTAAAGTTTGGATTGGCTGCTATTGGTTCTCATACTTTGGTAGAGATTAACTGGTCTGAATTCAACCACATTTGAGAAGAGGTGATTAGGAGATTAAGAGTGATATGGACATTATCATTGCCTTGCATAAACCAATGTAGTGCTTAGACAAGGTCATCCAGTGCCCAGGGAGAAGATGCCAAAACTTTGCCCCCCCCCCGTTTTACTATGCACGAGTCATGAGTGCTTGGTACTGAACTCTTCCATTACGTATACTTTTCTGCACACAGACTATGGAGATAGAGCTAGTATACAGTCTACCTTAAAGAAGCATTTAAATTGTACAGTATGTAAAATCAGCCCAGCATACAGAGTACAGTGGTCAGAGGTATGTAATGTGCATTAAATAAAACAAATATACTGGGGCGCTCCTCTAATAATAAAAACAATAAATGAATCACCTTAAACCAACAGTGTCTACAAATCAATATTTGACGCCTGTTACGGGGGGAAACGCGTTGGGTTGAGCCAATTCTGTGATGTCATTCTGCACGGGCATGCTAGTGCTGACCGCTGCTATGCCTAGTATTGTGTTTGCTATGCTTGTTTTAAGCTTCACAAATGTAAGTGTAATCTAAGCTTTTAATAAATACCTTTGAAAACATATTACACTACAAATTCTTCCTTTTCTCTGCACATGTTGGGAGTGAGTATCCGGCGACTTCCATTTACCTGACACTTTGGGATTACTACACAGATCGGGAGTGGAACAAATAGAGTCTCCCTCTTGCATCTGAACTGTATGGATATGCCTCAAGTGAGTGAGATCTCTATAATTTGAGATAATACATGTCTGGTAAGAGGCATGCAGTATATGTGGTGAAGGTTCCCATCTGAGAACCGCTTTCATGTCCTGTTTATGGCACTGTTAAGCACTGCATATTCACTATAGGATTAAATCCTTCGTTTGTATTTTCACATATGAAGTGTTACTCATGAACTCTTGCAAATTTAAAGGACTATATTTATGCACAAAATATTTTATTTTTATTTTTGGATCTACAATATTGGTCATTAGACACTGTTGATCTTAAGTTGATTCACTTTAAAGTGGTTGTAAACTCTCCCTCACAACTTTATCGCATTGTAATCCTCATAAAAAACACTCATGACCGCTGCTAATAACTGTCTCCTTACTTGTTTTCTTTTGCTGTAATCCGTCCCGTTTTGATTAATGATGTCACCAGCGCATGCGCTTCCATTTCCTTGATTCACGCCATGCTCTTTGTACAGTCCATCCATTGACATGGTGCCGTGAATGGGTTTTCCTCTCCCAGCAGGACAGCCATTTAAGCTGCAGTGTTTTCTACTTCCTGGTACTCTCCATGTGACCGTGTGATGTCACATGGGGGGGGGATAAACCTTAGCAATCATGATTCATTCTAGAGCAGCGATCAGCTGCGGCAGGACTGACAGGCATACATATGCAATCGTGCTTAGCTATTATGAGTAATTCAGCAAACTCGGCAATGAGTGGTTGTCGTGGGAACATTGGATTGAGAACTGGGCTTGGCTATTACACGATTGCGCATGCACAAGATTGCGGCGAAGGGAAACATGAAAGGGCAAACTCAGATAACAGTACTGAAGATGGCGCCGCCTTATCCAGGAAGAAACATTTTTTTAAAGTTAAAAAAAAGAAAGTAATAGGCGATTGTGGCTGAAATCCAAACAAAGGATTTAATCCTATTGTGAATATGCAGTGCTTAACAGTGTCATAAAGAGGACATGAAAGCGGTGCTCAGATGGGAACCTTCACCACATATACGGCACACCTTTTACCAGACACGTCATTGTGGTTGGATTAGGTTATGTAATGCTTGCTAACAAGTGATTAGAACAAAATAGATGAAAAGCACCATAGGAATTGCAGGGTTTACTTCCTCTTTACGTTGATCACATTTACAATATTGATTTGTAGATGCTGTTGATTTAAGTTGATTCATATATTGTTTTCATAATTGGAGGAACGCCCCAGTATATTTGTTTTATTTGCTGATGAGCCTTGTGTTCAGACTCACTGGGTTGTAGCCTTCTTAACTTCTAGAGTCACTAAATGTCTTAATTGATCACATTGACTTTTAGAGGGGTGGTGGGATAAGCGCAGGATATTTTTACTGTATACATGTAATGTGCAGCCCAGCTTAGAGAGTGCAGGGCTCGGGAATATGTAACATATAGAGCACTCAGGAGTTTGGTCCAGCAGCCATTAATATGTAACATACAATTGTAACATATCACACAGAGTATGGCGGTCAAAATCCTAAATGTTGCATTACATCATCTTGACCACTGATATCTAACCCAATAAAAACATTTCCCCAGCAGCCCCCCCCCCATAAAAACACTCTGTCTGAGGCATCTGCCCACCCTAACCCCTGTATAGGGATGGGGTCCTTTCCATAAAGAGCTATAAAATGCAGAATAGACTTCCACAGCATTACCCACTTCCATGTTCAATGCATTTATTACTGCTGGACATAGATATATGTTTATGCATACTTGGGCTACTTGTTGTTGGTCAGTGCAGCTGTCACTTAAGATTTAGTACACTTTAAAATAACTTAGCACCCCCCCCCACACTCATTTTCAAGATCAGTCTGGGAAAGTCAATATTTACTGCCCAGCCTGCATGTACAGTGCCTTTCAGAAGTATTCACCCCCCCTTGGCTTTTTACCTATTTTGTTACATTACAGCCTTCAGTTCAAAGTTTTTTTAATCTGAATTATATGTGATGGATCAGAACACAATAGTCTAAGCTGGTAAAGTAAAATTAGAAAAATATATACATAAAACTATTTTTCAGAAATAAAAAACTAATTGGCATGTGCGTATGTATTCACCCCCTTTGTTATGAAGCCCATAAAAAGCTCTGGTGCAACCAATTACCTTCAGAAGTCACATCATTAGTGAAATTATGTCCACCTGTGTGCAATCTAAGTGTCAAATGATCTGTCATTACATATACACACCTTTTTGAAAGGCTGCAACACCTAAGCAAGAGGCACCACTAACCAAACACTGCCATGAAGACCAAGGAAGTCTCCAAACAAGTAAGGCACAATGTTGTTGAGAAGTACAAGTCAGGGTTAGGTTATAAAAAAATATCCAAATCTTTGATGATCCCTAGGAGCACCATCAAATCTATCATAACCAAATGGAAAGAACATGGCACAACAGCAAACCTGCCAAGAGACGGCCGCACACCAAAACTCACAGACCGGGCAAGGAGGGCATTAATCAGAGAGGCAACACAGACACCTAAGGTAACCCTGGAGGAGCTGCAGAGTTCCACAGCAGAGACTGAAGTATCTGTACATAGGACAACAATAAGCCGTATGCTCCATAGAGTTGAGTTTGCAAAAAGGCATGTGGCAGACTCCCAAAATGTATGGAGGAAGGTGCTCTGGTCTGATGAGACTAAAATTGAACTTTTTGTCCATCAAAGAAAATGCTGTCTGGCGCAAACCCAACACATCACATCACCCAAAGAACACCATCCCCACAGTGAAACATGGTGGTGGCAGCATCATGCTGTGGGGATGTTTTTCAGCAGTCGGGACTGGGAAACTGGTCAGAGTTGAGGGAAAGATGGGTGGTGCTAAATACAGGGATATTCTTGAGCAAAACCTGTACCACTCTGTGTGTGATTTTAGGCTAGGATGGAGGTTCACCTTCCAGCAGGACAATGACCCCAAACAAACTGCTAAAGCAACACTTGAGTGGTTTAAAGGGAAACATATAAATGTGTTGGAATGGCCTAGTCAAAGCCCAGACCTCAATCCAATAGAATATCTGTTGTCAGACTTAAAGATTGCTGTTCACAAGCGAAAACCATCCAACTTGAAGGAGCTGGAGCAGTTTTGAAAGGAGGAATGGGCAAAAATCCCAGTGGTAAGATGTGGCAAGCTCATAGAGACTTATCCAAAGCGACTTGGAGCTGTGATAGCCGCAAAAGGTGGCTCTACAAAGTATTGACTTTAGGGGGGTGAATAGTTATGCACATTGACTTTTTCTGTTATTTTGTCCTATTTGTTGTTTGCTTCACAATAAAAAAAAAACATCTTCAAAGTTGTTGGCATGTTCTGTAAATTAAATGATGCAAATCCTCAAACAATCCATGTTAATTCCAGGTTGTGAGGCAACAAAACACGAAAAATACCAAGGTGGGTGAATACTTTTGCAAGGCACTTTACCTGAAGAAGGTTGTATCCTAGAATTAGGTCTTGCGACATGAGAATAATAGTAGTTCCTTGTCTTACTTCCACATGTGGCAGGTTGTGGCATCGGACATTTTCCGATGCCACACAAAATTTGAGATCTGATTCTCAAATTTTCCGACAACAAAATCCGTTGTCATAAATATCGATCGTGTGTACACAATTCCGACGCACAAAGTTCCACGCATGCTCGGAATCAAGCAGAAGAGCCACACTGGCTATTGAACTTCATTTTTCTCGGCTCGTCCCCATTCACTGTTTCATCTCAATGAGGCTTCAGTTACAAGGCGAATCATGTATGACATGCCTTCAAGGCAGGATGTATGGAGGGAGAAAGACATTGCCCCAGAAGGTGATAAAAAGAGCACCAGGGAAGCAAGATGGACTTGCTTCCAGAATACTTTGTCCCCATGTGATGTAGGGAAATAAGGGGGACCCCAGAAAGAACACGGGGGGGGGGGGGGCAAGGCAGAACTGCGATTGTTAGAGCTAACAGAGGGAAGAAGGTTCTGTTCTTACAGAGGTCATTATAAGGAAGTAACCCCTCTGAGCACAAATGGAGGGCTCTGCTTGGGCAGGAGCACCAAAGGAGCACCTCAGAGATTTACAGAAAATGGCATCTGTCATGGTTATGCAGTAATCTTTCTCTGTCAGCTTACCTTCTCCTCATGTGTTCAGACTAAGAGGCCAGCCACTCACACCTGGCTGGTTTTATAACCTCTCCTCTAAGCATGGCCCCACCCCAGGCCCTATCAAGGAACCCTATATTAACCTGTGCACTGCAAGCCAGCAGTGCTGATCAACCATTGTGTGTTAGCTTTTGTGTGTACTTGCTGTGTTTCCTACATCTGATTCCAGTTACCGACTTTGGCCTGTTCTTGACGTTCCCTGTCTGCTTGTGACACTGACCTTTGGCGTGTCCCCGACTATCCCTGTTTGCCTGTGACCCTGAACCTTGGCATGAACTCTGTTGTCCTTGTCTGCTTGTGGCCCCGACCTTGGCTTATTCCCTTACTATCCCTATCCTCCTGTTGCCTACTGTGGGTGTGAGCTGGGGGACCCTGGGGGTCGCGACCTGGAGCCAGTTGCAGTCCAGTCCATCCTCACCACTAGAGGCTCTGGTGAACACCAGCTTGCTCTTAGACTCCGCGCCCCAGGGAATCTTACGCTCTAACCCCGGTGGGATCCGTGTTGGTGTTCCAGCGGCCCTGCCTTCCTTACCACCCTGACTCCCATCCATAGCAGTCAGCCGTAGGGTCAACTACCTTGCGGTGCACTCCTGATCCCAACGGTGTGCATCTGTCACCTAGCCTCAAGGTGACCTTACAGCAACAAAACAAAGAAGAGCAACTCCTCGCAAAAGGGAGTGCACAAGGAGTGCAAAGCCAAGGTGTTAAGAGGATATACAGTATCTCACAAAAGTGAGTACACCCCTCACATTTTTGTAAATATTTTATTAGATATTTTCATGTGACCACACTTAAGAAATTACACTTTGCTACAATGTAAAGTAGTCAGTGTACAGCTTGTATAACAGTGTAAATTTGCTGTCCCCTCAAAATAACTCAACACACAGCCATTAAGTCTAAACCGCTGGCAACAAAAGTGAGTACACCCCTAAGTGAAAATGTCCAAATTGGGCCCAATTAGCCATTTTCCCTCCCCGGTGTCATGTGATTTGTTAGTGTTACAAGGTCTCAGATGTGAATGGGGAACAGGTGTGTTAAATTTGGTATTATCACTCTCACTCTCTCATACTGGTCACTGGAAGTTCAACATGGCACCTCATGGCAAAGAACTCTCTGAGGATCTGAAAAAAAGAATTGTTGCTTTACATAAAGATGGCCTAGGCTATAAGAAGATTGCCAAGATCCTGAAACTGAGCTGCAGCATGGTAGCCAAGACCATACAGCGGTTTAACAGGACAGGTTCCAGTCAGAACAAGCCTCGCCATGGTCGACCAAAGAAATTGAGTGCACTTGCTCACCGTCATATCCAGAGGTTGTCTTTGGGAAATAGACGTATGAGTACTGCCAGCATTGGTGCAGAGGTTGAAGGGGTGGAAGGTCAGCCTGTCAGTGCTCAGACCATACGCCACACACTTCATCAAGTTGGTCTGCATGGCTGTCATCCCAAAAGGAAGCCTCTTCTAAAGATGATGTACAAGAAAGCCCACAAACATTTTGCTGAAGACAAGCAGACTAAGGACATGGATTACTGGAACCATTTCCTGTGGTCTGATGACACCAAAATAAACGTATTTGGTTCAGATGGTGTCAAGCGGGTGTGGCAGCAACCAGGTGAGGAGTACAAAGACAAGTGTGTCTTGCCTACAGTCAACCATGGTGGTGGGAGTGTTATGGTCTGTTGCTGCATAAGTGATGCCGACACTGGGAAGCTACAAATCATTAAGGGAACCATGAATGCCAATTGTACTGTGACATACTGAAGCAGAGCATGATCCCCTCCCTTCAGAGATTCGGCTGCAGGGCACTATTCTAACATAACGACCCCAAACACACCTCCAAGATGACCACTTCCTTGCTAAAGAAGCTGAGGGTAAACCTGATGGACTGGCCAAGCATGTCTCCAGACCTAAACCCTATTAATCTGTGGGGCATCCTCAAATGGAGGGTGGAGGAGCGCAAGGACTCTAACATCCACCAGCTCCGTGATGTCGTCATGGAGGAGTGGAAAAGGACTCCAGGGGAAACCTGTTAAGCTCTGGAGAACTCCATGCCCAAGAGGGTTGAGGCAGTGCTGGAAAATAATGATGGCCACACAAAATATTAACACTTTGGGCCCAATTTAGACATTTTCATTTAGGGGTGTACTCTTGTTGCCAGCAGTTTAGACAATAATGGCTGTGTGTTAAGTTATTTTGAAGGGACAGCAAATTTACACTGTTATACAAGCTGTACACTCACTACTTTACATTGTAGCAAAGTATAATTTATTCAGGGTTGTCACATTAAAAGATATAATAAAATATTTACAAAAATGTGAGAGGTGTACTCACTTTTGTGAGATACTGTACATAGGCTAACCAAGACCTGCTAGATATCAAGGGCTGGGTGTTTATTCCAAACAAAAAGAGTTTCTTAATGAGGAATGGAAACAATATCTAAAATGAGGTTTCCTATCATCACACTAGGTAAGAACTACCTTACATGTAGATGTTAGGGTTGCTATGAGATCTATGGGCGGGAGTCTGAACAGCAGTCACATAATAGAAGAGTTTGGTGAGATGGGCAGGCAAGGTACCTACAGACAACATGTGGAGGGGAAACAAACATATAAGGGGAATACTAAGAACGGGGGAATGCTACAGTTTCCAGTATTGTGCTAGTAGTTGACTATAGAAGTTGACTGGTACCAATGTCAGCTCTTTTGAGGTGACAAGAGCAGAACTTAGGGCCTTAAGGTTAGAGTCTAAGGGTTGAAGGCCAGGGAGGCCTGTGTAGTAAAAAAAGTGAGTCCCTGTAATGGAGCTAACATCTGCGCATAGTGAGAAATAGGGTTCCATTGACCTAGAGTGGAGAAGCTGGGCATTAAATGTCCCGAAGGAAATTGGGGAAATTCTCATGGAGACACAACCGAAGGGTGTTAATGGCAGCATGTTCCTGAATATCAAGTCAGCGATAAACAAAGTGCCATGCTGAAAAAACTGTAATTTTAATGATGTGATGATTAAACCCAGGCATCCTGACTAGAACAAGGTCAGGGGAAGGAGACCGAAGAATTAAATGACAGCATCAGCGATTGCGCCTATGATCAGAGATTTGGACAGAGCACCATTATCTTATACATCCAAATTCATAACTGCAGCTGCCACTAAAGGGAGAGCAGGAAAAGCCTATTGGGAAGAGGTTGAGGGGGCCTGTTTGTGGCCCCTGTGGGCTAAAGACTGCAACAATGCTGTAAGGCTGACCCATAAACTCATACATAGGAGCACAAAATTCCTCCTTTGACAAACAAGAGGAATGGGTTCCCCAGAATGGGTTAAGGAGGCCCTTTAGTCAGCAGGACCGATTCCTTTTTGCTTATGCTGTGCCATGGTATAGGTGTGAGTGATCTTCCCAAAGGGTACCCACAGTAACACTGCAGAGCAGGAAGAGCCTGTGACTGTCACTAAACGCATCAGGGAGCCCTGAAGAAACATCCCAGAGGATCGCAGGTGTGGGTGAGGAGAAGCCAAGGGAGGCTGAGCCGAGTCCGTGCACTTGTCCCAAAATGGCGCATGCATGTGCAGCATGCTTGACCCAGAAGGAAGTTGCACAGGCTCAGTGAAGGTACCTGGGCTGAAGCCTGGTAAACAAAAAAGGTGTTAGATGAAAAATGCAAAACAATCCTGTCCAATCAAGCTGCTTGCAACTGAATGTGTGGAAGATGGTGCTGCATTGTACCCTTAAGGGAACCAGAGCAACACACCTGGGACCTCCATTTAAAGAGCATAGACCCTTACTAACGGCAGCTTTCATTCATCCTGTGACTTCCCTCAGGCAGATAGGCAGGGTGTTAGGAACAACCCCTGTTTAATGGTCTTCTCCCATCCAGTGGGCAAATTCCGTAAAGAGTCCTCAGGAACTGGGTTCCACCAGACGGTGTACCTTGGCCATGCGAGAATAAAACGCATGCCTGCTCAACCTTACTTCTCCATATGCCTGTGGGAAACACTGGTGCATAGGAAGACTTCTATATACCATTAAAGAATATATGTAGTAAATGTTCCTGCACACGGTCTTGAGTTCAAATATTTACTCATATAACCCTGTGGCTAATTCTACTCATAGCACCACATGCCTAGGTTAGCACCAAATGTAGGATCTAGTACCCATAGAGTGACATTACAGCCTGGTCAAGTACAGTCCCCTAGGGCAAAGCTGAGGAGTAACCAAACCAGAAGTTGCAGAAAGGAGCCCCAGTGGCTCTGCAGCACCTGATAAATCTTGCTAGAATTAAAAAATCTCTTTATATAAAAAGGTAAAAAAAAGATTTTGCAGAGAAAAGATGACCATTGTCCTAGGAACACTAGCAAAAAACGGAGGCATGCTGAGAATGGGACGGGTTATCCTTGGCTGTGCTTACAGCTTTGCTTTGCCAGTTTCCAATTCTCCTGAAGGTGGCAGTACAACCACCAGTGTACACCTCTAGGGGACCATACCTAAACCCAGTGAGGCAGAAGATGTGGGGCCAGGCTGTAATGTCGTCCTACAGGCACTGGATCCTACATTTGGTGCTGTGTATGTAAAGATAATGTCTCTACAACTAAGCCCAATTCTGGTAAAAACATCAGAGGGGTGCGGCTATGGGAGTGACATGATCTTTGCACAACTGTTTGTGTATGGACAATGCAGCACAATAGACCGAGGATGGGCTTTTACGGCATGTACCTGTCGAATCCCAGATTGGGGAGGAGTCTGGAGCAGCACTCAACATAGTGGACACCCGTTTATGTCTTTGAAAATACTATTCCATGTCCCATAATGTATGACTAAGACAACAACTTTATTACTTCTACTAGAGTGCTGGACACTCCTAGCACTGAAGTCGTTGAAGAGCAACCAATTGCCCTACAGTTGCTGAAGTGAGAGGTGCAAGTGCGGGATAGACCCTGTCTGCAGTTTGCGATTGAGAAAGTGCAGACCAAACACACATGCACAGAGCATGGAGGTGTGCATTGAGCTGTTCAATCAAGTATTCGTTTTGCGCACTTGGTGGGTGGCTTTACAAAAATGTGTGTCAAGAGTTCTGTATTGTGTGCCAAGTAGCTCATATGAGCTTAGGCCAGCCATAGACAGTTTGAACCTCAGCCGATTTAGCAGGGGCCGGCTAAGATTTGAATCATGTATGGTCAGGCTGAATGTACCCAAGTTGAGTGATCGATCAACTTGGGTGTAACCATCATGTTGGATTTTGTCATGCTATTATCACCAGCGACTATAGCTGCTAGCAATAATCGTTGTGTGTTCTCCTGGCCAGGACAGTTCTCTCCGCCGCCCCCCCCCCCCCGAGAGAGCTCTGCGGGAGGGATTCCCCCATCAACACTCACTGTGTTGATGGGGGAATTGAGTAATTTTCTTTCCTGCAATCTGTGGCTGCAGAAAAGAAAAATAGCTCCATCTACATACTGTAGTTACATAGTTACATAGTAGGTGAGGTTGAAAAAAGACACAAATCCATCAAGTCCAACCTATGTGTGATTATGTGTCAGTATTACATTGTATATCCCTGTATGTTGTGGTCATTCAGGTGCTTATCTAATAGTTTCTTGAAGCTATCAATGCTCCCCGCTGAGACCACCGCCTGTGGAAGGGAATTCCACATCCTTGCCGCTCTTACAGTAAAGAACCCTCTACGTAGTTTAAGGTTAAACCTCTTTTCTTCTAATTTTAATGAGTGGCCACGAGTCTTGTTAAACTCTCTTCTGCGAAAAAGTTTTATCCCTATTGCGGGGTCACCAATCCGGTATTTGTAAATTGAAATCATATCCCCTCTCAAGCGTCTCTTCTCCAGAGAGAATAAGTTCAGTGCTCGCAACCTTTCCTCATAACTAAGATCCTCCAGACCCTTTATTAGCTTTGTTGCCCTATGGCCAGCTTAAGTCTTTGTTGAGATGTGTACTGCAGAACTGCATGTGGGCACACATTTACAGTTGTGCTTATAAGTTTACATACCCTGGAAGAATTTATGATTTCTTGGCCATTTTTCAGAGAATATGAATGATAACACAAAAACTTTTCTTTCACTCATGATTAGTGTTTGGCTGAAGCCATTTATTATCAAACAACTTTGTTTACTCTTTAAATCATAATCACAACAGAAATTACCCTAATGACCCTTATCAAAAGTTATACCTTGGTGATTTTGGCCTGATAACATGCACACAAGTTGACACAAAGGGGTTTGAATGGCCATTAAAGGTAACCATCCTCACCTGTGATCTGTTTGCTTGTAATTAGTGTGTGTGTATAAAAGGTCAATGAGTTTCTGGACTCCTGACAGACCCTTGCATCTTTCATCCAGTGCTGCACTGACGTTTTTGGATTCTGAGTCATGGGGAAAGCAAAATAATTGGCAAAGGATCTGCGGGAAAAGGTAGTTGAACTGTATAAAACGGGAAAGGCATATAAAAAATATCCAAGGAATTGAGAATGCCAATCAGCAGTGTTCAAACTCTAATCAAGAAGTGGAAAATGAGGGGTTCTGTTGAAACCAAACCACGGTCAGGTAGACCAACAAATATTTCAGCCACAACTGCTAGGAAAATTGTTCGGGATGCAAAGAGAAACCCACAACCACAAATAACTCCAGGTGAAATACAGGACTCTCTGAAAATATGTGGTGTGGCTGTTTCAAGATGCACAATAAGGAGGCACTTGAAGAAAGATGGGCTGCATGTTCAAGTCACCAGAAGAAAGCCATTACTACGCAAATGCCACCAAGTATCCCTCTTACAATACGCCAAACAACACAGAGACAAACCTCAAACCTTCTGGCACAAAGTCATTTGGAGTGATGAGACCAAAATTTAGTTTTTTGCCCACAACCATAAACGCTACATTTGGAGAGGAGTCAACAAGGCCTATGATGAAAGGACCACCATTCCTACTGTGAAACATGGAGGTGGATCGCTGATGTTTTCGTAATGCGTGAGCTACAAAAGGCACAGGAAATTTGGTCAAAATTGATGGCAAGATGAATGCAGTATGTTATCAAAAAAGGGATGGAGGAACATTTGCATTCATCAGCCAGGAAGCTGCGCATGGGAGGCCCTTGGACATTCCAACATGACAATGATCCAAAACACAAGGCCAAGTCAACCTGTCATTGGCTACAGCAGAATAAAGTGAAGGTTCTGGAGTGGCCATCTCAATCTCCTGACCTCAATATCATTGAGCCAATCTGGGGAGATCTCAAACGTGCAGTTCATGCAAGACAGCCCAAGAATTTACAGGAACTGGAGCCTTTTTGCCAAGAGGAATGGGCAACTTTACCATCTGAGAAGATAAAGAGCCTCATCCACAAATACCACAAGAGACTTCAAGCTGTCATTGATGTTAAAGGGGGCAATACACGGTATTAAGAACTGGGTTATGTAAAACTTTGATTAGGGTCATTTGGGTAGTTTCTGTTGTCATTATGATTTAAAAAGAGTAAACACAGTTGATTGACAATAAATGGCTTCAGCCAAACACTAACCATGAGTGAAAGAAACATTTTTGTGTTATCATTCATATTCTCTGAAAAATGGCCAAGAAATCATAAATTCTGCCAGGGTATATAAACTTTTGAGCACAACTGTATACTGTAAGTGTATGTTACTTTATTATTCTTTAAATTCTTGCATTTACTGTAACTGTAAAAGTCAGGTGTCCACAAACTTTTGGCCAAAAAATGTATATATATTTCAACAATGTATTTAGCGGTTTGTCTCAAGTTCAGCATTATTATACTGTATCACAGTTCTTTTTTTATTTTTATTTTATTATAAGCTGCTGGGATAAATGATAGAAGAGTGTGTTGTGACAGATCAGTCAGGGTGTAAGAATGAAATAGTCCAAATCAATATAATCTTGTGTTTAGATTTTACAGCATTTATTTCATCTTAGTTTTTATCCTTTAGCTCAAACAGAATGAGAACTGGTGAAAATAATTCACTTTTAAAGTACAGTGGGTATTTCCTTTTGTTTCCACATTGATACCATAATCAACTTGTCATACTTACAACTTAGTTAGATTTTATTTTATACATGGGACTCTGGAGCCTAGCGAATAAGAGAGCCTGGGAACTTCCAAGGCCTCATCCTGGAAGACAAAATGGCTGGTGATGCTCAAAAGGCAAGAGGGCCCTGATACAAACAGA
The DNA here is from genome assembly GCF_042186555.1 of Aquarana catesbeiana. Taxonomy (NCBI): domain Eukaryota; kingdom Metazoa; phylum Chordata; class Amphibia; order Anura; family Ranidae; genus Aquarana; species Aquarana catesbeiana. The sequence continues at coordinate 84,469,477 of NC_133334.1, read as the reverse complement.
TTACATCACATGATCACCAGGAGAGAAGGGGACTGCACCAGTGCCTCATAATTCTTTCCAGGAGATTGGGAACACAGAGCGCCATGTGCTCGAACAGGGGCAGCATCCTCTTTGGCTCTGACAAAATAAATTCTTGCTGCCAGAGAGGAATGGAATGAACGAATAAGGGGCCTCACTGGCAGCAAAATGTTGGCTACCCAATACCGACACTCTAAAAAATCTAGACAACATTGATAATCTCGGTTCAGAGTTCTCCCATTTAAAACATTGCCTGTGACTGACATTTTTTTTTTAAAAAACATTTTTCTTTTTTTTTATAGCGAAACTCTGAAAAATAACCTATTTAGTGGAAAACAGAATGTAAAATAAAAAAGAGGCAACAAACAAAGCTACAAAGAATCACGGTACGAAGATAGGCAGGTGCATCAGAGCATCATCCCGTTCCCGCGAAAAGGGAAAAAGGTGAGCAGAGAGGGGGAGAAAAAAAGAGAACATTCACGCTCACATACACACTCACAATCGCACATTGCTTAATGCACATCGGACACTGACAACCACACGTACAGCAAAGAATTTGTGGAGCGGAATCCACCCTAAACCTACCTTCGTGCTCCATTAAGTGGCATGTAAGGAGGTTTCTAAGAAGCAATAACACAGGTATTGCTCTTTATCTCTGCTTTCTATAAAGAAAAGAAAATACCCTAAAAAAAACTTCATAGGGTTCATTGCACCTTTGCACCACTACAAAAAGTGAGCTGTTATATTGACAACCACCATAGGCACACTACAGTGCTGCTGTGGCCAGCATGTATTTGTAGAAGCCGTGGAAAGTTTTCAGGCTTAGCAGCCTAGAGAGAGAGAGGTTTCCTGCGGGATAAGCCCGCCCTGCCCTTCTCAGCGTCTCTGTAACACTGTTTTGGGAGATGCCGCTCTTCATGAGGCCAGAAGGAAACTGCAGCTGTGCTTAGTATAACAAATATAAGGAGAGTTTTGAAGCACGGTCCTTGTTGAAGAGCTGCTGATGGCACAGGCTGGCCCCAAGGCATCCTGTTACCCAGAGTTCCAAGCTGGCTGTTCCTTTGGAAGCCTGCAGGTTGTTTTTGTGCAGACAGTAAGAGCATGGCCAATGCGTTGGTTTTGTTGGAGGTAACCGAAGACTGCAGGAGATCAGAGTGCAGAAAAGCCGCCAATTCAGGCCTTGAGTTGGTGCCATTGTGCTACAGCTGTTCTTGGATGGGAAATCATATCTTTCCAGTGTTTCACCTCTCCAGGACCGCTCTTCCAAGATAGGTAGATCTGCAAAGAGGATACAGTCAGTAAGAAGAGGAGCTCATTTATATCTATAAACAAGAGCTATCAACAATTTGGGTTACTATGCTAGCAGCTGGCTGGACACAATATGAAGTTATGATACTACAACTGTTTAAAGCCTAGTACACACTAGTAGTATTTTTTCATTCTACCCAGCAGGGCTGAATGAAAAAAAACAAAAAAACAAAAAAACCCTGACAGCTAAGGAGAAGCCACTGTACTAACTATCTCACTTAGTACAGTGTTTGGCCTTATTGTGTTCTGACGGGGGGGAGGTTCCCACTCAAAACATCAGTCGATCAGCAGACCTTTTTCAGTCATGCCCCTTCGACAGATCTAAAGATATAATAGTTATCTGCCACTACTTCATGATATAGCAGAACAAGCACTTAAGCCTAGTACGCACGGGCCGAATGTCATCTGCTTTCTATTGAACTAGATGATGCCACCCAAAATTCAGCCCGTGTGTACTAGGCTTAAGTGCTTGTTCTGCTATATCATGAAGTAGTGGCAGACAACTATTAGATCTTTAGACGTTGTGTGAAACTAAAGGTTCCAGAATGCCTCATGAGCCAAAGAATTTTAGATTAGATTAGCAAAGTAGCTGGCAGGGCATAGTGGAATATGTAGTCCAAGACAGCTGGAGGATCTACCAGCTTCCTATCAAAGCCACCAGTTAAACTGCATGCAGAACAGAAGCAAAGCAAAAATAAACTGTTGTCATTTTACCATATCTTTACATGCATCCAGATCAGTATATATATATATATATATATATATATATATATATATATATATATATTCTCTCAATCCAGGTACAAGCCTGGGTCTACCAGCATTTCCTATGGGTATATCTTTTAGTTAGGAAATGGATGATAAACAAGCTTTCATTGATGCAATGAAGGCAAATGAGATATATATTGAACAAGACAATGGGCACATCATAATTTAATACACCTGAAACCTATGTTACATTGCTACTACAGAGTGTGATGTGCTGAATTATATTAATAAAAAGGATTTACTGTACATCACTGCTCAGTTCGACTAACCTGAAGTTCCCCACCAATTTTCTTATGTTGCAATATAATATGCATATTTCATTGTGTTCTCTTTCCTCTATCTGACAACAGTAGTGAAAAATGGTTGCCTAGGCACTGTCTTTATTTTGTTATATCAACTTACTGACTATGCCGCTTCACATTCATTTTTCAAATATATCATTTCTGACTGTAATCCACCTACAGCTCCCATATATTTGGCATCCAATTAACACATCTGTCCTATCTCCACTCTATTCAAAGAGCTGCTGTCACCCCCCTCATCTGTCACTGCGCTGTACAAATCCCTTCCCTGGCTTCCCACATCTGCCTCCATCACTTTAAAATCCCACACACTTGTATGTAAATCCCTTAACATGTTTTACATTTCCTACTTTGATCTTTCAATGCATGTTATTGACAGTGAAGGTAGGTTCAAAAATCAATAGATTGAACACAAGATCATAGGGTAGTCACAATTGGCACAACAGTATACATAACTGCCATGAAGCCTGATGGTATGAGGGATAATTGATCTCCTTTATTTCTGAAAGATGCAGCAGCTTGAGGAATGACACCGCTATAATATAACTGAAGGTTTAATGGGAGATCTACACGTATAGGTGATTATATAGTAGTGGCAGATGTCCTTGGAATTTGATTTATATAACACAGAATGCTCCAGGGTCAGTTCTGTCCTCTGGAAGGACATGTCCTCCTAGAAGACGATGGCGAGCCCTTAAAATGCAACTTGCAGATTCAATTTCTAAGGGTTAAGGTGGTTTTAAAGTATATATATCAGCCATGCATGCTACTTCAACAGTTGGATATTTTTGGGTACTGGTCTAAAAAGTCTGTAAATCCAAATATTAAAACTGCACAACAATTAGGCTCCATTTATGCATGCAGTGTAGTCATCCTGGTTTTAATTATTTATTGTTACTAAATGTCTGGTAAATACCTGTTTTTCTTGCCCTTCCTATAATGGGGTGACAATGCTAATAACAGTCTCTTAATGCTGTGTAGCATTGTTAACCCATTGTGCACTGATGCAATAGCAGGCTCGCAAGATCTTGTAGTCACAGCATTGCATCACTCAGCCATCGGCCCTCAGTCAACAGTTTGCTCTACAGTCCTGCAACATGGTGGGAAGTCACCAGAAGATGCAGACACTGATAAAAAAAAGCTCCGCCCACAGCCCTTACACATCTAACTTTATAAAAAAAAAACAGCCACATGGATTCAACAACAAAAAAACCCAATTAAAAGAAGGTATTTTGAAGGCTGTTTTCATACTTTTCCTTACCCTGGAGGTACTTGGGCACTTGCAAAGATAAGGTCTTTTTTTATTTCCAGAGGATTTACATATACAGTTAGCAGTTTAACGAAGTAGTAGCACCTTCCTCTGGATCTCAGTTGATATCACTGGGAAGACTTCAATTGAGAACCTCTACCACATCAGAATAAAGCACAGACTGATACCTCTGAGAATTGCCTATGATGAACACTTGACCCATTTCTCTCTGATGTCTCCCCATCAGTTACCATTTATTGGAAGTGTCCTTTTATTTTTATTTTTTTAATGTAACAGGGTTTTGAAAACTGTAACTGTGAACCAATTATATTAGAGACATGTAGCCGCACTTATAAAATTTACATTTAATATTTCTGCCTTTTAAGGATCATTGCGCCTTTTAACAGTTGTATTTTTTACACGTATTTAAGTGTAACTAAACCCAGGACCCTGCATTCACTATATCTGGTTTCCCACGGTACATAGAAAATGGAAATGCAAAAAAATGTAGTAAATATAAACTGCTAAATACTTTATCTTATCAGCAGTATATAGTAACCTTAAAGACGTTGTAAACCTCCATTTTCAATTTGTGCCTGTAGGTAAGCCTATAATAAGGATTGCTTATAGGTACAGTAAATATCTCCTAAACGTGCATCGTTAAGGAGATATTTACTTTGTACTGCGCCGATGATGTCATTGCCACTTGCGCTGTGAAGTAATGGCCTTCCGTGCCATTTCTTCACTAGCGAGCGACGTGACTGGCGGCTCCTGCGCGCACGTGCAGGAGTGATGTCACACGACTCTGGTGACAGAGCTTGAGTCTGTGGCCCTAGAAGGAAGAGGGGCAAACATGAATCCGGCCACCAGCGGAGACAGCATGGGCTTCGTTTGCAGGTTAGTGTCACATAATGTGCTAGTATGTGATGCATACTAGCACATTATGCTTTTACTTTTCAGGGAACAAAAAAGGAAGTAAAACCCATTAGGGTTTACTTCCTCTTTAAGACTTCTATCAGTGCCTGGGTAAAATTTTCATACTGCATTGGCTGTCCTATCAGGATGCAGGACCCCTGACCCTCTGTCTGGACAGTGCTGATTGGCCCTGTGCTGATCACATGCATCCTCCTAAGAAAAAAAAAAAAAACCCTCTAGCAATAGACACCAAACTGAACATGTGCAGCCTGATTCCACTAACTTTGTCTTATCCGGACATGTTTTGGAGACTGTGGAAGAGGAGGAGAAGCAGAGAAGACAGGATCAAATGTCCTTTTTTACACAATGCAGAGGATTAACCCCTTAGGTCCCACAGTGAGTATAACAAGCATCCTTTACTGCATATACACACTGATTTTGCTGTTGTGGGTTTAGTAACACTTTAATCGTTTCATAAACCATCTTCACAGAAGTGTTTCTATAAGACATTAGATGTGTACATACTACTCTATTTACAGTATATCCTTTCACAGGTACATCACAACATTTCTGACTAATGGCATCGCTGCACCCAATCACACGGCTTCTGCCTGATGCCCCAGGTACCTGCCAAGGCTGCTAGTAAAATACGGGACCTGTGTCAATGTACCTTTGGCATCAGTTAGAGACACTTCAGGGATCAGCTGCTTTTGTGTTGTTAGTACAAGAGAAGGGGGTTTTTGGTATTAGGGACTTTGAGGAAATCATGGCCTGGTAAGGTCACCCATTTCCATCCCTAGGGACTTTAAATGAAACCAAGACCTGGTAAGGTCAAGCGTTTCCATCCCAAATCTATAGCACAAACAAGGGGATTATTAGAGGGGAGGTTGGGACTTTATATGAAGCATGTACCAGCAAGCAGGTGAAGGCATGTAGGCATGTAAGGAGAGATGCAAGAAAGAGAGGGAAGGGAGCCCCCAGATATGGGGTGGAGTGATGGAGAGTGTGGGAGATAAGGAAGAGAAAAAACGTGATGGAGTGAAGTGAGGTTTTTTCTCTTCCTTATCTCCCACACTCTCCATCACTCCACCCCATATCTGGGGGCTCCCTTCCCTCTCTTTCTTGCATCTCTCCTTACATGCCTACATGCCTTCACTCTTATCCACCTTTCTCTAGACCTTCCTCGGTTCCTGTGCCTGCCCTGGTCGGCGTTCGTTGCCGTCTCCGCGGGGCTCCCCACCTCGGCTCCCGGTGGGGGTCACCTGGATGGCTCATGGGGCCCCGCCGCTGCACCGTCACTATACAGTCTCTCAGTGAGTATTCCCATATAGTAACTTTGGGGGCTCGTTTACCACGCTCCCCCATTACCAATGTCTCTTGTCCTATTGCATTATGTAATTATCCCAATATATTTCTAGATACCACACGGGCTCGCTCCTGACGAATGGCATGGAAGCCACGAAACGCGTTGAGCCAACATATGCCGTGTTTAAACTGTCTATTCAGTCCTCATCAACTATATCTTTTCCAAACCCCCCCCCACAGGTCTAGTGAGGCCTTAGGTCCAGCAGATATTACTGGTTTTTACCCTACTTTACCCTACCTTGAAATCTTGATGTACTAGGGAATTTATTCCAGGTGGTATCTTGAGTTACCATTATTTAACTTTTTACCCTGTTCATCTTTCTATTAATTGTATGAACAATATTATCATGAATGTTTATTATATGACATTATGTACCTACCCGTTTTATCTTGTATGCATTTTGCGATTGTAACGTATGTGCTCTGGTATTATGTCAATAAATTCCTCTATGTTCATCTTATTACCTGCTTGCTGGTACATGCTTCATATAAAGTCCCAACCTCCCCTCTAATAATCCCCTTGTTTGTGCTTTTGTGTTGTGTCATAGACTTATATGGGGATTTCTGAAGCACACAAAAGCATCTCAACACAGGTCCTAAATGGCATCCAGAGTCCCCCCTCTGCCGCCTTCTTTGCTTCTAGGGGACCTGATACCAGACATAAGGCATCCCCTCGACCAATTGCAATGACATCATGAGGAATAATGATTACCTTTGATAAGTAAGTTAAATGATCATTTGATATTACTGACATCACAAATATGCAACTCACAACATGTAAAAAAGAATGCATCCCATCACACTTACCTTGCCAATGACATCGTTACGACTAAGCCTGTCTTTATCCATGACAGTTATGATTATGGTGGTCTCTCTGAGTTTTTCGGTGGGGATATCAAAGATGAAGGACTCGTTAAAGATTGGATTTAGACACCTCTTCATAACCACTGTCTTTTTCTTCTCAACCCTCTTGTCCTTGCACATAAGCCAAACCTTTACATAAGGATCTAAAGAAGTAAATGCAAGCACTAATCAGTTATTATTCAGTGTTTTTGTGTTCAAATTTCACTACATGCTTCTGACTCTTCCAGCATATGAATCCCCACTAAATCTATTTATGAGATAAATCCTGTAAAGTGAACCTGACACTTTAAGGATAAGCGGTGCATTTCCAGTTTTACAGATTTATCAAATGTTTCTGAAGGCATTTCCCGATGTGATGTTAACCATCTGTTTTTTGGTGTGTATAAAAGCAGGAGTAGATATGGCGCTGCCCTTGTGGAGTGAAACTTTTTTGGTGGTGAACCACCGTTTTGTGCTTAGTGCAGTTGCTTTATTTGTGTAGATCCTAAGTAATGTGTATGAATAACGAAAACGTGAACAAAAAATTCCAATGTGTGCTAAGAATAAATAATAGCTTCTTGACAAAATATATTTCAAAACCAAATACGTGAATAAATACATCAAAATGTGGGATATATAGGACCTAACTTTTGTATTCTAGGCTCCTAAAATACACTATGGGCATTCCTCCTCTCTTTTATGATGAATATATGTAAACCGAACAACATTTAAAAGCACAGACCGGAGACACCCAGAACTGCTGCACAGTGGCAGATACTGTGACTGCTCGCACCCCTGCAGGGGGGAAGAGTATCCGGTGAGTGCAAGCAGAATAAGAGCACGTTGTTGAGGCACAATCACCAAGCCAGCACCTGGACAAGAAGTTTCTCATATAATTTTGTTTTCCAAAGAGGGGCATCCCTCGGAACCATTCAAAAAGACTTCTGAAACAAATGAAATTTTCTTTTCCAAAAAAGCACTGGTTTTTGGCACATAAGTCACTTTATTATATGTAAGCACAAGTCATTTTGATGTAACACTAGCACTCTTCTAAGCACTATTTGCACCTTGTTATTTTCATATATATGACATGTAATATAAGATTGCGGTGTTTTATTTGAAAAATTAGCACGGTATCTTAAATAGAATAACCTACACTAAGTTTTGGCAAAATCACGCACAGGAGCGAGGACAGGACTATATATACAAAAAACCTTTCTTTATTGGTAAACAATTGCCAGAGACTCTAACACAAACAAAATAATTTTGTATTTTAGGAGCCTAGAATACAAAAGTTAGGTCCTATATATCCCAAATTTTGATTTATTTATTCACGTATTTGGTTTTGAAATATATTTTGTCAAGAAGCTATTATTTATTCTTAGCACACATTGGAATTTTTTGTTCACGTTTTCGTTATTCATACACATTACTTAGGATCTACACAAATAAAGCAAAAACACTAAGCACAAAACGGTGGTTCACCACCAAAAAAGTTTCACTCCACAAGGGCAGCGCCATATCTACTCCTGCTTTATATACACACTCTAATACACTCCACCCAGGTCAGTAGTTCTCAACCTTTCTAGTGCCGTGACCCCTTGATAAAATTTCCCAAGTTATGGGGACCCCTAACAGTAAAATTTTCGTAGCATGGGTTGTCAGCACCCAAGGCAATACAAGTAATTTGCGCCCCTAACCCACGGACATTTAGCGCTCCCTGAGTCCCTTCCACTCTAACAGTATTAAAACCCCTTATGGTACATTTTAGGATTTAGGATTTAGATCTCTCTCTATCCAAATTTCTTGTTTTTTTCCCCAGTCCCTCTCTCTAGCCGTGTTTCTTGTTCTTTCTCTTATTCTTTCTCTGCCTTTTTCTTTGTTCCTGCCCCTCTTTTCCTCTCCCTTCCATGTATTTTCTATTTTTATTCCTTCTCTTACTCCTTGGTGGGGGGGTGGGGGGAAAGGGATGAGTGGTGGGTAGTTGGGATGAGTGGCAGCGCTGGGGGGAGTTCTGATCAGCCAACTTAGGTGCTCTTGATCAAGGTAATCTGCTGATCTGAGAATTGTAGTGGGGACTTTTAATCACAGGTAGTGTTACTCACTGTGACTCCGGCTTCACCGTGTCTTCAGCTTTGTGGTGTCTTGCAGCAGTGACACCTATGCTGAAATCAGGAGATAGGGTCTCCGCCAGCCCCTCCCACTTCACATTCCTTACCAGTCATCTGACCTCCAGTCTCTGCCCCCCAGCCATGCCATGAACTGAATGGGTGGCTGCGAAGAGGCTGAGTGGGCGGCCGCGGGCTCCGGGAACAGCCCAGCTGGGCGGCCATAGGCTCCAGGGACAGCCCTGTTGGGCAGCCAGAGGCTCCGGGGACAGGGGCGGCAGCAAAAAGGCTGGGAGAGTGGTGCGAGCTTCAGGAACAACCCAGGATTCGGTGACCCCTGGCAAATCGTCATTCGACCCCCGAGGGGGTCCCCGACCCCCAGGTTGAGAACCACTGACCTAAGTGGAACTGTATCTGTAGAGGCAGCAGCTCTATACTTCAGTAGCACCATATCCATTGCGCGGATTTACCTCACACATCTTTCATCTGTTTTTTGGTGCCTGCCCATTCCACCCCAGTTGACTGACTGACCTTAGTTTCATATTAACAGACTCACATGTTGTAGCAAGAGAAGGCACACCAAGGGTGCAGTCAATAAGGCTGAAAGAGGCAGGATGTTGGGACACAGAACCAATAACCAAAAAAAAATAGGGCAAGCAGTCACCCTACACTATTCCACCAGCAAATGAACACAGACAGTGCAGGACAGCAAGCACATATACTGCTTAAAGCGGGGGTCCACCTATCTATCGTTTTTTTTTTTTTTGAGTTCATTCACAAACTTTTCTTCTCAGCATTACATACTCACATATTGTGTGTAATATGTCCGCCTGTGTCAGATTTCGTCGGAAAGAATAACTTATATTATTCACTGCAGGCGGTTTCCATCTTCATTGTGGGCATTTGAAGCCCACAAGCATTTATTTCCTGGATGTGGTGAATGCTGTGCTCCCAGCATTCACCGCTCGTTCCCGCACATGCTCAGTGGCATTCTGGGAAGCCTGAGACTAGCTCCCAGGAGTCTGGGAGAGGCTAGAAACACGCCTACTCCCACGGGGGGAGAACCAGGAAGTGCAAAGAAGAATAGAAAAATAAAAGGTAATTACATCGATTTAAATTTTTTTAAACGGCATGTCAGCATCTAGGCAAGGAAGAGAATACATACAGATATTGTTCAAAATGTGGGTGGAACCCCACTTTAAGCAGTCAGAACATTAGTTATGAAACTTTTTTTATACACAGAAATTGCTTACTGACAGCCAGCAACAATGTGTGGGGTTGGCTGTGTGTCGGACCTGATAACCTGGCTGCCCTTGGCAATGGTTGGTCGGCTAATCAAAAATCCGACCCTATGTGACATTAGTGTGACTCTAGTGTCCTCCTAAAGAGCTGGTGCAGAAGGGAGAAGCAGCTACCCAGAAACCACTGGACACAAAAGTGTCACCTGTTTCCAGCTCTCTACTGTTCTCCAAATAGTGTTTGCAGCTCCCTGTTTCTATCCCAGCATATCCCCTAGAGAAAATTACTGCCAATCATGTATACCTCTCTCTTTCACAGCAACCTATTAGTACTACCATGTTAACAAGTCAGAATGTCCATGGCTAACAAAGATTATGGGCAAGTAAGTATAATAATAATTTCATTTAAACAATGTTTTTAATTTTTGGCTCGGGACAGTTTCTGGAAGCGCCACTAAAATGTTTGTTTGGGCAAAGGGACATTTCTTAAAGGCCTTTAATAAAATCTACTGTGTGATTGCTAAAAGGCATAGTAACAGTAAGTAAATAGCCGTAAAGCCACATTGTTATTTACACACCTCTCTCAACCCTTGTAAAAGCACAGAGAACCCTGCAGGTGGATTATCCTGTTCTCATTCCCCAAAGATCATTCTTCAGAGTACCTATCACCACTTATCGAAATATTGGCTTTAAAGAACCCATTCAAAAGAGGAGCACTTTGCATGGATCCTAAGACTCAAAGGTGAGGCCGAGAATTAGAGAAAAGTAAGGGAGATGTGTGTAGTCATTGTTTGGGTTCAGCCTGTAGGCTGAAAGAGAGAAATCAATATATATCTCATAAAAGTGAGTACACCCCTCACATTTTTGTAAATATTTTATTATATCTTTTAATGTGACAACACTGAAGAACTGACACTTTGCTACAATGTAAAGTAGTGAGTGTACAGCTTGTATAACAGTGTAAATTTGCTGTCCCCTCAAAATAACTCAACACACAGCCATTAACGTCTAAACCGCTGGCAACAAAAGTGAATACACCCCTAAGTAAAAATGTCCAAATTAGGCCCAAAGTTCCAATATTTTGTGTGGCCACCATTATTTTCCAGCACTGCCTTAACCCTCTTGGGCATGGAGTTCACCAGAGCTTCACAGGTTGCCACTGAAGTCCTCTTCCACTCCTCCATGTGTGGCGTATGATCTGAGCACTGACAGGCTGACCTTCCACCCCTTCAACCTCTGCACCAATGCTGGCAGCACTCATACGTCTATTTCCCAAAGACAACCTCTGGATATGACGGTGAGCAAGTGCACTCAATTTCTTTGGTCAACCATGGCGAGGCCTGTTCTGAGTGGAACCTGTCCTGTTGAACCGCTGTAGGGTCTTGGCCACCGTGCTGTAGCTCAGTTTCAGGGTCTTGGCAATCATCTTATAGCCTTGACCATCTTTATGTAGAGCAACAATTCTTTTTTTAAGATCCTCAGCGAGTTCTTTGCCATGAGGTGTCATGTTGAACTTCCAGTGACCAGTATGAGAGAGTGAGAGCGATAACACCAAATTTACCACACCTGCTCCCCATTCACACCTGAGACCTTGTAACACTAACGAGTCACATGACACCGGGGAGGGAAAATGGCTAATTGGGCCCAATTTGGACATTTTCAATTAGGGACTCACTTTTGTTGCCAGCAGCTTTAATGGCTGTGTGTTGAGTTATTTTGAGGGGACAGAAAATGTACACTATTATACAACCTGTACACTCACTACTTTACATTGTAGCAAAGTGTCATTTCTTCAGTGTTGTCACATGAAAAGATAGAATAAAATATTTACAAAAATGTGAGGGGTGTACTCACTTTTGTGAGATACTGTATATGTTTATGGCTAGAATTAGTTTCAGGATCACTGGACCTCAAGTTAAGGTTCAGGGCTAATTCACACAATATTGCATGTATTCACATACGTTTTGTTGATGTCCGTTATTTTTCTTTTTTTAGACATGTTGCGCAGCATTGGGCTCTTTAATGACAATGCAGATCAGAACACCCTAAATCCAAAACATTCTTCAACGCATTGGATTGCAATTTGTTAGTCTGAACACGTCCTATTGCAAGCAATAGGCTTTTCTTGTTCATGCATTTTGCCCATGCAGGAAAGTGAGGTATAAATGAACCCTTATGTAGAATACTGTATCTCTGATAAATTATGTGGAATACTGTATCTAATCAATTTTTCATCAAAATAAGTTATAAAACAATGAACCCAACACGTGTTTTTTTGTATGTTAAATTAAAATAAGCAGCATTGCATAAATGTAGCAGTTGCTCAGAGTGTGCAACCTTTCCCGCAACCTTCCTTGCATCTCTACTTCCCTCAAAACTGTATTTCTGTGACTAAAAGCTTCCCTGGCTTTCCCATACCAGTTATGTGGCACTTGTTCTTCCATTGTGCTGTCATCAGCTAACCTTAGACACAATCATAGCATACAGGTCTTTGTGATTACTGAATAAAGCCTTGCCACTTTCCTTTCAATTGTTCCGATGAATAACTCCAAACTACTCAATTTTTTTGATTTAAAGAACAACTCCACTTTTGTTAAAAGATGGATATATGAAGCTGCTACAAAGGCAGTAGTATCATTTTAAGAAAATAACACAGCTTGCTGCAAAAGAAAATGGAAAGAATTAGTAATGGTATTGAATGTTTTTTTTATTTAGTTGTGCATAGAATGTGAAAAGGTTGGACATCTGTTAGATTTTTTTCAGGCAGTGCACCTTGCTAGGGTACTAGATTGGTGTAGAGATGGGGGACAGAAAGCCTGGGTAGCGATTGAACAATCCTGTACCCAGATTCCACTTCAACGTGTCCCATGGTTAAGATCACTTGGTACCCTACGACATCACCCCCTTAT